>NC_134396.1:20802272-21117798 GCF_035582795.1 Mycteria americana | reverse complement strand
TTATAGTTTAGCCTGCATCAGTACCGCACCACCTAACCTACAGCAGTTCCAAAAACGCACCTTGATTTCTGTTCGCAAGCGCCGCTGCCACAGCAGTGATCCTGCTGCTAGCGATCTCGTGTGCTGCTAGAAACACGCTCGCCGTGCCTCATTCTTCTGGAGGAATATAGCTCCATTTTCACCTCCGCTTTCAGAGGAGAGATCACAACCTTGCTTCACCTCCCGAACGGAAAAGCGAAGCATCTGCCCGTTCCCGTTTAACGTCCAGCGCCTTAACGCTATCTTATTGACCATTGGCACACTAATATAACCTCTGTTAAAAAGTTTAGCTCGTCCGATTAGGCAGCGAAGTGCTGGCTGAGCCGACCCTAATGTGAGGCAGAAGGAGACAGGAGCAGGCGAGAGGCAGAAGGCGACCGGGAAGAGCTTTATTAGATAAATGTATTAATCTGGATCCCAGCTGTATTTGCAGTGTTTTCCAAGATTCCTTTCAAAAATCTTTCTTGTCGGATGTGGGTTTCCCTAATTAGTCACTCATGCCGTTGTATACATTACAGCTCAAGAGTGTAATTTTAGTCAGTTGTTTTGAAGCGCGGTACTGTTCCCATCTGATTCGCATTTCTCGATTGAGCGTACGAGAAACGTAACACTTGTAGATAGGAGTCCCGATACCCGGCTCCCCGCGGCACCGAGCACCGGGCACCCCCCGCCCCGGCCCCGGCCCCGGCCCCGGCCCCGGCCCCGGCCCCGGCTGCGCGCCCCCCGCCGCCCGGGGCCCCACGCCGCCCCTAGAGCCCGCCCCTCGACGGAAAAGCGCAAGGCGCTGCCGCTGCCGCCGGCAGGCTCCGGCCGCCCGGCGTCGCTCCCCGCGGCAGCGCGGCCCCGGGCCCGGCCCCCTCCGGAGCGGAGCCCATCGCCCCCGCCCGTGGTGCCGGGGTCCCGGCCGGCCGGCGGCGCGGCGCTGCTGTGGCGGGCAACACTGAAACCCGCGTCTTCTTCCCTAGCCTCCTCCTTCACAGGGCCGCCACGCCTGCGGCCGCCGCGGGGACCGCACGTCTCCCGGGGACCGCCCGGGTGCGCGGTGCCGGCGCCGGCGAGCCCCGCGGCCGTTACGGCCGTTGGGGGCAACGGCAGCGCCTCCGGGCGGAGCCGGCCCGAGGGCGCGGCCACCAGCTCGGGGCGGCGCGGCCATCTCGGGGCGGCGCGGCCATCTCGGGGCGGCGCGGCGGCTCCGCCCGCGGAGGGGCGGGCCTGAGGCGGGGACCCCCGGCCGCTGCCGGCCTCGGCCCGCCCGGGCCCGCCCCGCTGCGCCGCGGATGCCCGGGGACGTCTCGCTTCATCTGTCACCAGCTCTGCTCGCCTGCCCAGCTGTCAAAACAGGGGGTGTCTTTTTCATTCCAGCTCACAAAGTACCAAAGGGGAAAGGGGCTTTAATGCCTGTGTTTGGACACAAGCAATTATCCCTAATTATTGTTTTTCTTTTGAGCCTGCGCGTCCTGCTGGAGAGCCAGCAGATGAGCATGCCCTAATCCTCCCCAGTCGGTTGATCTCAGTGGGTTTTGCGGGACAAACCGGGCGAGAAGGCTTCGTAGCTTTCATCTCGATGTGAGTTTTGAACTGATTGAAACTCGTTGCGATGGGAGAATTAACCTCGGAGCCCAGGCTTTCAATGGCCCCTGATAAGAGATTATACGTGTTGATGGCAAGCTTTTCTTGGCAAAATGTTTTCAAAGGACTCGGAGCTGTTAAATCAAAGCCCTATTGAATTGGTGGTAGGCCCCTTTAGAGCTCTCCCTCCTTCTTCATTCCCCGGTGCTGTGTGTTGGTAATTACTGGCAGGGGTGGGAGAAGGAAAACAGAAAATCCTCTCGGAGGTACACCCCCGTGTGCACAAGGGTGATGAGCAACATCAGCCAGAGAACTACAGGGAAGGCGGAGGAAAATCTTCTTAATCCCACAGAGGATAACTCCATAAACACTCAGGCCAGTGCAAGATAAATCTGCAGTCTCCTGTCGTATGTCTGCTTCTTGCTTTTGTGGGCTTGCAATAGCAACCCAAGGACTCGTGCTTCAGTGTTATTCCCTCAATAATTCACTCTCTTACATACATAAAAAGAATTAGGAGAGAGGAAATTAACAGAAAAGCTAGAGGCTATGTGGATCTTTCAGCCACAAGTATGTGTGCATGTAAGAGAAGCTAGGTAATGTTTAAGAATGGCAGAAACCTTGATGACATCTGTTTGAACAAGAGCCACTTATTCTCCGAGTTTTCTTCTTCTCCACCTGCCCAAAGTGTGTGTCCTGGACTCCGGAATTACACGTCTTGGTAAAGTGTCACCATAAGTACAAAATCTGGGTCACATTTAGTTGAATACTTTCTCTTCCACTGTCTCAGAATGGGGACTTTGAAAAAGCCTGCATGCAAAAGTGAACATTGTCTGCTCCCACCGCTCTTATGACTTAGGGAATCTCTGTGCGCTGATCCACCCTGGATTTTATACATGAATGTGCATTTGTTCGGAGACAGTTCTGGGGCAATGGATATGGTTTTGATTTTAATTCTGGAAGGCTAAGGCCTAACAAGAAAATCTTCTGGTAAGTAGAGGAGGAGATAAGCGTTTTCCATCCAATGGACAATCCACTTCAAGACAAATGCTGACAAGAGAGTGGCACCCACTGCAGAAAGCTGTTGAGCTGGAAAAAAAACCCCACTTAGCTCTGCATCAGTATCTGCTGGCAGGCAAGGAGAGATGTTTGGATGGGACAAACCTTATTTATATGGGTATTACGTAGGATGTTGGGACATTCTTATTAAAATGATATGCTAGTTGGATGTTGAGAGAAATAAAACACTGATATCCAAGTCCAGAAACATATGAATAAAAGAATTTTATGAGAGCTGCCAACAGTAAAAGATTATACTCCCCAACACAGTAGCCTGCAGTGGTAATGAAGGGGCAGTGGAAGTAGCAGCAATGTGGTGATAGACAAACATCTTGATGGTAAAACAGCTGGAAGCTGCTTTAGAGGGAAGAGATCAGCGTGGCCAGGAGCTGGAGTGCCGTAAACCTAGACAATGACCTACAGAGGCATTAGAGCTAGCTGCCTCAGCCGATGCTCCAGCTCTAGGAGGAGGCCTGGGTTCAGGGCTATTGGAAGTGAGTGCTGCATGCTGGTAGTCACACTACCCAGACTGTCAGTTTTTAAAATTGATATTTCATTACATTTGCCTTTTCTCTCCAATAGTGGTTCATGTATTTGAAGTCCTTTGTTTAAAATCTTTGCGTGCGAGGGAACACTGTTGGTTTTAGAGCGCTCTGCTGGTTACTGGTATGCCTTGTGTTCCCAGCTCCTGATCCAAGCTCGAGCCAATGTAATTTACTGAAACCTCCATGACCTTGAACTCAGCCCTTTTTAATGCCTATAAATGTTTGCCAGAACACAAACATGTAATCTTTTTTTTTTTTCATTTAGAAGCTTGAGCTATAATTATTAAAATATTATGATTAAACTGCAATTGCACAGGCAGTACGAATGCCAGAACAGTAACCTTTACTTTTTAAGTGACATTAAATTGCCACAAATATCCAAGTTGTTTGGGATCCATTCAGCTTGTATTCTGTCAAGGAAGTTTCTTGCCAGCAGATCGTTTAGTGGGAGGCTTGATAGTAATTGGAAAATATGTTTTTGAGTTGAAAATTGGTAGGGTTTTTTTGTTTGCTTTTGTCAAACAGTATCTCAACAACAACTGGAATTACAAAATACACATTTTGGCTTATTCGGTTCTTACTGTTGACTGGGCCTGTGAGTATTGTGGAGATTCTGGGAAGAATAATAATAGCTTTACTTGTTCTGACTGTTTTGATTGTTGGAGTGTTCTGCAAGCGATCCTAGAGAGTTCACAGGCTCTGCAGAGTCTCAGTAGAATTTATACATTGCACAGGATCTCTTCTTCTTTGGTGAAGTGCCTGAATCATCACTAAACTGTTGCAAAGCTTGTCAGGAAGAATGTACTTGCAGAGTTTATACTCTCCATAGAAGCAAACAGCTGCAATGTGGATTTTATAGCTTACATAGGATGAAAGAAGCCTGTAATAGTTAGAGTGGATAGAATAGAGTGGCTTTATATATATTTGGCAACTCTGAAGAGACATCTGGGGCCAAGACTGTTTCTTTGCTACTTCAGAAATGCCTGCAAGTCCCAAACAGTTAGAAAGTTTGCTACATAAAATAGCGTGCGTCCAATTTGTAAAATTAAAGGGCTGGTTTTAGCCCCAAAGACCTTAACATTTATATACTCAGTGAGATGCAGCACATGGATCCAACAAGCAGATGGTGGAAATGTGGTATAACAGCAACACCTTTATCAGTCCCAGCGGCAGCTGCAGTACAGCAGCTGTCTGCCATGGTCACTGACTAACATCCCAGGCAGATGTAGTCTCTTTCACCAAAGGAGAGAGATCCACAGTATCTAATACAGTGATGGAGCTTCTGAGGTTCTTGGGACCAGGTATTTTGGCTCGGTAGCTTCCGTGCTGTTGATGTGTGGAAGAGTTTTGGCTCTAGCAGCCTCTGGCCAAAATTCATGACATAAAAATAAATAACTTTCCCATTTATACATCTCCATCCCATTCATACCAGGACTTCCAGTGTCTTAGCGCTCACTCTCCAGACTCAGCAAAAGAGTCCTGGTTCCCTAGAGCAAGGAGGCCATATTAATATTTCCTATTCAGGTATTTCCCAGGTAAACTACACACATCGCAGGATCACTGTTGGTCACATAGACTGACTAACCAACCCAGAAAGAGTTCCAGTGTGTTTCTGTCCAGCCCTTAAGTAGCAGAAACCAACGTCGTCGTAACTATTTTCTGTCCTCATACGGATTTGCCATCTAATCATGTACAAATAGCTATATATTTGTCCCCTCCACTGCATTATTCTTTGCCATAGGTCAACAAATGCTTCATTCTTCAAAGCAATAACTAGACCATGTAGAATTAAACTTCAGTTGTTGCTCAGCAGGAGCAAAGGGGAGGTCTTATGTGAAAGTACCGTATGGGCCAAATCCCACAGTCCTTATTTTTATACACACTCCTTACTTGCGAATATTTCTATTGGTCGCTGTAATTGTTTTCAACATTTATTACCATCAAAGGATGAAAAATAGTGGGAATAGTTACCATACATGCTGTGTCAAGTACTTAATATATGGTGTTGCAGAGAGAGAGAGAAGGCTATCCGGAACCTAGTTGCCAAGCATTAAATCTTTTTTAGCTATAAGTGAATTCTGTTTTTTGGCTTACATTTGTTTTTTAATAACAAGGTTGGTTTTTAAGTAAAAGATAAATATTTGGGGTGTTACTGCTTGTTTGACAAAAGTTTTCCTAGGTAAGATAATTATGTTTATGTATATCGCGATATAATGTAGCAGGATTTGAAAAAAAATCTGCTCAAGGAAATCTGCAAACACTTAAGAGAGGACTTTTATAGCAGACCATTTTTTATGGCTTATGAGAGCCAAAAGTGAAAATGGTCCAGCCTGTAGCAGGTGCCACAAGCCACAGAGAAGAAATCACAAAGAGTAATTACATGCGAATACTGCAAGGGAAAGAAATACTAGCCAGTAGAGTTTAACGATGTTAAAAAAATACAGGCAAAGACAAGTTAAGATGCACAACAATGGGCTCAGACATCACTCAGTGGCTAAAGTACCCTTTGCTGATGCGATATTGGGTACTTAGTTCATTCTGGCACACTGTCCACAGGTTATCTTTCTAAGATGCAGAGTAACGTGTACAAAATCAGGTATTCTTCACAGAGGCAGAAGCTTGGATTAACTCACTTCTACTATTCTGCTTTCTGTAGCCATATCAGCAGGGAATCTTAGTACAGAATCTTTTGCTTAATGTCCCTTACATATAGCTCAATTAAATCCATTATATTCCTCATATTATTATTTTTACCAGTTGTTTCACTTATTATTCCACTGTTGCTTTGTGTGAAATAGTACTGGTTTTTAAATACCTCTAAATACATAGTTCTTAAAAAATCACATCTCTTCCCCTTGCATGCTCTAAAGAATAGGTTCATTTCCCAGCACGAAGCTATAGATCCTCCTCAAAACCTGCCTTTTACCTCAAATGCAATACCATTGCTTACCTATGCAGATCCCCCAGACACTGCTGTACATTCAACTGCAGAACTCGTATCAACTCACAGCCTTCCTTTCAGTTCCAAACATACTGTCTCTACTGGCCATACACAGATGGACATAGATGCAAATAGGGACACATGCTTAAAGGATTTGTTTAAAGGATTCTTACTCGTTGGCTGATGTTTTGAACAGTTTGTCACCATGAGGGCCTTAGCTTTCTTAGAGATTCATTCTCACCTGTTCAGTGATTAACAGCGCTAAGCAGCCTTTTGCTTTTTAAAAGTTGGGAGGATGACAAGCACTTCCAGTTCAAAATCACCAGGACTGGAGGAGATATTTTTCCTTTGTCTTGGGGGATGTGTGTGTGTGTTTTGGTTTGGTTTGGTTTTTTAATGGGTGTAATATTTATTGAACCGTTTGTCTGAATTCTGGCACTTTATTTCCATCCTTACTTTTTGTTTTGATAGTAACCTTGCTCTCCTCTCACCCCACATCCTCAAAACATACCTGTGCCAATTTCCCTGAGCACATGTGAGAGCAGAATGGGATGCAAGGGACATCTAAGCATCAAGGACTTGAGAAAGGAGCTGTGGCAAGTGCTGAGTGAGTGGTTGGCTAGATGACAGCAAGTGGAGCTGAACTTTGCAAGCTTATGCAGCTAGCTGGGTTAGGCAAAGAAATACATTTGTGCATGCAATTATCCTGGAGCAGCTTTGAAATCAAGATGATGTCTGCACCAGGGCTTCTGCACCTACTGAAATGAGAACTTAGAAACATGGGAGGAGGTCATAGACATTAAACTCTCTCCGATTATAACATTGCCTGAAAAAGCACCAGGAGAGACCTTGGAAACTGATGACTTTCTAGCAGAGTGACCGATCTGTAACTCACAAACTGTGCAGTTTGTAAGCAGCAAGTGCAGCTCCTGTGCCTCATGATCTGTGGCTGACTGTGGCCAAATCCCCCATGAACTGCAAGACAATAGATGCTGAAGAGCCCAAAACCACCAGGTCATCTTGTGATGTAGCTTCATATGCAGCCTAGCCATGTCTCCTAGTGGAGCAGTGGGACCTCCGCTAGCCGTTGCCATATCTCAGGTGCTCTGTTTCCCTCTTTTCAGAAAAATGTGATATATGTCTTTCGTCTCTCAGTCCCTGAAGATCCTGGCATACAGCGTGTCATATGAGATGGTGCTCACCCCTGGCCTAAAGTTTGAAGCACAGGCTTGGGAGGCTTTGACTTTCTTACGTAGACATAGCAATCTGTATTCCCTGCAGAAAAGCAAGGGATAGAGTTTTAATATGCCTGAAAAATTAACCTGACGGTTTCCTCTGGATCTGAAATGGTGGCATATAATCAAAATCTGACAGCAAGCAGCAAAAAGGAAAAGCATTCTCTGTGCTACTGGAGAGCACCAGCCCAGACTTTACTCCAGCCTCCACCTGTGACCAGTCTTGGAGACAAGTGGAAAAGACAACCCTCCCAAACAGAATACATATACTACAGAATGTGCTAGGGGAAAAAAATACTTTTTTTATATAAAATATAAAATTTTTATAAATATAATTTATATAAATATAAATATAATTTATATAAATATAATTTTATATAAATATAAATATATTTTATATAAATATATTTATATAAATATATTTTATAATATAATTTATATTTTATATAAATATATTTATATATTTCTATATTTTTATATAAATATATTTTATATAAATATAATTTATATAAAATATAAAATATTTTCCCTTTGCAGGCTCCTAGCTGAAGCCATAATATGACACGCTTTCCTTCAGTTGAATTTGGGCAAATCTTTTCAATGAATTGTAAATTTGAGATACTTTCACTTGAAACACTGCAGATATAACTCCAGAACAAGGCCATAGTTAAAAAGAAAAAGGAATACTTTTATGCTTGAATTTTAACCAAGATGCATAGCTGTCATTTATGTGTGTCGTGTTTCATTTACCTCAACATGAGAGAACGCTTTCCCTATTTCTAATAGTCCATGGTCCAGAAAGAAATGCCCAAGTGCATGGATAACAACAGTTTCAAGACTGCAAAACCAGTGCCAATTGACCTACAGGACCAGGAAAGCAGTTTCTCCTGGTAGACAATAGGAAGCGATTCACACAATTGCATTAGTTCTATTAAAAATTTTCAGTCTTTGACTTCAGTTTCCAACAAATGTTTTTGTAGAAGCATGACAAAGGAACCCTGATATATGGCTAACGGCATGAATAATCTCAAAAAATAATTCATGTGATGAATTTTGCCCTTTTATCTCAATCCTATTTGATTTACTTTAGCAGATGTCAGCATTTTAAATGCAGTGGGAGCATGTCTTCTGAAATAATTGTTGAACTAAGTCGTTTATGATCAACTGCAGTGACGATGTGCTGTAGATTAGAACCTAGAAAGCAGAATATTACAGGCATGCTCAGTTTACAGATGTCGCTGTGTTAGTTTTTGGTGTCCTAGAGAAAAGTATTCAAAGATATTGAAACCAGCTGTTTCTCTTGTTAGTGCACCGGATGCTTATCTTCTTGCTCTATATATCAAAATATCAGTGTCAAAATTTACCATTACTGCATGAACTGGAGACACTTTGATCTAAAGATAAGATGGTTCAGTCAGTATTATGTAGCAGCTGCCCTTAGTATATTTAAAAACAAAATTTAAAAGAATATTTTGATTATTATTCTGCAAAAATATGACAACCATAAAGTAAAGGAAAATAAAGCAAGTGATAGGCCAGTCACAAAATAATTCTGAATCAATAAATTATTTTGAAATTAAATAGCAAATGCATTTTTAGAAACAATTTTGGTTTAAGTATTTTTACATTTCTGATTCTCAGGGAATTAAAAATATCTATTTTTTTCTAATTCTGTGGAAACAAAATTTAAAGTCTCACTACAATCTGTAAAGTGAAAATTCTGAGTGCCAGCTGGGTTTAAACATTGCTTGGACCCTGTGAAGCCTTTAACATGAGTACTAAAAAGTAAGACATAAGATATATAAAATGTAAGGAACTTTCAAAATGCATTTCTGAAATGACAAGGGATCCTCTAAAAATGGTACTATGACTGGAACAAAGGGAGGAGGGGAAAGAGCACGGAGAATAGAGAGGGAGAAGGTGACAGCTAAACGTCTATACATTGGAGATGACGTACAGCATTTATTTGAGAATTAAAGGAAGATTTCGTACACCTGTGTGTCTGGCAGAACATGAGAGGTGGATCACAACAATTAGTGATCTTTGTGATTCTTTTGTGGGAATGATCACAAAAGCACTGCTCACAAATGTGCTTGTTTGACAAACTGCATAAACCCACTTATCAGAGACTCATCTCCCAGATGCCCTCAATACTGCATCCAGTCAGCAAAAGCAATTGCCAACGTCCCTTGGGTCAAAAAAAGGCCCATTAGAAGCATTGCTCTCCTACCCATCTGCTGAAACTGTTATCTGAGACAGCTAATTATATGTTTCACTCTCTCATTCCCAGAATCAAATATATCGCTCAGTCTCTGTATCATTGATTACATTAACTGGAAATATTTGTAGGAATCATGGACAGTGAACTTTACTTCACCCTGAAGATAGGGATTTTAGTCTTTCCACCTTTTCTTTTTTACTTTGAAAAACTGTTTAGAACAGGGAGAGCAAAAGGGATAGCAAATCTGCTACAGATAAAAGTCTCTCTAAGTGCACCTTACAATAAATCTCACCTTCTTGGTAAAATTGTACTTACCTTTCATTTTTATACCTTGCCATTGGTATGGTGTCTGAATATATGAAGTGCAGTGTGAGCAGGTTTTGATCTTTTAGTACATATTGCCACATTTCTTGAGATTGCACAGAAAGATGCTGATCACACTGAGTATTGAAACAGGCAAATATTTCTCTGGAGTGTGGTCTTGTTAGTCCCAACTTTAAATGGATTTAGTGTGGAGCAGTGCCTGGCTGGGAAGAGATGGCAGTGAAGGGTTACTGGGTTGCACTGAGCTGATAATGGAAGATTCAGCAAGCAACACTCCTCTCTAGGTATTAAAAGTAAATCAATACTCCAGAATTGTACTGGGAGGCCATCTGGTACTAAGGTACCTGGATACCCATGTCCCACCAAAAGTCAGTTGCCTAAAAATCTTGCGGAAGATGGGCTTACGCTGTTAAAACATGCTATCTCTGGCTAAAGTACAGCATTAAGACTGTGACCATTCATGCACATTCTCTATTCTGCCTCTCTGGTCTCCTTCTCTTGTTTCAGCTGGTTACAGTCCACATATCCTTCCTGCCCAAAACTTTTCTAAACTGCTATGACTCACTTTGTTTCACGCAATAGTATATTGGGTGTTGATCTAAGGAATTTCATATAGTCAATGTCCTACTATTTGCTCTTGAAAGATGATTCAAAAAAGGCAAGCTATTTTTGCATATATTGCATTGATCATCCTGGTCAGAAAGTCTGATTTTGGCCTAAATTCAGGAATATCTAGGACTTCTCAGGACTTTGTCCTGACCCCTCCTATGTCCTGCATAATCATAAAATCATTTATCTGTCATACTTCTTGCATGACAGACAGTTATGAATATTGTTCATGAGCTGGTTATTGAAATATATTCTATCAGATCATCAATATAGGCCTATTTCATATTTTTTCTTCTTGTTTAGCACTGCATTGCTGCAGCAGACAGCAGCAACTGGGAGGTTGCTGCTCTACGTGAGGAAAGTGTTCCAGAAATGCAGTGATTTCCCTAGAGTGTGCCACTGGTAGTAACTTGGTGATAGGAAGTGTGTGCTGGGCAAGCATTGTTGGAGAATTATAGTGGCCACAAGTGAGCAGACAAGAGTAGTGGTAAAGCTGTACCACTGACAATGAGCTGTTGGATGCAACTTAAACCACTAACAGGCACTTTTACTGTTATTGTACATATTGACCTTTATGACCAAACAGGCTTTATCAGCAAGAAACTAGTTGGCTGGCATAGCTGACTCTACATTAGGAATAATTAGCCTTAGTTATCAAAACATTGTTTGCATATTTTTGAAAATGCAATGTTAAAAAGGACAAATCCTAAACATAGTTTCATCCAGCAGAAATTAGTAGTAACATAGTATGTTTTCCTGAGTGGAAGCTGCCCATACAGAGTCCAGTTTGTGTATTCAGAGAATGACATTATTTGTGAGAAATACATTTGTCAGCTCTTTTCATATAATTTACCACTATCCTTGGCCGAAGGAATGTAAGTGGTGGGATATAGCATGGATTTCCTGATCTTTTGTTCTTTGGGTTCCTTTTCAGTAGGAGAAATTTCAGCCTCATGGAAAATGCCCATTTGGAGATGATACAAAACCAGAAATTCTCTGAAGTCATTGTTATTGGAAAAGTGCTTAAACCAGAATAGTATGTTCAGATAAACCTCCTCCCTTTCTCTGCAAGATGTTCTTAGATTGGATTCATAAAGCTGTTTACTTTCTTTTTATTGTCACTTCCATAGTTTTACTGATAGTTTTGTTTTACATTAACTGATGGAGATTTATGCAAATTAACAGAACAGAACAAGAGAATGAAGACAATTTTCTTTAGGAAGAAAATTTTATATACCTTTACGTAAAATCTACTATTTAAAGTTAAATTAAAAGTTAAAATTAAAATTAAATATTATATGTGATGTTCTTGAAATTCTTCAAGAGAAAACTTGAAAAGATCTTGGGGAATGTTACTGTGCTACTTCTGCATTGTGCTACTTCTGCATGTGCTACTTCTGCATACTTCTGCACTTGTGCATAGAAGTGCTACTTCTGCATTGTGTCAGAAGTGGCTGAAGCAATTTAGTTGTCATGTATAAGCACTAGGACCTTTATGGTCCTGGAAACATCCCTATCTCTGGAAACGTTCAAGGCCAGGTGGGATGGGGCTCTGAGCAACCTGATCTGGTTAAAGATATCCCTGCTCTTGCAGGGGGGTTGGACTAGGTGGCCTGTAAAGATCCCCTCCAATCCAAAGCATTCTATGATTCTCTGATTCTGTGGTTCTATGGTGTTGGAAGGTTGCTTATTGTGACCTGAGTAGCCAAAACTTTGCTTATGATGGCCCCACTTCACTTAGGGATGACTCCAGATGAAGAACACAGGAGAACTATGTTTTGTTTGAAATGCTCATATAGTCTCCCACTGGATTTTCAGCCATCACTTCTGACATCCTGCGATCTGAAATGCTTAGTTGCATACAAGATCTGTTCACAATAAGCTAATAGAAATTTGTTGAATCCAATGGGAACAGCACTGCTAAGTAGCTCTAAAGTTAAGAGAAGGGAAAAGTGGAACTCATGCACCATGCAATGCATCAGAGATGTAGTTAATCACACAAGCATATTTTCTTTGCTTATCTGCTGGTAGATGTGTGTGTTATCAGCTGTGAAATTGGTTACAGTGCTGGAAACAATCCCTTTCAGAACAGACTTTGTATTCTTGTTCTTTCCACAGGAATTTTGAAAATACGACTTACCTGACTGGTGGAAGGGTATTTGTTATACTTTGCTGACACACCAGTAAAAATACATACAAAAACTGTTCTGAGTTTTAGGTCAATTTTTTCTCTTCATTATACTGATGTTAATACAGAGAAAAGCTACTGCATTTCCATTTGTGTAACCAAAAGCAGAGTTTTGCCTTAAGGAACATGAGTGCAAAAGGCAAGGTATTAAAAACACAGATGGAGAGAGAGAGGTCCATGTGTGGAAATGGTTTATATTACGTGGCAGTTGCTGAAGCAAATGAGAGTTTTGCCCATGCAAAGCCCGTTTGACCTGATATTATTCTTTGTGAGTGGTAGTTTTAGAGAAATCTTTAATGAAAAAAATTTGTTCTGCCTAGCCACGAGTGCTTCAGATCACTTCCCCTCTCCTTGCACCCTTTTGTTATTTTTCTGGACTGATGCTGAACCAAGCCTCAAATCCTAGTTGTCCGTATACTCAATCACGGTTGACAGTGCATCTCTGATTTTTTTTCTATCATCAGAGAATTATTTCCAGTCAATCAGAAATGTCAGTTGTGATAACTGGCTGCATAGAATGCATAAAGCTTTCAGTTTCCCTGTGCATTAAAGGCCTGCTAAATTCTCTGCACAAAATGTCAGTGTGTCATTGTAACACCTGAAGAAATTTCTGAGGAGAAAGGTTCAGTGAAAAACAAATTCAGGTCTGCCCATGTTGAATGGACATGGTAGAAAATATTAAGCAAACTGATTTCAGTTTTCCATTGCCTCCTGGGCAACTTTGGCACCTGGCTTCAGCATCTCTAGTAATACGCTATCAATAGGTGAGTAATACTGCAACAATAGAGTAACACTCTAATAATAGATGAATAATATTCTTATTTTTTGGTTACCTTCCTGAGATGTAGATCTTGGACACTGTGGTCAGAGCTTCTGCTCCCTTCATCAAGATATTCCTCAGGATGAGGGCTGACTGTGGAAAAAGGTGTCAGTCATGGAGTTAACGGCTGGATGGTAACAAGGAATCATAATAATTCTAAATTTGGCATTTTTTGAATGTTTTATTTTTCAGACTGAAGTTCTTTTCACATAATTTAAACACTAAGAAAACAATACAATTACTTTCAAGATATGTCATGCTATTTCGCCAGTCACAGCACTCTGTGCTGTTTCCAGTGACTCAATCACACTTAAATTTCTGAATAGGTAGAAGTCACTGCATGATTTGTGTGTCTGGAGATTGAATCACTGCTAATGTGTTTTGCATTGAAAGATGCAATTGTGTCTGTGGAGTAGGTGGATCTCCTGTTATTGTTTACCACCAGACTGAGTTTGGGTGGCCTCTAGGGAGTGTGTGTGTGTGTGTGTGCGAGTGGGCACGTGAAATCGGCAGAGTTGTGGGGATGCACCAGGGACCTCCGTCTTGGCTTGCTGCTAATACTCTCTACCCTAGGAAACAATGATACGTTTGTTTGAAAATCATGCATATAGTAGGGAATATTATTTTATTCATAGTAATACAACTATGAAAATCCAAAACTACAAAAATCCAGGGGATTTTTGTTGGCAAAGATGGAGAGGAGGCACGTCCAGAAAGCAAAGGTAATGCTTCTCTTCTTGATTTAGCTTCAGGTCTTGTTGCTTATGCCTGATTTTATGTGAGCCTGGAAAAGGCATGAAGCATTCCCAAATCCTGCTCTGTGTCCTCACAATGTTGTGGTGGACAGCGTAAGCACAGTCGAAGTGCAGGCTCCTACCAAACACTGTGGCTCATGTGGCAAGTGGCTTTCTGCTCCCACAGGTCATGGCAATGTCACAACGGCAGGTGGGACACATGGAGGTAACTGGCCAGGCAGACACTTCTGAGGCTCATCCACAGTGCAGGAGAGCATGTCCTAGAGTACGTTTTAATACTGCACACGTGAGGTTTTCCCTGAGCAAACTAGTTGAATGGCCCCAAACTGAACCAAAAGGTGCAGCAGGTAAGCAATGTAGATGGATAGTGAACTTCGCTTCAAAGTCACTTGGCATTGCAGGGTAGATGTTATCACCTCAAGAGTAATACTTGCTTAAAAATAGCACTGGTTTGAGCAAATGAAAACTCCTGCAGTAATCTACTGCCTTCAGAGGAGGCACAGTTATTTTTCTTGCCACTTTGCACTGTTTTTCTGTTTGTCCTCTATCTTTTCTAATAATCTGAGCAACCAGCGAGAAACTTCTCACTCGTAAGCAAGGAAGAAACAGTAGTCTTGTGAGTTCCAGAAATCTGCATTGGTGTAGGCTCCACGTGTGCATAATTATTTACTATCGTAAATGGCAACGTCTACTAGCATATGCAGAATTGCTCATAACTTAGTAGATTCAATAAAGCTGCTGTTATTTCTTGCAAATGTATTTTTGAGTGTGTCTCTTAGCATGGCGCCAGAAGTGAAATAAATTTCACTGCTTAACTTCTTTGCTGTGGCTGACTGAATGACTTCAGGCATGGCTGTGAGCAATACTTCATTCTCTGGTGCAATCTGTATACATGGGTTATTTGTGAAAATGGACTTTTTCCAGGGAAGTATGGAAAATGATGTGAACTAGATAAAGGAAGGACAGCTATCAGGGTGCCACACTGAATATAGAACATATGGCAAAGGATGCTTTTTGACATCTGTCTTTAGAGCTAAACTAAAGAAAGATCCAACAAAATCTTAAATAGTTTGGAAAAGTAATAGGTATCTAAGAAAAATGTAATGTTTCTTATTACATCCACTGGCAATAAAACTGAAATCAGAACAAAGAATGGATGTTTCTGTGAAAGTCTGGCAGATGTACAGATGAACTTCTCAGATACTGGAAAGTGCTAATGTCGTGGTTTAACCCCAGCTGGCAACTAAGCCCCACGCAGCCACTCACTCACTCCCCCTCCGTGGGATGCAGAGAGAATCAGAAGAGTAAAAGTGAGAAAACTCGTGGATTGAAATAAAGACAGTTTACTAGGGAAAGCAAAAGCTGCGCACAAGCAAAGCAAAACAAGGAATTCATTCACTCCTTCCCATGGGCAGGCAGGTGTTCAGCCATCTCCAGGAAAGCAGGGCTCCAGCACACGTAATGGTTACTTGGGAAGACAAACACCATCACTCCAAACGTCCCCTCCTTCCTTCTTCTTCCCCCAGCTTTATATGCTGAGCATGACACCATGTGGTATGGGATATCCCTTTGCTCAGCTGGGGTCAGCTGTCCCAGCCGTGTCCCCTCCCAACTCCTTGTGCACCCCCAGCCTCCTCGCTGGTGGGGTGGGGTGAGGAGCAGAAAAGGCCTTGACTCTGTGTAAGCACTGCTCAGCAGGAACTAAAGCATCCCTGTGTTCTCAACACTGTTTTCAGCACAAATCCAAAACACAGCCCCATATTAGCTACTAGGAAGAAAATTAACTCTATCCCAGCCAAAACCAGCACAGAAGAATCAGTAACAACTCAGCTACCAAGCTTATATTGTCATGGCATTGGAACTGGACTCAGTTGTATCATTGGTATTGATCAGCAAACAGGCAAAAAAGTTTAGGACAAAACCAGCTGAAATAACAGATGATTCACACAAGGTCAAGTAAAGACATAAACACAGACTGAAACAAACCAAAGTAGGTTTTGTGCACAGAAGGATAAGCAATGTAGGTGTTATAGAAAAGCATTTTTTACTTTTCAGTCACTGAAAAGTGAAAAGTGAAAAGACAGTGAAAAAAAGTGAAAAACAGTGCATAAACCTTTCACCTAAAGTGAAAGACAGTGAAAAAAAAGTGAAAAGTGAAAAGACAGTCACTTTTTTCATGATTTTACCTCCAGAAAAGAAATATACATGTAATGCTAGAACCATTCCCCTCTAAATGGATGGTGAGAGTAACATCTCCTTTGGTGGGTTAGCCGTCACTAACACCTGCTATGTGAATCCCTGCAAAGCGAAGATTAAATGTCATATACAAGCACAATTTCAGCCATGACCAAGGCAAGTAGCTCAAACTGTAGTGCAGCAAGCTTTAAGAGGAATAGCAGGATGAATTTGCAAGAGAAATCTTCCTTGTGAGCTGGCAAGATGCTCTGGGCAAAAATTATTCAATGGTACTTGAGGGCAGGTGTTTTGGGGTGATATCCACTGATAGGTCACCACCACCAAGAACACCTTCAGAGCACAGCTGGGAAGCACAGGGAGCCCCTTCCCTACTTTTTGAAGGCAGGGAATGGAGTGAATGGAGTAAAAAGCGGTGAACAATGTAACATAATGATAATGTCATGCCATGCAAAATTCCAGCTTAGTGTACTCCATGTAAGAAGAGATACTTCATTTATATAGGGATGCTTTTAGAGGCAATTCATACCTGCTTGAAGAACAGCCCTTGGAAATAAACTCTGAGTTGAAACCAATACAATTGCCACCAATGAGTGGCAATTCGCTTCAAGAGGAAACCTAAAAAAAACAAATTGAGAACCATGTGGAGATGGGGAATGTTAAATAAAGTTATACAACTAACAGAATGGATGAGCAATATGGTAGCTATTAAAAACCAGACAAACCATACATGTGTATTGTTCAAATCTAAAATAAAATCGCATGATGTGGAAGAGGGAGAATTGCCCTATAATTACACTGATAATTGAATGTGTTCAGCTTCATAGAGGAAAAGAGATGTATACTAGTTCTATAAATCAAGTACAAATACTCCTGCATTTGTGTAGTTCATTTTCATGTTAACTATTTATTGGTACAAAAATTGTGTAGCAATGTTCATAAATTTGTAGGTTAAGCAAAATTGCAAACTGTTTCCTGAACACATCTGCTGTGCAGCTTATGTTATACATCTCCAAAGTCAAAAAGTATGTATTGTGCCTTTCTACTGCTTGTACAATTTTTGAAGGAAAAAAAATTTACAAAAGAAGGAAAGAAAGTTGCCATAACATCCCTTTCTATGTTAGTAACCGAGGGAGTGTGCATTGCCATGTAGGAACCCAAGCACAAGCATCGGGATCAGAGACACAGATCTGCTCCGTGCTTCTTCACATGGCATGGATGAAGAGAAATCACCAAAGGCAAGGCAAGGCGGTTCTTTCACTGTTGCTGAAAGTGAAGCCTGTTGCCCCAGCAGGGTGAATCACAGACCCACAATGAAAGCCGAGGCTCAGCGTCTGGAAAGAGTGAGGCATCAGAGGAAGCTGAGCCGCAATGACACACATACTGAGGAGGTCCTTACGGAGAGGTCGCTGGCTTCAAGTGTGGAGCAAAGCTGTGTCTAAGCTGCTGTCCCTCGCTGGAGTATGGCACTTGCATTACTTGGGATTCAGTCTTTGGCTGCCAAAGTGAGCCAGGCTCCTTCTCTCTAAACACAGCCACCAAATCTACTGCCTGCTGTCTTTTAGTAGCCTTCAAGTTTGTTCATTGGAGCAGAGAATGAGATGATACTCATGTGCAGTCTGTGAAGAGAGAGGCCAATCTCTTAGACTCTGGCACAGAGGAGTGGCAGAAAGGAGCTTTAACCTCTGCTGCAGAGGTATACAATATGCATAGCCACTGTATAGCCAGAACTACGAGATCCTGTGCCTGCTGGCAACTGAACATGGACATTTTAGGATGGATAAGTTGGTATTCAATTACTCAAAGCTCAGACAAGCTTTGCAGCTACTGGAGTGTGGGTTTTCTGGATTATTTTCTTGGATTTGAGTACTTCCTAAGCATCCTTTTGCATGTCAAAGTAGCCTTTCTACTCCTTCCCATTAGCCCCTTCAGCTACATGTGCACTGTCTCTTGGAGGTCAGACAAGGCAACAACCCAAAGCCCAATGTATTTTCTGACCCAGGTCCTACACCCATATTGCTGCTGCTAAGACTCAAGCATTTCCCCTGCTTCTTACTCTGCAATACCTCTACATTTGGATGACATTACTGTACAGGGGCTTTCCTGCCAAAATGTTCTCCCTAGCGTGCTTCCCTAGGGAACTTTACTGTGAGGAGGAACCCCTGCCCTGTCTGCTGTGAGGTGACAATGACACTCTAATACCGCATTTAAAGACATGATGCAGGCTACAGAGTCATGCAACTTTATTACTTGTTTAATTCGAAAACAACCTAGAAAAAAATTTAATCCTACTCACTTGTGGCTTCCCCATCTGGAGGGCATTGAGCTAGTCTCACTGAGAGAGCTGCCACAAGCATGTTGGGTGGATCAGATCCCTGTTAGTGTCAGTGGGATGTGCACACTATCACTCATTGATTCTACTGCATTTTTAGTACAAGCACGAAGTAGGGACTATGCCCTTCCATTAACTGACATTGCCATATAAATTAGGATCTCCCAGTGTTTGGAATTTATAAACTGATTAAAACCTAGACCAAATCACATACTGCTCAGTTATACCATCTCTTTGCAGGCTGACAATGTTTTATAGTTCTTGGTGTAATCCCTAGAAAAAGCGGCAGCTATTGTGATGTGTATTTCAAGCACAGTTAAAAAAACAAAAGACTGAAGCAAGGGAGCAAAGAGGAAGAAGCAATTTTAGCTGGCTAATGGAGAGAGCACTGCAAGGAGAGCATGTGCCACTTAGCGAGGCCTTGGGCTCTCGGCCCCAGAGGAGGCTCTGCTGCTGCTTAGTGCTGAGCATCAGGGCACTCCCATTGCTGCATGACTGGCTGCATCATGATGCAAGGTGCATCATGGAAACCTGAGTGGGGCTCCTCTCAGCTGACTTTGGGTACCTCCCAGACATAGATCTGCATCCAAACCGGACACCTAGGCTCCTTTACAGTCAACTAAAACTTCTGGAGAAGAAATTATCTCATGGATTTTTTATTAGTGAGATGAATTGCATTCAGAAAATGTCCTTGATCTTTTTTTCCCACTACTGTAAAGGAAATCTAGATTATTTGCTTGATGTACAACAAAGAAGTCTCACCCTTGATACATGAGTTTTCATGGTAGGTGAGCGGTTGTACCAAGGGGAGGAGAACTTGGAGTTTACCAGAATTATCTACGTGCATGCACTCCACCCAACAGCCAAATTGTTTGCATTAACTTGTAAAGTAACAGGCCATTCTCAAAACTTCCCTCACCCTGATTTGGAATGGGGATTGAACTCGGCTCTCTCACATCCCAGGAGAGTAGATCCACTGCCAATCTGTTGGATAATTGCACTCCCTCTCTCCCGTAGAAGCTGTTCTGTTTCATATGAATAATTAACTAGTCATTGCAGCAGTGGTGTGGACCTGACTTGCCCACCTCCCAGATGAGTATGCTAACTAGCAGGCTGGAGAATCACTCCCTTACATTTCCTATTCCCCTGTCTGTCCCAATGAACACTTAATTATTTATACACAGGGATTTATATAGCTTAAAGAGAAGAAAGGCTCATTTGGGGATAGCCTGGGGAATGGGAGACCTGAATCCAAGTCCTTGCTCTGAATCAAGCCAAAAGAGAATTTGAAAGCTGATCTCTCTGTCTTCAAGTAAGCTCTTGCTCTCGGGACCATTGAGTTAAGTCTGGATGTGCATGCAACAGGGCACAGGGAAAGACCTTCTCCTTGAAATACCATAGCAATGAAGCCTAGCTGCCTGCTTCCAAAAGAGGGGCTGTAGCTTAGAACCCTAGCTGGCTATAGCTGGGAGTCATGCACTTGCTAACCTTAGACATTGTTGTCCCTAGCATTTCACACCAGGAAAGTGTCTCTCATAGACACGAAACCGTTCCTATGGTGCGTGGAGGAAGTGAGAATTGCTGCTTTGGGAACGAGGATCCCAAAGGGACCATAAGCCTCCATGTTAAGTCTTTGTAATCTCTCCCCTTGTTCCCCTGATTCCATAAATTGACCACAGAGGCTCCAGGAAATTATAGCTGAGCCTTTAGACACTGCCATTAGGTTTAATACCTGATGCGAACTTGAATTCTTCAGCTGAATCAGTGGATTTTGGCTGCATCTATACTGCCCAGGCTTTTGCATTTCTTTCAGGTGTGGCAGTAAGATCTGCCCTGCATGTAGGGGTGGGATGCCAGTGTGCACTGGGTACTTCTACCACCCAGGTGCTTTTTTCCAAAGGAGTCAGGGAGCATAGGCAAAAGTAGTGCCCCTCTGCACACTGACATGTGAGTGCATGTGGGCAGGTAGCAGACTATGCTCTAGTGCAAAATCAGGCTTTACAGCCATGCGGCAGGCAGGGACACCAGTTCGACACATGGTCACGCTGTTCACAGATACACTGGTGTGACATTTTAAGAGGCAAATGTCCTTCAGTGTGCTTTGTGAGTATTCAAGGAAACAAAATGTTTCTGATGATATTCTGACATGTTCTAAAGAAAGCTGCAGTCCAGAAAGAGGGAAAATTCCACCTGAAACCACATTATGAACTGAATGAGGACTAATCAGTGATTTAAAAAAAAGTGTTGTAACTCCATCCCATTAGAAGTGTCTGTGCCAGCAAAGATATGAGGGGAGACCAATATCTGCTTCCACCAGATAAGTGTGTGGCCCTCAAGGTACCGCACAACACAGTGCCTTTACCTGTCTGACCCAGAAATGTTGCTTCAGCATGTGATTGTGCAGCAAACTGAGGCAGACAGTGGTCTGCCTGGGCGTGCAGGTTCACCTGATGCAGAAAATCCAGCTTTCTGTGTTAATGGCTCCTGCTAGAGGTAAGATCTGTTGCAATAAGCTTCAACTCACAGCAATTTGCTTAAGCACAGATTCCTTTGCCAAGGTTAGAGAAAGCCAGGGAGGGGAGTTATATTTGTTTGTGTGGTTTTTTTTTTAAAAAAGGAGGAAAAACAACCTTGAAGTACAGGTGTTATAGATGGTGTTGAAATAAAGCAGGTGGCTTGGAAATACGGTCTGAATCTTTGTCTGTCGATTATTTTTTATAGCATTGGCTTGACCTGCCATTGTCGTCTGAAGGAGTACTTCTTTTTCAGAGAAGTGACCCTACATTTACACAGCTTGAGGTGTTAAGGCTGCAACTTCTGCCTTCCACTAGGAGAAAGTGTTAAGATTAGCCCAGGAAAAGGTTTGGAAATGAACACAGGAATTTCTGTTAAATTGAATCGTTTGTGAAGAGCAAATATCTACCTGCTGTCCACTTCAGCATGAAGGCTGAGCCTGCTGGTTATGTGCTACAAAACTTGAAATACCACCCAGCTAGCTGGGGGAGTGCCACTCTTTCTTTGTTCTTTTCTGAGACTGAGGATCTCTCTCCCGTGTGGTTATTTTTGTTAACTAGAGGTTTTTTTCCTCTTTCCCTGTCTGGCTGCACCTCTGAAAGCGGCTCCCTCTTGTGGCCTAGTGAGATTTATGGCATAGGATATGAATCATACTATGCTTGACCCTTTGCATAAAAGGGGGAGCAAGCCAGAGGCTTATGAACTGTAAAGGGGGCCAGTTCATAAATTTGATTTGTGTCTGACTGTCTTCGTTGCTGTAAGGTACCCACATTCACCTTCCTTAGAGACAAGTGATAAATTAAAATGACTAACTAAACGTTTGCAAGTTCTTAAAAAAAAAAAATTCCTCTTGAATAATGATTCTCCTCTCTGGGAAACAAAAGGCAGTGAGGCAGTGCTCCGTTTCTCATCAGTATTATAATAATACATGGCACTTACATATCTGCTTTCCTCTGTAGGAAATAACCTCACAGTAGTTTACAAAGGAAGTCATTATCATAATGCCTTAGGCACGCAGAAGTGAAGGAGCTGCTCAACATCATAGTGGTTTCTTTCTGTTGCTAATTCTACATGCCGGTTTGGTGTATGTATTCAAAGCACTCAAAAATGATGTCAATAAGCTGAGGGTGAAATTCTGTTCTGGCTATCATCAGCACTGATATTCTCAGGTGGTATTGTTTTTGATGGACAGCTTTCTGAACTTTTAATTTTTATCATATGTTTTTGTCTAACAGCAGCTAACTTAAAATCAGAGAAGACCTGCAGTTAGTGCAGCTATCATCTCAAATACTAACAGGTGTATCCCTCTGGATACTAGTATGAAAATGTTTCCACCTTCATCCACAGTGACATGTTTTGTCTCTGCTGATAGCTTTCATCAACCCATTTCACAGAGCAATACAGGAAATTATGTGGAATCCCCTCTGTCTATCTCCCTCATCCCTATTCCTGGAGGTCTCTGGCTGCTGGGCTGTGGGTACAGCCAAAAAAAAGGAGCAGTTCTCTCTTCCCTTTCATCTGCCAGCCCCTAAAGGACTGATTGTATTTAGGGTCTCTGTCCCAAAATCAAGTGCAAGTGGTGAGTAGTGTCCAGCTCTGAATTATGCCCTTCCCCTCCCATTGACCCACTTTGAGGATCTCTTATTAGGTTCCTTCTCATCTGTGAATCTCACCTCTACATTTGATTACCTTCATCCCCTGAGCAGCCTGTGTGCCCACCTGAGGCTGTGCCTTGATCCAGGTGGCAGGTAGCCACTATCCTCTTGCTGACTACAACCTTCATTTCAGATCACACTGCCAACAGACTTGACAGCCACGTTGGTCTCTTTCAGCTCTTTTCCTTTTCATTCTGTGACCTGTTCCTGGCCCTTCCGTCCCTTCATATTTTGGCTTTGGCCCAGAGCCTATTGGCATCAGTGTGAGAACTGGGTGCACAGGAGGCTGCACCAGCCTTGCTGTCCTCCCTTTCCACATGCCCTCTGCGACCTGCTGATCCCTTTCTGTATCATTATTATTTTTATTCCCCCAGCCCCAAAGCCTTATTACTTCATTCCTTAACTTTGACAACCTACAGTTACCAGGCCTCTTGCTTTATCACCCTCCAGTCTTTCCATCTGACTCTCTTGGAACCACATGCTCCTTCTCTGGCCGGCCCTTTTAACCTCCTGTGAGTACCTTTCTTTATCTTTTCACATATAATTCTAGTTTCACATCTCATCTGTGGCCTGCGCTGCATCGCTTCTGCCTGCTTTTCTCCTTGTTGCGTTTGATCTCCCTGTGCCAGTCGGTCTCTCCACTTTGCCCACCCCACCGTCCCCCCGCGTCTCTCTCCTGGTCAGGGTCCCCATCAGTCCGTATCTTCCATCTGCTCTTTCCCTCCAGAGCTTCCTCTAAGCCTCCCTGTAAACATGCAATTCATCAACCAAACCAATAAACAATTCTCTGCTCTCCTCTTCAGCAGCAGAAACTTTAAAAAAAAAAAAAAAAGGAAGGTCTCAAAGATTGTGAGGGTCTAACAAAACAAACAAATGATTTTTTTATTTATTATCATTTCACATCCAAATATCTCCTAGGATCTGTATAGAGCACCTGATACATGACTCTGTAAGCACTTCATCTGGAAATAATTGTTTGCAGGACCTTCCCCACCCTCTCCAGGATTGTAAGCTCTCCAAGATAGGGATGTTGTCTTTGACTTGTCTATAAAGTAGGATGCACAGTTGTGATGCACAACAGATGTGATGCATTATAATGTCTTAGTAATAGTGACATGACTGTGATGATGATTAATAACGTTATCTCAAGCAATTGGTGCCTATTTTAATAAAGGAATGCATTCCCAGGAAATGGGATTAATAGCTCATCTTTTGCCTTCTGTTTTTTTGTATTTTAGCTTTAAATTGTGAAAATCCATTCTGATCTTCTGTGTACCAGGTATTTATGCTGCCTGAAACAGGCTACCTGCTTCTGTTCATTGTGGTGGAGAAACAGTTATGATCTGGAGGGTAAGGAAGAGGGAAGGAGGAGTTCATACAAGGATATGAGTTCTTCTGAGTCATCTTTGGAACCTATCATTTTTCCACTCACTTTAAAAACAAATGAACAAACAACAAAACCTGGTTTCTTTGTGCTTTTTGTACAGTGTGATGAGGGCGTCTTGTGTCACTTTATGTAGCATCACATGCTGAGATGTTTGCTATCCTCGGATAACCTGAAGCAACGCGATGCTCTTAGAAACAGAACTGCGCATGGTATTTCATATCTAATGTGTCAGGAGTCCTCTAATAGCCACAAAAAGGCTTGAAACATTTTTGTTCTGGTTGCAGAGTAGATTTTAAATGGACAAATTCAGCAGAAGCATGATGTACTCTTTTAAAATGCTTTTTGCTTATCTTTTGTGTCCCCCATGACTGTGCTATAAAAATTTGCAACTGTAGAAGTCTGTTGTCCTTACACGTTGACAATATGAAACGAAGAGTGTATAGAGGCATTTTGGAGGTACTGCTTTTTACAGTAATGTGTATACATGAAAGAATAGCCTCACTCAGCCTTTACTGCCACCACCACATATAACACATACACGTCTTTTTTAATTGACACGATACATTTCATATATCTGTGCTGTCACAGCTATTCTGAGGGTAAGGTTGTACTGTTCAGGGTACCACGAGTCTGTTTTAGTGCCCTCTCAGTGACCTCTGATGTTGCCTGGGTCACTAGATTAGATGCACTGATGCATCTAGCCTGTAGTTTTCTAGACCCATCACTCCCCTGCTCAATCAAAGCATCCTTGATTACAACAGCAACTTGCAGCTGGTATAATGGTATGGCTCCAGATTACAGTAACATTCATGTTTGCATGCAGAAAGGGGGAAGGGAAGGATCCATAAACTTCTTATTAAAACAAACTGAAGTCACGAGAGGAGCCTTTTTTGGATGACAGAGACAAGAAACTTGCACTTGATCTGCCCTGCTCTTGCCAGTGGGTTTCACTGCAGTCACTTGGAATTACTAGAGAGCACTAATTCAGCTAGCTAAGGCTGTCAGAAGATACATTTGAATTAAGTAAAACTAAAGTTTTTTGGGTAATTGTACCTTGGTACCATGTTAGAAATAAGCAATAGCAACAATTGGAAAGATGAGTTCCAGAAGTGTTTAGAACATATACATTGTGCTATTTGGAGTAATAAGTGTTGTTAGTTAGTTTTCAAAAATACAGAAAATAACATCAAACATGCAAGTAATCTTTCCTTTGAAGCCATTACAACCACGACAGGAATTCACATGCTTTTCCAAAATCACCTAAGTATACTTTTAGATGATAGCTCATTAAGAAACTATTATGATTCATTGGGGTTTACAAATATTTGAAACAATTCTTATGTATATACAAAAAATTTCAAATCCCAAGTAGTGCTCATTAGTAGCATAATTATTACAGAAATATTATTTTTACACCTATTTTATGTGCCATGTGTGTTCATATGTACACATGTAAGTAAACGTTAGCTTTTCCTCTTCTTTGATATGCACATTTCAGGATGTGCCCAAACCTCTCCTTTCACACAGGAGTGGAGCAGTCCGCAGCGGCATCGGTACAGCCGAATTCAGTATCTTCAACTGTTTTTTGTCTAACCTTATTACACCTCCCTAGTCAGAAACCTCCCTGGTTAGGCAGTGCAGCACCTTCCACTTGCAAAAGACCACACTGAAGGGCCCACCCCTAATTTGTTGTCTTGTTTAGCCTGAAGGGAAAGTCCTCCCAACTGGAAAGCAGAAGCAATGCTGTTTCTCTTCAGAGAAACAACTCAACGGTGCTGTGGCATATACTGTACACTTAATCTAAGACATATTCTGCTAAAAACCTCAAGTTATATTCAACATATGGCAGAGGATCATTATTTTAAGTCTTTAAGTCAAACCAGATATCCAGTTGGAGGTGGATCTATCATAATCTGGCAACATTTTCTTTGAGTGCTCAATTTTAACAAGTGTAAAAAGGAATTAAAACTTAGACTAAAGCTACAGTGATGTGCTGCAATGGTCTCATGAGGCCTTCTTGGATGCTTTTTATTAATGTCCTGCTACTAAAATGACTGGAGACTGGGGTAATTTCTAATGGCGTTCACCTTCTCTCATGACTCTGCTAAACCAACCCAGCCAGAAATTACATACAGACTCATAAAAATACTTCTGCAAAGCAATTTTTTCAAAAAAAACCAAACTCAACCCTGTTTGGTACAAGCTGGTTTATCCTAAATGTCAGGTATTAAAAACACTTGGAAGCAAAGATCTGCAAGGTTTTTACAGTCATTTTTATGTTATACAGGCTGAACAACATTATGTTTTGGGCTTCAGTTTCACTTTGAAACTGCGCTACCATCCATCATCTGTGCTTAAGATGAGCTTCTTTGTCCTGTGCTTCTGCCTGTCTCCCACCCCCATATCTGGCTGCTGTATAGTAGTTGGATGGACAGGGAAGATAAAACAGATAACTCAGATCCTCACTCGTCCCTTCCGCAGCACTCCCACCAGGCTCACGAGCACGCAGCGTAATAGAAGATTAAGACATTTGTGAGACAGCCTGCTCACATTTTGAAAACACAAAACCGATTACGATAGCTAGCCTTCCATAAAGGGGCTTGCAGAAAAACAGATACAAACTAAAAGGATAATTGTTAAAAAGAAATGGCAAGTAAACAAGCAGACCCAAGTGGGTCAGGACAGGTGTATTTACCTGAGATGTTAACTGTGCTGTCACTAAGCAACGGATTAAACAACCTTGATTTTGCAACCATGCTCAGACCCAAAAACCGATTTATGAGATACGCATTACTGATGTGGAAAAATGGTTTGGGAATATGATACGAGTGTGGGGTTACCGTACCTTAAAATTAGAGGTACCTATCAGGTTCACAATATGGCAATAGATGTTACTAGAAAGCCTGGGGTATGCTAATCCATGTTTGAATCTAGGCAGGACTGGATTATAAGAATTACATCTGCATCTGTTGTGGATTTAAACTTGCTGAAAATCCAGGTGATCTGGACCCAGTCTAACTCCACTCCCTTAAAATGCAAAATTTATTTACTTTCAGCAAATCGTAAGTAATATAAACTGCAAAACAGACTGACTTCATGAATAACTAAGAACTATGTCTTGCACCGTCATCTTCCCAAGAAGGACCGATTTTCTTTCTCCTTCCATTTTTAACAGTTACTCATTAAACAATGTTTTGAAAAAAGTAAGCTGCAACTGTTTCCAATGCTTTTATTACAGTATTTATTTTTTTATTAGCAGTGGTGATTTTACATTCCCAAATATTTCTTTGTAAATGCTGGCTTAGTATTTGAGGTTAGCATACTTAAGTAAATATTTAAAGAAATAAAGCAAAAATACCAAATGTTCATAGTCATTGCCTGATATCAGGCAGCCAGATTCAAAGCCTGCAGTGAACTCAGCGTTATTTGTTTCTCTCAAGTACCACAAATTCCATTCAGCACCTTGAGGAGCAATGCACACAAAGAGATTTTTTTTTTTAATTTTTGGGGTAGAAATTCAGTTGTTTGATCTAAAAGGCTTTTGCTATTCAGTTTGTTTCCGATTTTGAAAAAAAAGGAGCGGAAAAAGATGAATGATGCCTCTTTTGGGGAGTAATCTATCCATCCTGTTATATGCTCTGTTTCCTGCATAAGATCATGATTACTATTCCATCTTTCCTCTTAAGACATGTCTAAAATCTTAGTCATGTAACTTGCTGAGAGGTTATTAGCAGTATGTGTAGACTGTGTGTTGTGTTGCAGGTGTCTATGTTTATTATGAAAAACTGAAATTTAAAAATCGCAATCAGTACTTTGTCTGTCTCAGCTTTCAGCTTGGCCTCTGAGTAACCTGATGCTCCAAACCCCACAGCTGTTGCCTACCCCAATATGAGATCTCAGCCAGGGGCCAGGCTCTGCTTTCATTTTCTACAGTGCAATTTTGCTATGCCAATGGCCTCACTGGAAGTCTAGGATACGTGAGAGTGTATTTTGGCACCAAGAGTCTCTGCACAGTGAAAGGAGGGTGGTGTTTTTACTGATTAGCAGAGCTGCACTGATGCTGCTGAGAATGGGAGCTGTAACAGGGAGTGGGCACTGAGCTACCTGACAGGCTCCAACTGTGCCACAGATTATCCTTTGGTTTACATCAACTCAACTGTGGGTGCAAGAGGATTTTTATTAGTTTTCCCACAGGGATGCAAAAAGCAGCCTGTAGGCAATGATGAAATGTTTTGGTGGATGTGTCTTACAGACAGAAATTCTTTGCATCTAATTTTTGTTTCAAGCCTTGGATGAAAGACTAAGTGGGTCAGAGACACAGAGGGGCAGCTCAGGCAGGACAGGAGTCTCAGCTAAGTGACCACCTCCGTTGTGTGTGACCACCAGTTGGCAGAAAACACCCTTAAAATCATGTTTTCCTTTGCAGAAACACTAACTTGATTGTATACTGCCTATATTTGATGTTAGCTGACTCTTTTCCTTCTGAGTATTACTGAAGTTACCAGGATTTCCACTTGTACAAATGACTTGCAATAAATTTGGATTTACAAAAGATTTGCTTTTTATTTTCCTCCATCTTTGCAAAAGTAGAAATTCTGCCTGCCCTCCATTTCATTAGGCAGTACAGAGGGAGAATAAATCAGTTGCAGGCATGTCACAGTGAGATGGAACCAGGACCAGGAAATCTCATGCCTCTGGATTCAAATGAATTTAGAATAGCTGGGCTATTTCCAAACTATGAAAATTTTTATTTGGAAACAATTTAAAAATATGAATTTAAAAAATGGCCCAATCCTGTTTTGTTTCTTTATTATGCATCAAAAAACCCTGAGAAGGCTCTTTGAAATATCATTTCTGAGCATCCATTACCTTTGCAATATGAGTAATATCAAGTTTGATCCTCCCTGTGTTCATTATGTAACTTCTTGGTGATTCACGCCGAGTTTGCTGTTCTGCATGAATCTTTAATAAGATATCCTTTCTTCAAAGTGGATGCTAAAAATCATGCTTGCCTTAGGTGCGTTTTTTTCAGTTCTCTTGCAGGTCACAAAAATACAAAATACTTCAAATTTGCCTGTTTTTGAAGGAGTCTGTCTTGTTAAAAATGTTTGTAGTCCCTAAATAAGACTGGACAGATGGAAATACCTAGAATATGGCTTAGTGGGATGATGTTCTTATTTATCATGAAACTAAATGTTTTATTTATTTTCATTTTTTTCTTTTTTTTTTGACAGTTACATTGACTGATCTTCCACTAAACACTTGCGTATAATAGGAAAAACTCCAATAAGGTACTTAAAATTTGTGAAAATGGAGTACAGGATCCCTCCCTTAGCCTCCCCAGGAGTGCTTAGAAGAAACGGTGAAATGCCACTGGCCTGGCCATGTTAAGCAGGTACATTCCACAACTTTCGGCAGGGAATCCAACTCTGAGAAGTGTTAAGCACGGATGCAAAAACATGGGGTTCAAGTAAACAGGAATCTTTGTTTGACATAAGTGTAACAGACTCATAGGGCTCTGACACAGACAGTAGAAGTTTGCCAGCATTCCCTGTTACCCATGTGCTCATCAATCAACATCGTGTTGTGCTCAGTGTTGTACAGTGCCAGAAGAGCACTTGACTGAAGAGCTTGTAATAGAACCTGGAGGCTAGACAAAGTAAGCAGAAAGTAAGATATATTTAAACAAAATGAGGGAAGAGTGGCTAATTACATCTAAGCTGCATCTCTATTTGCCAGAATTCTAGGGAGGACACAGGGGGATTCTCGTAGTTTCCTGCAGTTTTATGATTTTTGGTCTAACTTTGTGTCCGCAGCAGTGATTCCCACACTGAGATTTATGCATCACCAGGGAACTGTGAGGACATGGTAGATTGTCTATGGAAATAGACAAATTCTGCATGTTTTGGAGCAAAAAATATTCAAGTAAAAATTTGATGACAAGCAAGCGGAGTGCTCCCTTATCATGGAAGAGTTATAACGGTCTGTTGGCCTAAAAAGTTTGGAAACCTTTATGCGTTTCCATTGTGTGGTGGTTTTTCAGCCCACTAACACCGAAGATTACTACAGCCACCTTTTGCAACATTTTGCTTTTCATTTTTTAAAGGTCTTTGTAAAACATTGTTTCTTACTCTACTAATTTGTGGACTCTGCCTAATTTTGGTAATTCACTCCATAGTTCTTAAACAATGTATATCTTACTTAGGCTGAAGCACTAATAATAAAATTGGAGACAGATCTCTGAAGAAAAAAAAGGGATCTCGACTGGATAATCTTGGCTGCATGGTAACTACAGCATTAACATGCTGGTTATAGAGCAAATTGCATGCAGAGTCTTCTGTGTACCTCCAGACAGTCCTGGTGGAAAGCTGAAACTCTGGACTTTTCTATACAGACATAGAATAATTCAAATTTGGGACTTCTTTTAAGAGAGAATATTTTCCTCCTTTACCATTGTGTGTGTGTGTACTTAAGCCTGTGTATTTTAAGTGTTTTAAGACTCTTCAGCCCTGTAATCACTACAAGCCAAGTCTGAGATCCCAGCGCTAAGAAAAGAAAACTTTTTAAGAGCTCTGGGACTGCACTGAAAGCCAGCTAGACCAAGGGGAAAAGACCTGTAAAGAAGGTATTGGGGCTGTTGCCTGTGGAATATGTTTTTCAGGCAAGGTCTCAAGAAGGAAAAGAATGGAATCAGTGTTTCCTTGGCCTCAAATCAAAAAACACCTCTTGCGAATCTGGAATATGAGGTGGTCCTTTGTGAAAGAGCAAATAGTTTTGAAGTTCAGCAATAAAGATGTCTTGAAAGCCTTTTCAGAGATGTCAACCCAAGGTTCAAAAAGGCAATGATTTCATGCCAAGGAGCAGAAGAAGCTGAAATGCAACATATGACCACCAACCCCATACCTAAACATGGAAGAAAATATTTTACAGAAAATGAAAAGGGAAAAGAAAGCTTATGCCAAACAAGGAACAGTGCCACTGATGTGGCAGCTGGCATAGGAATGGAAAATGTCCATTGATTTGCAAACCCTCCACTGAAATATACCAGCAAAGGAAAGGCATGGGTTACAGTGAGAGTCTGGGGTCTGAAATGATGGAGGAAAGTTGTTTGTAAAAGCACAAAAAAAAGGAGGAAGCTACAAATGCAAAATGAAGATAGTTAAAAAGTTGCTTAGGAATGCCACTTGGGGATGCAACTGAAGTTAACAACTGAACTTCTGCAATGGAAAGACGCCAATGAGGCACAGTACTTAAAGGTTCAAGGTGACACTGTGCATACCTGGAGAGGAACAAATCCCAGCCCTATGGAAACATGAACCGGGGACAATCGCCAGCTGGAGCGAGAGCTTGTGGGAGCATGCCAGCTCTCACTGAGGTCAGGCAGAGCAACCACGCTGGTGGCCACCAGTCATCTGGCACGCTCGCGGGAGTGGGATTGCTTTGGGACACAGACTCACCGGTGAGGCAGTGGGGGGACACAGCATCTGTCAGACAACCCACAGTGTTGGCTCATCTTTTGAGGGGAAAACAGACCAGTGGAAGAACTATAAAACGTGACAGCAGATGGCATTATTTGTGGAATCAAAGAGCCAGCAGGCTGAGCCAAGGCCCTAAAAACTGTAGGGAAAAAAGGGGGCAGACTCAGACTCTGCATTGACCCCAAGGAGCTGAGCAAGAACATTAAAAGGAAACATTTCCACTTGCTTGCAAGTAACAACATGTGTGCTGAGAGAGCGGGAGCCAAATTCCTAAGCAAATTTGTTGCCTTGGCAGGGCTTTGGCAGATTCTCCTGGACACAGAAAGCCAACAGTATTGCCTTCTCAGTAAACTGCTTGGCAGATGCTGCTGTGTAAGGTCGCCTCTGGGCACGTGTCTAGGACAAGAAACGGTTCTGCTAGCACTGCTACAACTAAACTACTAAAGGTTTGTGGTTGCCATATTGAAACAACTGGTGTCACTGGAAAATGCCTTTCCTGGAGAACTGAGGGGCAAGAAGGGACTTGGAAGACTCATCCCACCCCATATTTCCTGTGTGACCTTGCATGTTGTGTCTGTTAAAGGAGTCTTCTGCAAGTGAGTTATGGGGATCAAAACGTGCCAGAGTGAGGAACACAAGTACTGTGCTGAGGGTAGCTGGAGAAAAAACTCCTCTTCTCCTCCCTCTCTCAACTGTCATGCCACAACTATGACAAATAGAAACATGGATGGCATTTTTCCTGACTACTGCAAGAGTCACCAACATTGAGAGGAAAATTGCCAGTTGGTGTAAACTGGCCCAAAGCAGCTCTGCTGACTCACACCCACTGAAGACTTGGCCATACCGATATTTTAAATGAGGCATTAATTAGATAAAAGCAATTTGGTCAGAAAACTAAGAGAGCTGAATGTGGCATGGGTGACCACCCCCGCCTCTGCTCTCCATTCCTCCCCAGGGACTGTGGAGCTCTTAATGGCAATAGCTTGTAAATCTTCTCACCTGCTCTTCTTCAGTATGGGCTGCCCAGGCCAGCCCTTTCTCCTGCCTTTGCAGAGCCTTGTGCCCAAGCTCTCCCCAAAGCAAACGATGTATCATGCTGGCTGGTTTGGATGCTGGCAGGTCATGCTGGCTTGCAGCTGGCTTGTTTTTACCTGCCATTCATGTCACCCGGGCTATTGCATCTTCTGCCTCACGCTAGCACAGCTGCCTTCTCTGCTGTGTAAGAAAGTAAGTGTACCGCCCCAAATTGTTTGCCCTTAGTAAAAATTGAGTAGCAAATGCCAATCATTCCGCAAAATCTGCTTGCTTCAAGCATCACATTGGTTCAGCTCACACTCACTCTGCTGCCGGGCAGAGGTGGTCCCCAGGTAGCCCGGGTAGCGGCACTGTCTCTGGCCACAGAGCAAGGCACGAGCAAGGCGAGCAGCTCCACGGCAGCCCAGGGGAGAGGACCACCAGGAAGAGGGCTGCTGCCACTTGTGTGCCCAGGCCATCCCCGGCCGCTGCTGGGGCTGCCGACGAGGGTGCCAATTAGTGCCAGTCGTGCAAGTGGTTCCCGCGGTGTGGACACCTGTCTGCGAGAGAGAGCACTGAAATCACCCACACATCTCACAGAGGTCACCGAGCAGCCATTCGATGCTAATAACTTTTGGTCACTACCAACTTGGGCCGCAATCGAACCATTGACCTGGAGGTGAAAGGCTGTATATCCCATTACCAATCCGCTAAACCATCCAGTCTCCCTATTACTGCAATTTTAATTAACTGAGCCAACGACATGAAAGCTGAAGGAAGGGGGAGCAGGCAAGGAAGCGAGAACACATTGGCTTTTACACAAGATTTGTTTCTTTTGAGTGGATTCTGCTTTTTGTTGAACGGCCTTGTCTGAACCTGTGCTGCCCATGGGACACTCCCTGATCTGCTGCTCAGCACAGGGCCGGACCGCGCGGTGTCTGTTAACTGCCAAATGGGTGAAACACTGCTGCTGCCCCCCCTTTACAATGCAGCCCCTGGTAGAGCAGTTCCTGACATCAAGAAGATCTGAATTTTATTCTCGTCAGGAACATTCCTTAGAGTAAAACACAGAAAAAATGAAAGGAAGTCCCAACATGGTAAACTCTGATACAGTCTTTTTCTGGAACAAGCAAAAAACCACCCTGTTTGCTTTCAAGTTCCTGGATGCTAGGATCCAGAGAAAGGCTGCCTTAATGCTGTCTGTAACAGGGATGTGCTCAATAAGCAGAAAAGTTAATGTTTCTGATGAGCAAATGATTTGACCAGCCCTAAGCTCAGCTGATACAAGTTGCTGAGAACGGCTCCACACTTGTTTGAAAGAGGAGCAAAACACTGTGCTCCTCTGGTGAGAAATCATGTCATTGCCAGATGCAGAAGAAAAATAGAAAATTTCAAATTTTTTCAGACTTTGGCAACAGCGCACATCATTTCCTCACCTGCTCCTTTCCATGAATTTTAGTCAGGGTCTTCGGTGCTGGTTGGGGGCACTGGAGGAAGGATGGTGAGCCCTACAGGAACTCTGAGGTTGCCATTCTCGGTTTCACTCATGCCTCTATCACCAACAGCTTCTCGTGGAGCAAGAACCTCCATAGCTTTCCTGTGGTATCTATCACCATTGCTTGAATGATGTATGCAGCCTCTGTGGATTCAGAAACGGGGGAAGGAAATCATTGCCTCAGCCTCTGAGCAGCTCTGCTGCCTTGTCCCTGCCTGCATGTGGATCTTGCACTGGAATTAGACAGCAGTCGGTATTGCTCCTTTGTGCTTGTGTGCTTCCTTACCCAAGCACCTAGATTTCAAACCGCATCCACTCCACTGCCGAGCCTGGAGTGCTTCATGCTTCTTCTTGCATGTGTGTTTGATAAGTCACGGCATGACTGTTCTTTTTGTGTGTGATGATTATCCACCATGGTCTAATCCCACAACATAAACGACAAAGAGTCCCTAAAACGCGGCAGCTCCTCGGGGTCTAGCATCCTGTGAAAACCCTGCTCCTCGCAGGCTGTTCCTGTCTCCAGCAGTGCAAGCACAGGGGGAGGCCGATCGCAGCTTGATTCCAGTCCCCAGCTGTCTGCAAAAGCCACTCTTTGCTCAGGGCCTCACACACACTATAGGCCAATCCTTAACGCGGGGCTTCCCGGCGGCGAGGAACAGCTCGGCTGAAAGCTTGTGCAACTCCTCATATGCATGAGCGTCATTGATGCTCTCTTGCCTTGTTATTTCAAATGCTTTGCATGTGTAACTTGTGTAACAGGTCTAGAAAAAGAAAATGAGCAAAAGGAAGCCAGGACTAAACTGTGCTTTTAATTATACCTGTGGTTGGGATGGAAAGTAAAGTATTAAGCAAACCCAAGCTATGTGTGCCCTTCTGGCTCTTCTCCGTTCCCTCCGCCACCCTACTGTACCCTATGGACTCTCCTCAGGATGCACTAGCTTGTTCTTTAATAGTCTCCATTTTCCTCTTAGCACCCCTCCAGAGTGCAGCCTCGCTCTGTGCTCCCCGCTCTGCTGTCCTTCGCTGTTGCCAAAGGAGGCATTAAAGTGTCGCAGCACAGACCCAGGAGTTTGTGGCACTGTGAGGAGACAGATCAGAAATGCCATGGCAGCTTCACAGCTCAAAACGGGAGGAGTGAGGAGGAGTGAGTTGTATTAGGAGCATAAACAGCAGCATCCCTGCCAATGAGCTAACGTTCAATTCTGTCAGTCTCCATCTGAAAATCAAAGTGCTGGAGGTCCAAATATAGGAACTGCACTGCAGCATCAAAATGTTGTAAGGGGAGATACAACAGCTGCTTGGGAGAGTCAGTGCAGTATTTCTAGAGAAACCTCCACATTGCAGGTTGGAGTCAGGTCCTTGTCCTGGCATGCCTGCTCTCCTCCTGCTGCTGTGCTCAGGTTGGTCAGGTGTGCACCTAGGCAGCAACCAAAAGCCAGCGAGGAAAAGCATCTCCCCTTGCATCTTCACTGGCCCTGAAGGTGTGAGCGCTCCTCCTATGTCCCAGTGTAAAGCCAAGGAGGGCTACCTTAGCCCCGAGTGCTTTTTGCCACCCCTCAGCAGCTGGCTGCTGGAGCTTCTGTACAGCTAACCACCCAGACTGCCTAACGGAGGCAACACAACTTCTTGGAGGAAAGTGGGCTCTCTGCTGGTGGTCTGGTCTCTGAAGGCATCTGCCCGTGCTCAGCGGATGCTGGAATGGAAAACAGTGCATTAACTGATTGGATGGCCCACAAATTAAGGCAAAATCTCAGATATGGAGACAGGCCTAACTAACACCATGACTGTTCTCTGAGCAATGAAAAGGATGGTTGCAGGCTGTGTTCACTATAGCCTCCTGCTAACGTGAGCAGAGAGTAAGCCATTAATAGCACTGGCTTTTATGCTTTTAGACTGAAAGCTTCAAAGTTAATAACCTGTCGAGATGAATGAGAGAGTTTATCCACTTCAGAGCTCTTTCCCAGGCTGCCTGCAAACTCAGAGCGTGGCAAAGATTTACACTTGATTCCTGCTTTTAATAATTTGTTTTCATACATATCATGGCTAAAAATGTGTGTTATACATAGAAACAAAACTCTAGATTCTGGAGCAAGAAATTCACTTTTCTTGCACGAGAGCTGGATGCCACAGCAAATTCCACGAGCACAGAAGCACAACCCTGAGTTTCACTCATAACACATCCATATCTGACAGGCACAGAGCAAATGTTTTATATGCTGATCTACAAAAGCCTGCCACAGAGGATTTACCTCCTCTTTAGTGACAATGCACTCCACTTTACCTCTGCAGAGCTAGCTATTGGGTAACACTACAGCACAGGTCTCCACAGCAGACCTCTCCAATGCTACCCTCCCTCCAAGAGCATGAGACGATGTTGTAGCCCAAAGCGCTATCTGACACAGTACGACAAATTGTGGAGAAGAGGTCCTGGCATGCTCTGCAGCTGGCGGATGCTCTGCTTAGCAGAGCAGTGTGGAGGGCAGCACCTGGCTCAGCGGCTTACCCACAGTGGTGGCACAGCGCTGCAGACTCCCCCTGCCTGGGACTGCACTGCGAGGCACAGCTGGGTGGGCACAGCTGGATGAGCACAGCTGGGTGGCAGCCACAGCTGGTGTGGGAGACAGAGAGGGAGACAGAGGGACTGCATCACACTAATGTGAAAAACACAATCTAAGCTGTGGGAGAGCATGAGGAGGATGGGAGTCAAAACTAGAGATTTGGCAGGACTCAGGGGTCTTGTGGAGGTCTTGCTCCCACTTGCTTCAGTGAATTTTGCCCATCAGTGTGGCTCAGAATATTTTGAATGGGAAATACTTTGACAGAATTGCTGGGTTTCCTAGGTCCTCACTGCTCCTCCACCTTCCCCTAGTGGTCTGTGGGTCTCTATGTCAGATGCTTTCACTCCTGGCCTGCTGTAGTACTTGGGAATCATGGTTCCAGGATGTCCCACAGAAGCCTTTGCTCCCTGCTATAAAGTGGCTTAAGCTCACGTACTTTTTCCTTTACTTTGGTGCTCACCAGACTGGGACTTCTGTTTACCTGCTGCGAAGCTCTTCACATGACCTCCAGTCACATCAACATCCAGCCACTAAAGACAACATCAGACAAACACCCCTGGGGACCAGGCTCACCCCACACACCATAGGAGAGACCATGCCCTTGGCCATCATGGTCCCAGGCACTGCCACTGCGATGCCCAGCAGAGGTGCAGGAGCCTCCTTGGACCACTGCCCCATGCTGGCCGCCGTCCCTGGGGGCTGCGGGCAAGGACCACCCGCAATGTCGTGTGTCCCGCCGCCAGATACGGCAGAGGCCAGAAACAGCACCGGACTAAAACTGAGCATCTGAAGTGGAGCTGCAGCAGACAACAAGAGACAGTCCCGAGGCACCAGAGGAACAGAAACCTCCTGCTGGGAGCTTGACTGCATTTCAAACAAGGCATGAATGCTAACCATACAACTTGGACCCTTTGAGGGATTTTGGCTTTCCAAGCACTGGAGATTTGAAAATCATTGGCTACTTTTAAGCAAGAGGAGGGCTTAGGGCACTCTAGCAATGAAGGCCACTGGAAGGTGCGGGAGAGGAGATCCTGCGATCCTGACACGGTCCCTAACCCAGGTGTTTCTCAGGCCACTTACTGCTTCCAGTGTGGATTTTGTTTGTTTTGTTCTGGACATGGCACCGGTTCCTGGGCACTTTACCACACTCCCCAATGCGGCCTGGACCTGAGGTGGAGAAATGCCCCAGCTCTTCCACTGCCATATCCCTGGCATGATGTTCCCTTCCATCCCCCCATGCCTGGCTCCCTGAGCTTGCCACTCTCAGGCCACGTAGCAGCAGTCCTGAGAAAGCAAATGCAGGCACAGCCACTGACCCAGACGTTTCATTTCCCAGGGGGAATGCCATTGGTACAGCAAGGGCTTGTGTCCCTGCCCTGTGTGTAATCACCAGTCATGCGTTAAGCTTCAGCTAACACATCAAGGGTTACCAAGCTGAATTTTAGCTCAGAAGAGTGGGGCAGCATGCCCCAGTTCCCAGGACAGCAAATCCATTTCCCAGGATAGTAGGTTCTCCACTGATCCTGCACAGATCATTGCTCCTGTCCTGGAGTTAAGGACTTGTGTACACGTACCTCACTGGGTTTCCCTGGGCCTGGATGAAGACGACACTTTTGTTCGTCCCGAGTGGCATGGCTGACTGTCGTGTCGTCCAGTGCGACTGTTACCTGCTCACCATCAGAGTGGTCCCCAGCAGGAGGGACCATCCATCGCCCCCTCCATCACCTCCCTGGCTGTGGGTTCTTTTCGCATTGACCTGCACTGAATGCCCCTCTCCCCTCATTTAAATGCCTGCTGTCCCCAGGAACACGCAGGCATGACATGCCATCACCAGCACACAGACTTCTCTCCTGCTGCTTTGCTCCTGACATATTGCTGGTCTGTACTTTTCAGGCATGGGTACCTAGACCAGACCAGCATCAGGGAGGAAGGCTCAGTTGCTGGAGCAGACAGACTAGACCACCAGCCTCAGATTGTTTAAAGCAGGGAAAATATGCTGGTGCTGCTGTACTTTAAGTAAGGGGAAGGAAAGATGCTTTATCTGCTTTCCTGCAGCTCCCATTTTCTTGTTCAAGGAGTTTTGGTTTCCCTGGGGGAAGCTAGACCACCCAAGGATGTAGCCACACTCTGGAGCGCAGAGGAGGGTGAACATCTGTTGGCAAATACAGAAGGGTGGGAAGGAGGGACAGCAACAACAGGGGAGAGACAGTAAATGTTCAAAGTCATAGGCTGCAGAGAGAAAGCAAGCTCAACAAATGTCCATGATGCTGACAAAATCTTGCATCTAGAGGGAGAGGAGAAGCAGTGGTGAACTGTACCTCTAGTCATTTCTGCATGCCCACATCATTGAAATTCATGCATCTAGTCACATTAGCAATTTTTAAAAACAAATTCACATGCTCTTTTCACTTGTCTTACAAAAAAGCTCTCTGTACATCCCTTAGATCCTTGCAAATGCCCTCTGACATGCCAGTGGCGGAGTGCATGAAGTGCTTTACGGCATGGCATAGAGGGCCTGCTGGGATTCACAGTGATCTCATCCTCTAACCCCAGGTTCCTTAATTTTAAACCTCTGCATGTTTGCACGCATCTCCTAATGGCTTTACATATGGGCTCTCTGTAAACAAGATAGGTTTTGTTTTGGGTGGGTTTTTTCACTTTTTTGTTTTTGGAAAATGCATTTTTCCTTCATCCAGCTGACTAGTTTTCATTAGCATCTCTAGGAGAGTGAAGGCCTGAGAGTATAGGCTGCAGGGGACAGCGGCCAGCGCTGCTAAGACTATGGGCTGAGGGTGTGGGCAATCTGTGGAAGGCAACATTTGAAATCAAGAGATGTTTTATTGCTTGCAAAGCAAAACACACAATGGGGTAATACCACAAGCACTGAGGACTTCTGCACAGTTTGCCAATGTGCCCTTTCTGGTTTTACTCTCCCAGCAAAGTGAAAAAGCTACATGAGTGCTCAGCATCCCATACTGGGTGCCTTCCTCTCCCCAGGTATCCTGCCCTCCTTGGCCCCAACTCTCAGCAGCACTGTGCCGAGGGCAGCTGGCATGCAAGAATCTGGTAGGGAACAGCCCTGGGTCTAATTGCAAAGGACTGCTGTCTTGCTTTCGAAGCACCCAAAGGAAAATCAACACTGTTTATTTTGCTTTCCTTATCAGTGTTCTACCTAATCCGCTCTAGTTGTCCCATGTCAATCTTAAAACATGAGCATCACCCCATGTATAACATTATTTTTTATCAGTATTTTGGGGTCTCAAAACACAGCAGTGACACAAAATGTCTGTGACATCTGTCTCGAGAGAGAAGGAAAAAATTTTTCTTGTTTCAAATCCACCTCTAACAACACATTTCACAAAGTCCTTTCCAACTGGGAGACCCTCCCAGAGCAGGTTTTTCCACCAAAGGAAGAAGGTTTTTCCACCAAAGTTGATAAAGAAGGGGGTTTTTTTGGAGCATAGGGCCACCAGTGGCTTCTGATGACATCTTCATCTGCCTTTTCATCTCCTGCCCAAACACTTGTGCTTTACTGTGGCGGGGATAAAATTCCCCGAGCTAAGACTGTGTATATCTTCACGTGCCCACAAGAGGCTGGCTGGCTACCTGTGAGCTCCGCTTATGTATCCAGGATTTCCACCAAATACAGACTCTGGAACGGGGTTGCGCTTGTGGAAACCCTTGGTTTTTCTGTGGATCCCCCTTCCTCATTGCTGTATGGGCCTATCTTGACAAATGATAAATATAAGCTATTGCAAAATGACACTGTTTTGCAGGTTTAACAGGTAATATTTTCATACATGGATGCCTTCCTAGCTCCTTCTAGCTAATGCTTCCTTACAGATTCCCCTAGGGAAAATGACTTCATCCTTACTGATACAAATGACAAGAGGACAACCTTCTAGCATTTCATCACACTTCTAAAAATAAAGCCACTACACCACAGAGCATTCACTTTTACTGCTGTATCCCAATGAAAGGCACAAAAAAGGAGGTTGAAACTTCTCTTTGCAGTGCCTTGTGCTGCTTGTCTGATCACATCTAGTGATAAAATGTAATAGAAATAGCTTCAGAAATAGTGTGTTCAGTGGCAGAAAGGCAGAAAGAGAATTGGCTTTGTTAGCTGAACTGATTTTCAGAAGATTTGTACATTAGTTTTCAATAGAAAAGGTACATTGCATAAACAGAAAGGAGTCTCAGTGCTGTTACTTGTAGCATGTAGTTTATCCAAAGCAGCATTTGGAAACTGAAGAAAAGTGAGAGAGGATGTTTAGATAGTTTAATAACTCTGAGTTCATCTTGTAACTTAATTAAAAGGTTGTGTGATGCCATTTGTGAGTCTTCACCGATAGGCTATTACCGCATCCTGCCTTATGCAGCTTTTCTAACCTTACAGCCACCACCCTGTTTTATCATTTACATGTGTTCAGCTTGGAAAATAAACAACCAGAAAAAGTGAATGGTCTCAAAAAGAGAGAATTGTCTCTGTGTGGAGACAGTGGTATAGCTGTGTATCCCCATGCGCTCGGTGCAGCTTGTATTGCTTTCTCTTAAACGTTTGGATTAATTTCCTGCTCAGAGTAGACAGATCCCTCATCGAAGTAAAACCCATGTCAGCTTTAGCAGGAATGTTTTCAGAGTCTCCACCTGGGAAGACTACGTCTCTGAGTGGGAAAATAAACACATTGGCCTTCAGTTGGTTCACTGACTATTTTCTCTGCTGACAACACTAATTGTTCTGTCAGTCAGGATGATGATGGTTTTCAGCACCAAGTCCTGAAAGAAGGAGAGGATAATGTTACCTTTTGTTAGTATCTGGGCTCAGAAAATGTGGTGGTACCTAATTTCGCCTGTGTTCATAAAGTTAACTTAGAAACTAGGGGAGGATGGATAGTACCTCCCAAATGGTCACGAGCTGACACAGATAAAGACAACTTTCACTGTGTCTTCCCTTATGTTTCAGATTTAACAGATTAGGAGGAATATTTCATATATGCTCACAAGTTTTTGAACTGTCCTGTACTCTCAATTATGTCATTACATTGGGAAGTGACTGCATTTCACATAGGTATAACAGAGCAAAGCTAGGCCTGTTATTCACATCGCAACACTGACATGCCGGAAAGTTATTTTGAAAATCGTAAGATTTTTTTTTTGTCCTAAATGAAGACCTTTTTTATAAAGGAGGACTTTTGCAGAACTCTAGTAGTACCAATAGGAAAATACCAGCGAGATATACCACAAAATACTGGTTCAAATCATCACCGATTGCTAGCGTAAAGCAGATAAAAACCTGTAACCAGTAGCTGAAATTACTTTGCCAAACTTCCGGACTACCTAGATCCACATCTGTACTGACAGTGCTTTTCTGAAAGTTCAGTGATTTTTTTTTAAAGTCATCAGAGTACCAATGCTGTATTACAGGAGCACAGAGCCCTCTCTGATTATGTGTAACACAGTGAATATACCCTTTTCACATACAAAAAAAGGAAATAAAAAATGTTTCCAGAGTATTTCTTATACAGTAATTTCTTATGCTAATGCCTCCAAACATGGTGCCATCATCATCTTTCTCACAAGCCACACATTTCCTACCCAGCTAATGGAAAATACCCAGAAACAACATTTATCCTTTAATTCCACTTCCCCAAAACATGTCTCTGAGTTTTACAACCCAGAGAAGTTTGAGGGAACTACAGCAGTACACACTTCCCCTGTAGATGGCAATACACTGTGTATTTATGAATGTATATGTGTTTACACAAACAGATAAACCCTCCATCTGACAAAATACCGTGCAAGAAACCACAGTGTCAATATGCCTATACATTTTGCATGAAGATGGTTACACTGTTGTCATATATATGAAATATAGTGTTCAAGGCACTGGCATACCCTCACACTAGACAGTATTTGCAGCTATGTAGTGAACTACCTCTGCTCCTGCATCCATTAAGCCAGCTGTAGAAATCATGCATTGCTTCTTCTTGTGTTGCACCATTTAAACAATTCATTATGGCTTTCACACACAAAAACCTAGGCTTTTACTGTGGGGGCAAATAAATAAATACCCATGGTGGAAGGCAGCACTGAGCTGCTGCCTGCTCTTGGGGAGGTCTGCTTACCTCTCTGTGCCCTGGTGTCCTGTCTTACTCACCATCAGGCTTCTCTGTTTAAGTTGCAGAGATGATTGTCTCTTACTCCCCATCCTCAAGTGCCCACAACAACGGAAATCTCTAAACAAGATCAAGGCCACTAGCACATAAAGTATAGTAAGTAGCAATGATGATGTGGCACCTACATGAAACGACTGCCTTGTTCTGAAATAGCCATCACGTGAGTCACTATACCCATGTCATCTGACAGCCAACCCCATCTACCTTTTATACTGCATCACACCACCGTTGCTACCATATATCCAATATTTCTCTTTGTTTTCAGACCAAAAAGCTACATAACAAATACTTAAGCGTTCATATTACAGATATTCAACACTCTTAACACACTCACTAGAAAAAAGAGCACTGATGAAACTCTGTACAGCTCCATGTGTTTAATTAGTCTAGGCCTGAATTCTCATCTCCAAACCCAGAATTTTCTGTAGGAAAAGACTCACAGTGTTAAAGTCTGATATCTTACTCTGTTCTGTGTCTGAGAATAAGTAAGTGCTCTGTCGTGTTGGATATGCATAGTGCCTATCTATAACCCCTCCACATGCACATCTAACCCATACAGAAATAAGACTGTGGGTGTGGGAACGATCTTTATTTTGTGGGCTATATATTGCTGCTTCAAATTACTGGATGATTATGTAATTTATTATTATTGTGTGGGGGTTTTGTTCTGCTGCGGGGTGGTTCTTCTTGTTAGGAACTTGCTTTTAAATACTGATTACAGTGCCAAGGGATGTGAATGGCCATCCTTGAAATCAAAAGGAATAATTAATGCACAATATCATGAAGACATAACTTCAGTCCTACATATAATAAGTGCTGTGCTATTTTTTGTTTCATTCTTGTTCTATAGCTGTTAAGGGTGGTTTCAAACATGGGTAGGAGGGACATCAGTCAACTAATAATGGGTTCAGCCTCTCTTCCTTTGTTAATTAATGTTGGCTGCAACTGGAGTTAGCACATTGAATAAAGTCAGAGCTGAAGTACATGTTTTGGGACTCTGCAAAGCAGGGAGCTGGGGCTGAGAGCTGGGACTGAGAGTTTTGCAGTATCATATCCTTAACAAGGAGATCAAAATCTAAAGATTTTGATGGCATCTAAAGATTTTGATGGCATCAAATCTGACGTGGAGATTTAGTAATGTTTTTCTCAACTCCATGTCCAACAGGGAATAAAATAGTGATGGAAGAGTTTATCAAGCTGCACGGTTACTGCAGAAAACTTTCATCTTTGGTGTCTTTCTCATCATGTCTTTTTTCCCATGTTTCATCTTCTAACCTGTTCCTCTCCTGATTCTTTCCCTTTTCCACAGTATGCAAATGTTTCTCTAGCTTGTTTGCTCTTCTCCCTTGTTGCTGCCACACTTCACCAGGCCTAAGATTGAGGTACCATCAATCATTTATGTTATTCAGATTTTGCTTTTTTGTGTGAAGGAAAACATGGAACTTCTCACAACAAAGTAACAGTTTGTGTCTTCTTATTACTTAATGAAATAAAAGACTGCTGCTCGAAATTCTGAATGAGCTTTAGAAAATCTGGTTTTAATACAGTAATCCTAATTTTTTGGCATAATAGTACTGCAAGATCACTTATGAGAGGGAGAAATAATAGCAATACTTAACAGAATAAACATTTATTAGCCCTTTATTGTAGAGTTATCTTATTTCCTCATATTAGCTAAGCTCCAAGCTTTTATTTCTTCTGAAAACTAAGCCTGACTCTAACATAGACTTTCTGCACTGCCCTTTTATGTTCAAGAGACCAAAAAATATTTTGCAAGATGTGATAGCAAGTAAGTACACAAAAATATGTAGTAATATTTGAAGGGAGAACTTTCTCTTTTCCTCTCTCATGCTGGTATCAGAAAAAGCATATCAATGTCATGTTAATGGGATGGGATGGGTCATGCTTTAGGGAGTTACATATTTACGTTTTATTATGAGGATAGCAGCAGACTGTCTCACTGTTGTGTATTGGCAGTAAGCTGCTCTATCACAAATGGCTACTTCATTTTCGCACTGAATTAATGCCGTTGACAGACATGACATACTTTTGCTGCTGGGTTATTGTTGGTCGTCGCTGATAGACTGATTTATGATTGAGAGGGATTGCAAGAGTGCTGCATTTTTGTTCTGAGGTCTTGTCAAGAACTGCCTAAAGCGAGTGAAGGCACATCTCCCTCCTAGATGCACATATACATTTGTCTTGGAGTTCACACCCCTGTAATATCTAGGCCTGGGATTTGGAAAGTTGTTGGAGTAGTTAGTGGGAATTAACACCACATTTTGATGCTTTTTCTAAAATTTTGGGCTCTCTCACATCTGTCCACAGACCTGCTGGGTCTCTCCCAAGCCTGTAACTTCGCTGTAGCTCTGACTGGGCTTTTCTGTAAGTTTTCCCTCCCTGGTTATGTCTACCCAGGTTTTACGTGGAAGTTTTCTCATTCACCTGCACAGGCATAGCTCTCATTTTGGTTTGTGGTGTTTCACATCTTGAAAGCTGCAAAGTCTTTTTCTGTGGTGGTGACAAATGCAGCATTTGTCCCTATCTATTCCTTCAGAGGGGCCCTGCAAACATCCTTCTCACTTTGACCCTCTCCTCTTCCCTCTGGTGATGGCACTAGACATGACCAGCCTGGTCTTCATGTCTCATTGCTGTTGTAGTGTCTCCTCACCCTGCTACCCTTCCTCTTTCTTTCTCGAGGTTTGAGAAGACCCACCTCTGCAGACCACTACTGGAAATGGAGCTGTCAGCAGTGAAGGACTTATTGCTCCCTTGTACAGAGGAGGCCCGGGAGACATTACTAGCCTTTAAATAGTAAAAGTACACCGTTCAAGCACTGAGTCATCTGCAGCCCAAGTACTCCACAACAGACCCATCTGTAGAGCAGCCCATGATGTGCCCAGTGCAGCGCTGGGACAATTACTTGCTGGGAGAGATGTGAGCCCTGATGAAGACCTATGGCCATGGGAGGGTTCCTGTAGGGACTGGTGACTGGTATCCACAGCAGCACCTCATAGGAGTCCTCTGGTTTCTTTCTGACAGCACATTGCACTAAGCAGTTGGCCAGCTTGCTGCCATGCTGCTTTTGCTCAGTGGGGCAATGCCTGGTCCTACACCCCAGGCAAGTGGCACCATGCCGGGAGGATTTTGGTTTCTTTCTGCAGCTGAGCTTCTGCTTCCCAATACCCATCACTGCCTACAGCTCTCTCTCTCTCCAAGTGCTCATATCTCCCGAGCTAACGTTTTACTTTCTGTCCCAGCCAGTCAGCAGGACGCTTACACTAAACAAAAACAAAACAAAGCAAAAAGCACCCAAAAAAAGCATGCCAACCCCAACTGGAGGCTGCAGGAGCGTCTGCCAGGATGTGGGGTGGAGAAGGTTCCCCGGGCGGCACATGCGGCCGGGCTCAGCCCCGGTCCCCAGCCCCCGGACCCTGCGCGGTGCTGCAGCGGGGCCGCGCCGATCCCCTGTGGGCGCGGAGCGGCGCGGTGCCCCCGCGGGCTCCCTCCGGGGCCGGGCGAGCTGCTTGCCCCCGTCCCGCCGCCGCGGCCAGGCCATCCCTAGCCCTCCGCCCGAGGCGTGGGGCAGCAAGCACAGGGAGAGGGGCTTTTTTTGGTTTTAGGCGTCCTCCCCTCTTTTTTTTCCCGAGGAGGGGGGCTTAAAAATAGCTCCGCGGTCATCATCGGGCACCGGGCGAGGACGTGGCAGGCTTCGGCAAAGCAGAGGCGCTGTACATTTGCCATTTCTATTAAAACGTTAGTAAAGTTAACGCAGCCTCGATGGCATCTGAAATACTAAATCAGAGACCGGTTTCAACCCCATTCCTCACTGGAGGGGATACACTAGTATGTTTCTTATTTTTATTTTCCTTATAGCCTGTTAAATTGACTAATAAAGTCAACACAGAGTTCTCTGTGTGGCTTCAAAAAACTCAGTAATTTTGTTAGAAAACGTTGAAATCCAACCCCAAAGTATTCAGCCCAAATATTTAGTTAAAGTAACCCTGTGGGTTAATAAACTAAACAAAGGCAAACCATGCAAAACTGCAGCAATGAAAACCAGGCTTAAATAAACGAAGGAAAGTTTATAAGAACCCTTTAGCTGGAAAAAAACAGCGAAGGAAAACTGCATGAAAGTTTAATATGAAGCATGTGATACGCAGGGGCTCGTTTTACAGGTATGCGGCTTTGCTTCGGACGGTCGTTGTCCCCAGCAAAATTTCGAAAATTGTTTTTCTGCTAAGCTGCATTTCCTTCTAAACCTCATGGCAGCGGCTTTTCTGCTGAAGAACCCCCCGGCAGCTTTTGGCAGGTTAAGGGGAGCGCTCCTCTTCCGTGCTGCAGCTCTCTCTCACTGCCCGCGCTTCACCACGTTGCTAATTTCGGTGTCTGACTTGTTGAGTTGTTTCAGCTCCAGTAATGTGGTTGCAAAATATTTACCTTTCACACAAGAATCTGGATTATTTTGATTAGAGACCGATGCGCTCTTCAAAATGTTTGCTTATGTGCAAGAGTTCTTCGAAGAGGGGCACAACAAAAGATGTCTCTTTTCAACCACCGCTTTTAAACTAGTCACTAATAGCTAAAAACCAGTTTGCTATAGGGATCGAGTAAGCCTTTCTAAAAAAAAGATAGGGAGATTTTAAAGAAACTGTTTAAAATATCTACGCTAAATTATCTCAAACTGCCTTCAGCACGTTGGCAGTTTGGAAATCATTATAACCATTGTTGTTCTGCAGTTTAGATCATCACGAAAGAAACCTTCACGACAATTGTTTTTTGATCAAATAAAGGGCATGGGATTGGTGACAAGTTTTTCTCTATGGAATAATGGGTTTCCAAAATTATTTTCTTTCGCATTATATCCCCAAAGAAGCAGCCGGGGAGGAGAGCGCTGGAAAAACAAGCCCAAAAATAACAAGAGATTGTTTAAACTTCTCTTAGTTGCTTTTCATTTTCAAGAAAAGCTGAATAAACAGCGCCGGCCCCGCCTGACAGCGCAGAAAGCAGGTTTGCAATGAAAAAGGCATGCAGAGGGAAAAGAGGAGGGTTTTTTTCTTCCCTTTTCGAGTACTTAACTTTCCCCTTTTCAAAAAGGAGCTGCGTGCAGCCCAGGGAGCACTTTATTTACCGTGTACAGAAGAAACAAGTCAGATTTAAAATTAACCTCGAGTCGTGCTGGGAATAGATCGGACCAAATGTTGGGGGAATTCCTTTATTCGCCCCTTCTGATATTTTTGTCTAATTCCTCTGCTTAACCATCACCCCTTGTACTGCCAAGGAAGGGAACGGTCCCTTTTGGTGACAAGCCCCGATGAAATGATTTTCTTTAAAAAGAGAAAGAAGAAGAGAAAGATGGACTAAGGAACTGGGGGCAACAAAGCTTTACAAGGAGAGGAGAAAGACTCGGGTAAAATACGACACATTTATCTATCAATTGGTAGACAAGACAAAGAAGGCTTAACAACAGTTTGAAAAGAGTGGCCTGTGAATGGTTACTATTCAATTTGTATTTTATTCCCCGCTGGTCATGGAATTGAGATCAGAAGAAAAAGTGAAAACACATGGCTGAGGTCAGTAGGATCAGAGAACCACCACATACAGCAAAGGGAAGGAAAAGCAATGGGAACTTGTGTGAAGAAATGGATTATATAAACAGAGCTTACCATCGCCTGCACCCCATTATCCTATAATTTACACTGCATGGGAGCATAGAAATATATTAAACTAGTGATAGGTTTCACCGTTGCTTTATGCCAATCAATTCCATTATATACTTTCAGACATGTTTAGAATTCTTGGACTAATGTGTTTATTTTAAATATCACAGGGAAATTATGACATCACCGGCAAATAATGCTGGGGAAGGTTGCCTTCCTTTTGAAGTACGCTGCAGTGAAACATGATTTTAATTACATAATCACTTTGAAACCGTAATTATACAATAAACGAGGGGGATTAAGCGGGAAGTATATAGTACATTAAAAATTGCTTAGGTCCTGGAAAAACAAACGGAACACACAATGAGAAATGCTCGGTCACGGGGACCGCCTGATAAATTCGGGCTATCGTATTCATTTGCGTTTCGTCCAGGGCGACAAAATGATGTCCCCTCCGACAGCCGGCGACGCTTGCTTCCGGCCCCGTAGGAATTAAACCCAGCGCTGGTTTCACAAGCTTCCACCGCAAGCCCCGCCGCTGGCTTTGCCGAGCGGGACCGCGGCCCCTCCGCGCCGCTCCGCGCCCGCGGTGCCGAGCCAGCCGTCACCTGGGAGGCGGCCGCCGCGGCCCCATCCATCTTCCGACGCACAAAAGGGCCAGGCAGGGACAAATCTGTTTTTAAAAGGGGAATTAGCCGCCCTCCCCTCCTCCCGGCGGGCTCCGCACAGGCTGGCGGCGGGGCGGGGGGCTCCTCCGCCCCCTCACCGCCCCGCCGGCCGGGAGCGCCTCTCGGGGCTCTCCGCCGGGCCCACGGGGGCTGTCCACGGGGGTCCAACTTGGCATCCGCAGGCTGTGCACGGACCCCCAACGCGCCGGCCCGGCCCCAGCCCCCGGGCCTGGGGAGGGACCTGTACCCCCCCGAGCCCCGCGGGGCGGCCGGCACCCCAGCGCCGCTCCGCCGCGGGCTGCGGTGCCCCGCTCCGCTTTCCTCCGGAGAGACGGGGAGAGGAAATTTTGTTTCGCTGTTTAGTTTGGGGTTTTTTTAAGTTGTTGGTTTAGTGGGGCTTTTTTGTTTCTTTGGGTTGGGTTTTTGGTTTGGGTTGGTTTTTTTATTTTTTTTTTAAAGCGCTAGACCGGAGCGGGGCACGGCCCTAGGGACCCTCCCTGTCGTCGTCGTCGTCGTCCCCGGGGCTGCCATCGCCTTTGCACTCCGACCGGCGGCGGATTGCCCCTGCCCCCGCACGCACGGGAAACCAGCTCCGCCGGCCTCCCTCTGCCCCCCGGACCGAGCCAGGCACCGGCGCTGCCGGGGAGGGGGGAGCTGGCTGCGGGGACCGCACCGAGAGTGCACGAAGCCCCCAGGGGAGGAAGGGACCGTGCCCTCACGAGGGGTGCCCACACACTGCCGCGAGGGCAAAGCCTTGGGCACAGTGGATGGCTCCCAGGACCAGCATGAAACTGAGACCTGCTGACCCAGCGCAAGAGCCTCTGCTTCCATAGACGTGTCTGAGCCACATCAGGGGGTGTCACTTCCCCCCTTGTTTCCAGTGGTTTATTGGGGGTCAGCTTGGATCTCTGGGCAGATCAGGCTCGGCCCTTGCCACACTGCCAGCGAGCTGCTCTTGACACTTACCCGATGGGTTGCTCCCATTGGGAACATACCTGGTCTTTGGGTCTGCAACTGTGTATTTCCTCCCCATCAGGACACCTAATTTTCTGGGAGGTGGAGGGGAAACACAGCAGCACAGGTGCCCTGCATCGTAAGAAGGGCTTGGACCACCCCACTTGGTACTGGACGGGAGAGCTGTAGGTCTGTCTTCTCCCCTCCTGAGACCTGGAGATGATCTCCATTTGGGTGTGCTTCCGGCAAATGCACTGCTCAGAGGAGACCCCTGCAAGCGCAGACAGGTCCTGCAAAGAGCTAGCTTGTGGAGGGGCAAGCACAGGCACTCTGCTTGGTGCAGCGTGGCCTGGCCCCCGCCTGCAGGGAACAAAGCAGACTGGCACCCAGGAGTCAGGGAGCTCCATGCTTCAGTCCAGACAGTCTCAGGCTTCCCCAGCCCCAGCCCATCTAGCAGGCTTTTATTTTGTCCCTGCTGTCCAGGATCACTCTTTCTGGGAGCTGCAACTCCAACACACTGCCACATGGCTGGCCTGGAAAGTGTAAATGCAGGAGACTGCTTGCTGATGGCACGGAAAGCCAAACCATGTACTGGAGCCTCATCGGGTGGCTCCAGACCTGGGCAGATCAGCTGACTCCCCACAGTTCCCCGCAGACCAGCCCAAAACCCCCAGTTCATCTTCAGCAAGGCAGCTTACATGCACATGCAGATGCTAACCACATACACAAGAGACTGTCCCAGAGAGAGTAATTTCCCCAGATACTAGCTGTGTGGTCATGGATTCTCAGGAATATAGTTTTTTCATATGAAAACATTTATTTTTCCTCCAGATGTCATGGCAATTTAATGCGGAAGGATGCACTCTGTTAAATGTGTGAGAGAAGTCATGGTGCCTCACAAGTCTACAGGAGTCCATGGAGGACCGAGTAGCAGATGGCAGTGATGAGGCTCTGATGAGTGCACGTGGGTGTATAAAACAGGCCTTATCAAAAGTCTTATGAGAAGCTATCACAAGATAAGAGAGAAGCTGGTCACAAAGAGAGGGAGAGAAGATGGGGGCAGGTTTGTGGTGGAGGGAGGTGGCTCCAAAGTTGTCTTGTTGGTGTTCTGCACTGGCCAAAGAGCAAGTGCAACATGGGTATTTTGGTCAGAGATTAATCTGCTTTCTGTGCTCATCATGGTGTAATGGCAGCTGTGGTATTGCCAGAAGTCCTGTTCTCCTCATCTCATGGGGGAGGACTAAAGAAGAACAGATCGACGTATGGAGGATCTGCCAGAAAGAGAAGATAACAGTCTTGAGTCTGGAGAGTCAGTCACTGGCACCTGTAAACCACAGGCAGTAAAGCAAGGGAAATAGGGAAACATTCAGGAGCCAAAGGGCAACAAAGTGATAAGAGGGCTTGAAGCACCCACAAGAAGTCTGTTTTCCACTGTGCAGATGTGGAACTCCTCACCTCAGGAGCCCTTGGAGGCCAGAAGTCTAAATGAGTTAAAAAACAAAAAGGTAAATTCATGCTTTGTTCATGACAGGACAGCCCATGGGGTTTGTCCCTGCAGTAAATTCCTAAAGCGCAGGTTGTTGGAGGCCAGGAGATTCCAGGGCAGTATCATTCTCAGCTCGCTTGCTGCTCACGCTTTTTTCCCTCCCATTCTGGCACATTTTACTCTCTGTATAAACCAGATTGTTTTGGAACACCTTGATAACAAAGATAATATAACAATTAATTCTTAAATAGGTTATTTCATCCTGAGCCCTGCTCAGGCATTGGTTAGGCTCCAAAATAGCCTTGGACTGACGCTGCGATTTGTTTGCTTCATATTTAGTAAAAACTGTGTGTACGCTTGGACCAAAAGATGGAAAGACATGACAAAATGATTTAAATAGACTTTCCCCCAGTGGAAGTTCTTCCCTAAATACAGGGTGTTGCAAAAATCTCACTAGCAGTTTGAAAAGCAAAGGAAAGTGGGTTGAAAACTACACTGGGAAACTATAAGGGTATGATATAATTAAGTACAACTTACTGGGCTGGGTATTCTTGGTTTGATTTAGTGTAGGTTTATATCAGGTTCATTTAAATTTAATGGGAACTGTTTCGCTTACAGTGAAATAAGTTACTTCGAGATGACATGTCCTTCCACAGTTTTTGGTTTGACTTGAGAAAAAAAAAATGCTGTTGCTTCAGCAAGCATCTAGCAAAAACCTGATAGAAACATCTGGTGTATCTGCCTTCTCTAAAGGCTCATCTTACCTGCCAAGGCTCACTCTTTTTTGTTTGGACTGAGTGTCAGCCAGAGCGTGCCTAAGGCTCTTTCTCTGACAGGTGTAAGATGTCCAGGTCTGAGAGAAGACACGTCTCCCACACACTGATGTTAATGCAGCCCTGCCCTGCATTCACAATACACAGGCAGGGTAACAGAAGCTCAGTAAGGCCCTAAATGCCCATGATCATCCTCTGACAACCAAGAGGAGGGTTCCAGTCACTGTTGGCACAAGGATGTTTTTCACATAAACCTTGGCAGAGTCACAGAGAAGAGGACCTGGGCAGAAATCTCAGGTGTCCCCACTTGTGAAACCAAAATGTTGGGAAGCACAATGCACCTCTTGCAATTGATGGAACTACCTGAGCCCATTTAGGGACTCCGGGACCTACCGACAGACTTGCAAAGTCATGGAAATAAAGGAGGAGAGACAGCAGTTTAAGCAGTGATAGTGGAGCACTGCCATATCACTGATTTTCTTGTGTGCAGTCTAGCTACAAAGAGATTGCAAGGTGCTAAGCTAGAAGAAAGACCAGAATAAGTAAATGCAATGACTGTTCCTCCTACTGTTCATATTTGAGTTAACAAAATCTCCTGTTTCAAGGCAGTCAATTGATGTAAAAGAATCAACCAGACAAAAAAAATGGAAGGCAAGGGAACTGGGAAACATTTTTTCCTTCTCAAAAGACAGCACATTTCAAAATATCCTCTTGATAGTTACAGTTATCCATTTATTCATTAAAAACTGCTTGCCAGGTTTTACAAAGCACAGGGGAGCCGGTCTGTAACTTCATCAGTGTGTCCAGAATGTCTGAAAATAAAACCTTCCAGAGAAGACAGATAGTTTGTTCCTTTTCATTACCGATCTTCTACCAGAGAGAAGTCCATCCAGTCTGCAGCTCTTTGGTACAAAAGAAAATAGAAAACTCTCAAGAGTGACAACTTGTCTAAAAGGAAATTATCCAGATGTAAGCTAGGGCTGGGAATACAGATATATTGGTATTAGGTCTTATGTAGATATTTGTATTCTGATATACTTCTTTTAACCTTATAGTATGTAGGAAACAGTTTGAGAAAAACAGAAAGAGCCGTTTTACTCTGGCATGAGGACATGCACATGGAGGATTTTCTGGAGCTTTTGTTTCAGTACTGCCACTGGAAGCAGTGAGCATCCTTTGCAGATGAGCCTTAGGAACTGTACATCTCTGTTTTGGGAGCAGGCAATTTTCTGCCTGGGTTTTTGTAAATACAAAGATGGAGAAAGGAAACTGATTGTCCTTTGATTGAAGCCATACCTTCCTTGAAGTCCAGACACATGCTTATTTATTTTTTTGCCTTGAGACATGATTAAGTGACAATGAAAGCAACCTTGAATATTTCACCATAGTAGAGAAACCTAATTTTTCTCTGAGCTTAAGATATTTAAATAAGAATTGTTCCACTATTCATAAGACTGGAACAGGATGAAACTCTGCCCAAACATGGTCAAAGTAACTATCCACCAGAGAAATACATTTTGTGAGGCCTAGAGGTCTTTTAGGAAAGAGTTGTAAATTATATCCAGGCATCAGCTTTTTTCCTTCAAAGTGTCTCAGTGGATCTACAGTTCTGTATGGCTCAAAGCCTAGATCTATGAAGTGTGATCATTTCCAACAACATTGAACAAATTTGAAATAGCATGCTGCTAGGAAGTTTTAAATACATGGAGGCACAGCTTTGTTGCACAGAGAGCACAGAGCTCCTTGCTGAAATATTCCTCTTGCTCTGGTCACCACGATATCCTTAGGAGGACATGCACATAAGCTATTAAATAGTTCTTATTACCTTCCACATGCTCTAACAGCTTTTGACCTTTTTCGGTCTGTGGTGCCAGAAAGAAATTTCCACTGGAGCTGCTGATAACTAAACCCTACACATAGCTGTGCATCCTGTGCAACTGCTTCTCTTAGTCAACTTTCACAGGTGCTTTAAAACAGTCCAGAAACCTACAGGTCTGTGGACCACAAGGTGATCAAGAAAATTAATCGGTCAGTTCAAGCCTGTTACCAAAATTCTGGATGAGAGCACAAAGCACACTTAACTGAGCAATAGAGATCATGATAGACCATCCCCTTTAGATTCCTCTTTATGGGAGCATTCGGTTCTAGAGGAATAAACCTTCCATTTAAGGGAGCACCTTCTGCCTTTGAAATCTTCTCAGAGGCATTGTCTTTTCTTATCTGAGGCACTGCATAAGCTGAAGACAGGTTTCTCGCTATTTCCCAGCTGACCCTCCTTGAGACTCTTTCTATATCCTCTTCCCTGCTGCTGGCTGGCCTGGGCTCTCCACCACAGTTAGCCCATTGCCAACGCCATCTTTTGTGCATTATTTAATTTTAATTATCTCTGTAATGGTTCTTTGATGTGACATGGTTAAAATCAGTCCACTGAAGACAGAAATCACAAATCTTTGCTGTAACAGCATCACTATTTTCCCCACATTGGCAGCCCCAGACCTGTTGACCTAGATACACAGCTTGCAGAGAGCACTTGAGCAGAGACATGCCAGCCTCCCTGCTCACTTTGCTGTGATTTGCTCTTTTACCGCACACAGAAAATACCTATGGATGCATAGTGCTCGAACAGAACAATGTGACCTAAGTACATGCGGTGACTTTCTGAAGCTTCAGAAACTGGGCCTTTAAGTAGGGTCTCGTCCAATTGACCTGGCCAGTGCTGGTTATGAAAACATAATGAGGACCTCCTCAGGCTGCTGTCCTGAATCAATACGATCACTAGTTCTGTCTTGGATTTAGAAGACCACTCAGAAGGTCAGACAAGGTTATGTTGAAGTATCACCTCCATCTCTCAGAGGGAGACAAGCCAACACGTTGCACTTGAAGCAGATCATGTTGTTGGTATCTTACAGATAAATAGCACTTATTGCACCAATATCACGCAGCAGGGCAAAATCATAATAGAGGACACACAGTGAAAACAAATGTATTTAAACATAACCACATGTTCTGTGATTCCACAGGACTAAGTCTTCAAAGTAATAATATTATTTGTAAAACACGTCCCTTGGCAAATTATGCTGGGCCGTGCAAATGCTGCAATAAAAATGTCATTTGGAATGTTATGTAAAATCATTCAAGTAAAACTCCAAATGAGAAAAGCAAATAAAGGAGCCTGGGGTGGAGAAAATGTGGCTGGATACCAGTGAAAGACACAGGATCAAGAGGGATCCACCTAGAAAACATCTGGGGAAGGAAAAGGTATGTAGCTGCCTAGAAGAGTGGTGGGGAAGGCAGAGGAGAAGCAGGGAAGTGGTGATGAGCACTAGCAGTTTCAAGCAGGAAGACAGGCTGTTAAATAATATCCTATTGCTGCAAAAGAGGCAGTCTGTGTCAAGAAATAAACAGAGAAAGCTGGCAGTGACCAAGACCCACATCCTCAAGAGTAATAGCCTGGAGGATATGCGCCAAGCCGATGCTCTGCCAGGTCTGTGTTTGAGTCTGTCTCTCTTCCTCCCTCGAGCACCCACTCGTCTGAGCAGCTGGGACCACATATGGTGCAGGGGTCCACCCACCCCATGTGCAGGGCAGAGCACAGATTTTGACAAAACTGGTCATGGCCACAGGTGACCGATGGAGAACTGGCTGGTGAGCTGTAGGACCTGTAACTACAGGACTGTAACTTCCCTGCTAGCTGCCAATCATATGGAAAAAGCCAGCTATATTAAATATTCTGTTAATTGCTACACTTACTGATAAGGGAAACGGTTTAACTGTTGTGGAGAGCTTACAAGAACGTAAGTGCGATAGAGATGCTCATTTGGGGCAGCTCTGCCTATTGACACACACCCTCGGTGCTGGACTCTTGCCTGGCGCTGGACACTGATTTCAGCAGTGACTCGGCATTGCTCAACATCACAATTGCTTTAAAAAATAGGCCTTTCCACCAAATCCAGTCAGATTTTTACTGCAGGGGACTGCAAACATGAGGTCAGAGAAGGCACCTAGCTGTGACTGGGAAGATGTAAGGGAGACAGACCCCTTGCAGCAGCTCTGTCCCATTTCCCCCACACCTTCAGAAGACATTGTGGTGGCTGAGCAGCTTTCTCCTGACATGACCTGGCTGCCAGGATTTTCTCTGGCAACAAATAATTGTAAACTTATATTTCCAAGGAAGTCTTTTTTTAGCTGCTCAGACACCTAGCAATGTGGCATTTTAGTGACCTAGCAATGGTACTGAGTTAATCTTCCCTGCTCCTGTCATTGGGGATGTAAAAGGGCTTTATGATTCCTGCCCTGTAAAACAATAAATCAATTGCCATTGGTCCTAAAATCATACACCCACCTCTTAAAATTTTGAAGGCTATTTGTGAGGCAACAAGTGAAATGAAAAACTTCTAGGTAGACAAGTATTGATTTTTGTGCCATACAGATGCTGATATAGGTTATTATATGCCTGCAGGTTTCTTAAAGTTTATTTTCATTCTCTGCCATTTGGAAGACATCCACAACAGCAACAGGTCAGCTGAGGTGTTCAGGCTAATGATGTCTAGATGTAAAAAAAGATGGCTTTATGATTGGGCTTCCTCAGTGTAAAGCTGCTTTTTTTCTGGAATTTACTGCTGATTTAAATGTATCAGGATTGTTGAAAGTTAGGTCATGCATGTGGCAGGGCTCACTTGTAAAGCAGACTAAGTCCTTCCACTCATGTAAAGCAAAAGGAAGAGGGTAGTGGGAAAACTAGTGTGTGATAGGTTGGCCGAATGAATAGATTAGAAACGGAAGGAGAGGAGCAGATGAGCACTGGAAAAAAACACTCCTTGAGAACCTGCAATTGAGTCACGAAATCCCGAACACCCATATTCGTCTACACACAGCAGAACAGCTGTGAAGGCCCCAGAAAAAGTACATGTCAGTTCTTGCAATAGCACAGCCCATATGAAAGGATGATAGCCTGATGTTATGCTTGCTGTGTTAGGTTTGTGGTCAAGATTCTGTGCTGAGCGTTTGAAATGTCCGGCCCCATTAATCTTTCAAACTGGAAGGAGTCAGCTTAATTTCAAAGACAAAGGGAATTACATTTTTGATAAAACATAAAGGTTGTTGAGCCAAGCACTCAAAATCTAGGAAAGAAAGCAGCTTGTGCAACTTAATTCACCCCCCTCATGTGTTGGCATGATGAGGTAGTCCAATTGCATGTTTACATGCTGTTTTTTTCCCCACAGGAGTATTGCATCAGTCAGAGCATGGGATGTGATACCTGGGGGATAAAACAGGCTTGTTTACTGAAGGAACCTGCTGTCTGGAGGTCCCTTGCCTCATTTAGTGCAGAAGTTGTAAAGCATAAAACAAATAAGGCGGGAGAGTTATAAAGAGATGGTCTCAAGGTTAAGGTAGTTGGAAAAGCTTGTAACACTGTCATTCATCTCTGTCCCACAAAATTCCTCTATGATACTAGGCAAATCACTTAAATGAAGTGATATGAGCTGGTGGGTTGTACAGCAAGCCGGAAACAGAGAACCTGCTTGCAGAAATGAGAGCAGGATCCGAGGCAAAGACTAGGACTGAAGGCAGCCTGCATGTCCAGAGGGAGCCTCTCACACCGGCATTGTTTTGGCATCAGGCAGCTGGCTCTTCAGCTCTGTTTGAGTCAAGGTCTGCTTCCTGTCAGCACAGCAGCCAGTGCCCGCTGCCTGCGGGGTGAGGCATCCCAGCCAGGCAGTCACTTGTTCCCACAGCAGCATTAGGTCCCCCCACCCAGGCACACGTGTGAACCCGGGTACCACCCCATGGCAGGTGAGGTCAGTCTGGCTCACTTGACTTCTGCGGTAATGGGGATATTGCCTATACCAGGGAAAGAGAAAAAAGAACTACGTGTTAAGAGAAGAAGAGGACAAGAAGTCCAAAGAAGTGCGAAGTCAGAACTAAGCAAACAAGCAATCATTTATAGGCCACAAAATCAGCGCTAAGCTGCCAAACCAAAGAGGCCCTTCAGAGTTGCCTAACAGGAAAACCAGCAAGGAAAACAACATATATTACTCCCACAAAATGCCTTACAGCTAGAAAAAAAGAAGTCAGAAAGCCCTCAATGATTAAAAAGCCACAGAAACACCAAAAAAAAATAGCTGGAACACTTTTCAAACAGCCAAAAGTGAGAAAAGATGTAATTAAATAGAGCCATGCCTATGGTGCTATATGACAAAAATTAAACCACTCTAAACCACTTTCTTTTTTGCCTGTTTCTGCCACATTTTGCCACACAGTCAATCAACTGACTGATTTTAGGGAAAGGAATGCTATTTCACAGCTTTACTTCTGCTTCTTCTTTCACCTGTCCCTCTCTTCTATGCTTTTACCTTCCTGGGTGTTGAACACATGGTTCAGCTAATGTTTAGTCTTTTCTTTGTGTGAAAATACAGAGAAAATAAGGGCAAAGATGTTCTGATCAATGGCTCAGCTGTGGTGTACAAACAATCCAGGGGAACACAAGAGAGGCAAACAAAGATTACAGACAAGGTGCATCTGGTGAGGAGGAATTCACAACATGGTTTCAAATACTGAGAGACGTCTTTTTCCCTGTGATGTTTGAAATTGTAACAATCCCAGATTTACATAAATCAAGAAGCTCAAGCAGTTCTGTTAGCCCAGCAGCATATTGCCTTGAAGGGCTTCTAGTGATGGGTTACATACACATCAGTAAATTTAAGTGTTCAACCTTCGTCACGAATTTCCAGGAACTAGACATCCCTGACATTTTGCAAATCACAACTTTTATTTCCCTTTACTGTCGTTACAATGCTTGATTCAGTGACCCATTCTTCCCTCTATTTTGTCCCTCAGTACTACCACAACACCAACCAGAGCAGTAATAAAAATAGTAAATCACACCATGGACTTAATGGAGTATTTGATCATTTAAGTCATAAAGTGCTTTGCGCTAATTTTCACAATGAACAAAAATGGAGTACTGTAGGTGTGTTGTGCCCCAGGGGCAATGGGGAGAGATGTGTTGGGGTCAAAGAGGAGCAGGGTGGGCACAGCACTCATGCTACATGTAAGGACACCCCGAGCATCACTCACAAGTGAGGTGCAAGCTCCAGCTGCCAGGTTCCCTCTACCATACATCAAGTTTGAATCATGCCACGATATCTGTAATCAACACGTCACCCAGATCCTATAATCACCCTGGGTTGAATGTCATGGTTGGGTTGTCAGGGGAACTAAACTGACACCAGCTGAGATCTGCAAAAATAAGAAGCTTTTGGTGATGTCAGGATAGTATCTCCTTAAGATTTTAGTCCTCTGTAGCCTGGAAATAGGAGCAGTGAATATTCCGTCACAGAGAGATTGTCTGGTACACATAAACACTTTCTTGACATCTATTTCAAATACAATAAATTTTTAGCTTGTCTATTCTTCAAGCCATTTAAATGATAGGACAGAGGATGCACTTTGTCCATGATGTTTGTAAGAGTTCAACAATGACAGAAGAAGGCACTACAGATCCTTCACAGGAATCTGTTCTTCTATGGAATTGCAATCTCAAAGTGAAAACTTTTATTTACTGGAGTTTAATCCACATGCAATTAGACAGGCATCCTTGGTGGAATAAGCCATTGATTCTTATGCAGTTGGCTAGTAGATGCTTTGCAGGTCTATTTTCAAATGAGATGACAGTCTGCTCTCACTTCTGCACAACCACCTACAAGCATGTACTTCCTAACTAAAAACACCTGTGTGGATGGTTGCTTCTCTCTCCAGCAAGTGCCATTGTTTATATCAAGGTGTTTACTAACAGCTTATGTGTGTGCACTGCTGAAGGGCAGTTTCTGAAAAGAGCGGTGTCCTTTTTTTTTCCAGAAATGCTCTAATATGTTGCTATGTAATGATTGCTAGGATACTGATCCTTTTATTATATTATGAATTCTGGTTAAATCAGAGGACAGCCTATGAAATCAAGAGTGACGCAGCATAGATGACAGTATCAGAGCTCATCTCCCACCCTTCCAAGGCAATGAAGAGAATTCAACTTTCTTTCTTACTTTAACTACATTAATGCATTAAATGGAAAGATTTTTTTATGAATTGTACAAGGCTGAATTATGATTTTCCCTTTGGTTTAGACTAGCATTTTTTTTCATATAATAGGTCTATTATATTATGATCATGGTTAGAGCAGTGAAACTGCTTCTGAAATCTTATATTATTATTATATGAGTGCCAAAAAACAGGCTAACTGACAATACAAACCTCAATGAAAAACAAGTTGTAAAACAAAGTTGGTTTCATGTACCTAATAGAGAATGTTATACCATCTACAAATAGTAAACATTTGGATTGCTATTTGAGAACGTATTAATGACTGCCATACACACTACCATACACTTGTTCCAGTTGTTGCAGTTTAAAATTGTACTTTTTTATCATATTCTATTTACTCTTTTTATTTTTCATAAGTGTGACAGGGTACAATAGCATCAGTTTAGGAATGTAAGCCAGGGATCCCTATGCCTGAATTTTGCTCTAACACTACCTTGGGGACCTTGAAGAGAGTGATTAGACCAAGACTGTCTCAAACGTGGATGGCAAAAGTTGGGCAGCTACACTTCTATCTAAGTGCTTGGCTAAAGAGAAGCTTGGTTTTCCTGTCTTGTCTGCCTGTCCATTTATTAGGGAGCTGGCTTTTGAAGTGAATCCCATCCCTTTAGATACCTTGCTCCAAAGACATTAAGGACTTATGAGTCCATCAGGTTTGCAAACCTCACCTTTGTGTGTGTGGATGGAATACTGCTGGATGCAGCATGAGCTTTGAAAGGGCCAGTGTCAATTTATCTGTGTAAAAACAATATTTTGAGGGCATAGGGTTGGAGCCTGAATATTTTGCGGGGGATGTGTTAGTCTTTGGTCCCTGGAGTTAACATAACTATCTCAGAGTGACTTGTATGAATAATCCTCATTTGTGTTGACTGTCCAAAACTCCTTCTCAGGACCAAGAGAATATTTTATTTTAATGATCAGTAATTTTAAAGGGATGCAATGAGTTCAATTGCTGTTCACTTCTTTCTTTTTTTTTTTTTTGCTTATACCAAGCACTAATAAAAATCATCAGAATTAAAAGATAATCATCACTATAGAGATAATTACAGATGGATGTGATGCCTCTGTAGCTGACTATGATATTGCACTTCTAATGCTATTTATCCCTGATATAGTTTCTTTGCGCTCTTAACCCACAGCATCGTCAACAGTCCTCTAAGCAATTTGCAAGTCATCCCAAACTTGGGACCCAAGACACATGAATTTGGGTAAGCTCTGGTCACTACTTGCAGTCTCAAGTTCTGAGGATACACCTTAGGCTTAGACCTCCTGTTGGATCCTTTCCCCTGGCTCGTGCAGCATTGCTGTCCAGATGCTTTTAGGCTCCTAAACTAATTTCTGAGACCTTCCAAATCTCTGTCATTTTCACAAGCCCATTCTGCAAGCTTCACTTGGCTTTCTGAGAAGTCACAGAAAAGCAGAGAACATAGGCTCAGCAAAGGAATCTCTTGACCCGAGTGATTTTGCTCCGTGGAACAGATGGAAGTTACAATTCTTTGGAGGAGGGGTGGGAACCAAACAACAAAGAAACCCAACAGAAATTGTGAGACACACTTTTTCCAAGGATGTGAATCTTGGACTGTTCTCCTGATAGTTTCTCAGCAACAGCTGTCAAACAACATGCTGGATACTTTTCCTCATCAGAGTTACTTTCTGAAGAGCAATTCATTGGGCTTTGATTGGGTAGGTCTAGCACTAAGATACTCAACAAAATTCATAACATGTTATAAGATTCAAATCATAATTCAAAAATAGACATTCTGACTTCATCAGAAAAAATTACAACCTAGTGAAACTCGGCTAAGCTGCCATGACTGATTAGCCATTGCCATGAATGATTATCAGTCATAGAATGATTTGGGTTTGAAGGGACCTTAAAGATCATCTAGTTCAAGGAGGGCCACAAAGATGATCAGAGGAGTGGAGCATCTCTCCTGTGAAGACAGACTGAGAGAGTTGGGGTTGTTCAGCCTGGAGAACAGAAGGCTCTGGGGAGACCTTATAGCAGCCTTCCAGTACCTGAAGGGGGGCCTCCAAGAAAGCCAGAGAGGAACTTTTTACAAGGGCATGTAGCAATAGGACAAAGGGTAATGGTTTTAAACTGGAAGAGAGCAGATTTAGATTAGATATAAGGGAGAAATTCTTCACTATGAGGGTGGTAAGGCACTGGAACAGGTTGCCCAGAGAAGTTGTGGATGCCCCATCCTTGGAAGTGTTCAAGGCCAGGTTGGATGGGGCTTTGAGCAACCTGGTCTAGTGGAACTTAAAGTAGTCTTCATATCTGCTCAGCTGGAGGTGTGTTTATTCTATCAGTCACAGATATTGTGGCCTAGCAACCTTCAAGCTGTGATGACACTGACAGTAGGACATCATTTTGCAGATTGATGTTCACCATTCAATGGAAAAGGGAGTCTCCTGTTCCTCAGCTTTGGGTGCCAGATCCCTGGGGCTAGCCTGGTGATGGAATGAGAACCACAACAGCTCCCTTGTCCTCAGGCCATCAGGCATCCCTCTAATTTCAGGGTGGTGCAAAGCAAATTTAGCAAGTCAGGCAACCTAGTCCAACTAAATATAGTCCACATGACTTGTTGGAAATACTCTCTGTGCTCTAATTATCTTCAGTCTTTTTAACAGATTTCTGAGTCCTTCAGCATTTCCTTCAGCATAAAACTCTGTAAATAATTAAATGTGTTGATTACAATTAAAAAATTTTGGATTGTGCTGTAAGTACTTATCCTTCTGTGGTTTTACTGAGCAAGTCATGCTATTCTTAGGTAGGACTGTGCAATCAACATGTGAAGAAATGTGTCACACATATAAGTGACATTTTACAGCTTTTCAACCACTAGCACTGGCTTGTTCATTCCTCTGTTACAGATGGAAGTTATGTATCATTTTCATGTTATGTAAAGTTAAAGACGCAAAGCCAAATCCCAGTGCCGCAAAAATCTCACCAGTTGCATGGCTGTAACAGAAATGAGGAATTACCAGATTTTTTCAGTTGAAGAGCTTACTTTCCTGGTTGCTATTTCAATGTGCTTATCAGTTAGTCCGTGTGCTGGACCGGGTGATACTTAAAGCAGTATCTGATGGGCAACCTTCTTCCTTGCAAGGAGATGAGAGTGTCTTCTCCAGGCATAGGGCATGTCTTGTTAAAGAACCATGGAGGGGACATTTGAGGACTTTTTTTGCCTTTCTCCCTTTCAGCATGCCATAAAAGGTTTCAGGAAAACAAGGGTGGGCAGAAAAGCAAGGTTTCTGGTTTTCAGATGTAAAGTGAGCTGAGAACAGAGAAGCAAGTCCCACTGTGGAAATCGCCACAGAGGTTACATTTGCAAAGAAAAAGTCATCTAGGTTTTACGGAAAGTTTCTAAGCTGGAAAGGCTTCATCAGTATACCAGGACTTGTAAGGTCTCACATTAAAAACTGTTAAATCTATTTTTATGCAGTATATATCTACAGATAGAAAAATTGAACATGTTTGAAACACTCCTGTCTGAAACAACTTTGATTTGAGATGGGCTTCCAACTGGGAAATAGCAAAGGCTTATTCAAAATTTTGCTCTTTCTGAATGGCCCAAATTGTGTGAATATATCTGTGTGTTTGGGATGATGATGATGGTGATGACGATGATGAAGGGGTTTCTCAGCTGCTCCTCAGATCAGCCAGAGTTTCACGCAGCATTAAGGACATGCAGCACATGCTGCCAGCCAGGTTAGCTTTCTTGGGTATGTGGTCTCACCTTCCTGTCACTCAGCCTTGCTTTGCAGGATTTGTTTTTCCAGCATAGTAACTACCTATGTAAAAAGGCCAATTTGGCCATGTGAAGTCATACATATCATACCTTAAATTACTGTCTGGTAAAGGGATTGTGTGTCTAAAATGTCAACTTCTCTAATAAAAATACTATCTTTCCCTATAATTTTTTTCAATTATGCATGCACGGTCACTCTAAAAATATTGATAAAGTTATAGAAATCACCAGGCAGTGATTTTTTTTATAGATGCTTGCAATGCTGATATTAGAAATACCTGGAGCCAGGGGGAGAAAGCAATGTGGATGTTCAGCAAATTTGCCATTGTGCAATTCAGTGATATGCTGCCTCACTGAGATTCATCAATTCATGGAGCTTTAGAGGTCATCTAAAGATTTGGACAAACACAGTCAGCTACTAGTACTGTGGGAAACAGGCTGGAAAGAGACAGTGAAAAATCGCCTACAGCTGACAATAACCTCAGGCTGCTGTTTGTCTGTCAGTGGCTCCAGGCAAAGGTGCAAAACGCTTCTTCCCTGAATGCTACCTGACATGACCAGAGGCTCAGTGATGTTCAGAGCCACTTCTTCTTTATCAAGCTCAGCGTATCCAGCCCAGGCGGGGAGCCAGAGCACGTGGCTGGAAGATTCGGCAGCCAGTGCCTCCCTTCTGCTACACTCTGAATTTCTCAACACCAGACAGACGTTGCTGAATGTGTTTTCAAGTCAGTTCACCTCCCCAGCATTTGCTGATCTGAGTGCCCAATTAGCAGTGGTCAGCAAGCTCTGATTTTAATTTGCATCTGCCGAGGAAGGAGTTCATAGTTCATGTTACAAAACATTTCATATTAAGAGATCAGATTCTGAGTGCTACTGCACTGGTTTTGTGCAAAGCATGAAGATAGCCCACAGTCTACTTCGGAAAGAACTCACAGTAATTTTACACTCTAGCTGTGCCATCTTTTAAACTTTTTTTCCACCTCCTATTTCCAGTTTTATTTCATATATCAAGCGTTTTTCCACATTTTAAAAATTAAATACAATCACATTGTTTGGGTATCTTCTTTTAATTATCTGGGTTTCTGTTTGCAATTATTGTACAGATCATAACTAATTAATTATAAGTAGTAATATGTTTTGATGAATATGACATAGCCAGTATTGAATTTTGCAACCTCCCCGCTTCCATCCATCCTGCTCTACTACATTGCACAATGTGGCCATATTGAGGAAGATAAATGACAGCCCACAACTATTTTTCACTTCAAAGTGCTCCAGTGATCCTTGGATAAAAGCTTGAATCCACTGAAGCCCCTAGTTAACTTTGTATTTCAAATTTCAGTGACAGCTAGGGTAAGTAATATCATTAGTAGAACGAGAAAAGACAATTAAAATACTCACAAATGGTTTTGTGAAGGCAAGATTTTCTTCTTTTGTATTATAAAAATATTTGCACTCATTATGAAATCCTGTTAGAATGGCGGTACCTGTGGGACAACTCTGTTCTCACATCGGATGAATTAGTCCAAGTTTCTCTATTATGGCTCCACCTTCATCAGAGTTACTACATGCTTACACATATGTAACAGAGCACCACCATATGGTTCTATAAGTGTTACCACCAGCTACTGGAAACTGCAAATGCATTGCATGAAATACGTCTAAAACCTATTAACATTAGAGGATAGTGTCCACAGTCTTAGTCTATATGTAGTATAGTCTATACTCCTTCATCTATACACAGTAAATCCCAACAGAATCTAGAAATATTGACCAAAATCAAATTGCACTGATTCTGTCGCTCTTAAGAGTGCATATGTAAATAAAAAACAGAGCCTACCCCGAGCCCCTGATCCAGATTTGAACTTGGCCCAGTTGCTGTGGCTAGACGCATGTTTGCTCAACAGCAGAGATGCTAAATTAAGAACCGGTTGAATAATGAGTCATTCAGTTAAAAACAAAACAACAAATGTGAAACCTTTTACAAACTGAAGAAAAGAATCCAGATCACATACATCTGAGATTTAGTGTTGCCACACCTTTTGGAGAGAAGCTCCCCATTTGGTACCTTGCACCACCCATTTCCAAAACTGTGTTGACTGCCTCCCTACAGTTGGTGTGTATAGCTACGTACATGCACCAATGTGGTGTATGTCACACCAACCATTCCTGGAGAGATGGCTCTGCAGAGACAGCAGGTGCGTGTGCCGATTTCAGGAACTCTTTGACCGCTGGGGAATCCAGCTAATGAAGAAAAGTTCCCCTCAGACTTTAGTTTTAGCATCTCAGCACGTATTTTTCCCTGCTGACCACCGTACAGGGCTCACCAGCCAGTTCCAAGTCTGTCTATCATTAGTTTATTGCTTTCATAATCAAACTGTTCTGCACAAACAGCAGATCCTTTACCTTCCGTAAGAGCGTTTGCTTTGGAGAATGAAGGGCGTATCAGTCACTTGTTAATAACAAGGTCAGACCATTTTCATCCCACGGTCTTCTGCAGCAGCTCAGCTTGGTGGCTGCAAGGAAACAGACTCACAGGAGTGACTGTTCTTACCCTGGCAGACGGAGAGGATTTCAGGGTCCTCCTCACACCCCCTAATCACAACAGGCATTTCTATCTCTCCTCCTGAGAGCCACATACTTCACATTTTCCCTGTACAAATAACTGCTTAGGCCCTTCTTTCAAAGAGCCTTTATTAAACCACCAACTATTTGCTGTCGAGACATTTAGGATGAAATCATCGTGTTAAACAAATAAACGCAGCTTCATACAGATCTCTGCTCTGGGAGCAGAGTAGGAAAATAATTTCTGTCTGCTCTCCACAAAAGCTGCTGGAAAGGCCGAAAGAAAAATATTATTTTTACTTCATTGTGTGAAATATCGTTTTGGAGGATCTGACGCGTTGAGCGTTTGAAGAGTTTTTGCTGGCAGGTTTCAAGGGTCCCCTGGGTTGACCCCCTGGGATTGTTTTCTTCATTAATAAACTTAGCATGATGTGTGTTAAAAGGAACATTCTGTTTGCTTTGTAAATAAGGGATGTCAAACAAGAAGCAGAAGCCTCACAGACATGAGGTGAGGTGCTCTTCGAGGGCGGGGGGATGCTTGTGTGGAAAAATAAAAGCCTCAGAAAACTCAAGAATAATGTGACTGCCTTATCCAAGCCGAGGCTCTGCTGGGGAAACAATCCTGCCTGTGAACCCAACGGAGGTAGCTTCCTTGCAGATCCTGGTGGGAAGGCAGCGTGCTCTGCCCCACAGCAGCAGGGGAGAAGCCTGGGAAGGAAAGCGCAGGAGTGTCTGCCCACAGCCTGGCAGGGCACGCAGGATGGTGCAGAACAGGTACTCCCATCGCTGTTGGGAAGGCGTGTTTTGCCAGCTCTGCAAGCAGGCTGGGGAGGACTGAATAAGGTTTGTGCACCAACATTTGACAAATCTGATGCTGCTGTGGAAATTACTATGGTAAAGCTTCTGACTGGGTTTAAGGGAGTAATTTGCAAGAAAGTAATCATCCTTCTGCTTGTCCTGTGGTTTTCTCTCCCATCACAAAGCAGAACAAAAAATAGCCTGCTGTTTAGTGGTGTTTATTTTCTACTGCCTGCCTCCCTGTCTGTATCGCCACTCATCTCTCCCGGTGCTTCTGAACCCATTCATTTCCCATCTGTTGCCTGCCCCCTTAAAGAACTCTAATAAACCTTATAAGATGGCTTAGCTCCTGTCATTCACAGCGAGAGTATCTGAGATGCATGAAGAATGCCATAGCCAGGAAAGGAAAATGTCCCCAGTGTTGCTTTGGGTCCTGTTTGCAGGCAGAGGTAGAAGCAGGCAGGCAGGGTACATGACCACTGCTGGGCATTGGATGGACAAAGCCCCTCAGCTGGCTTTGCCCAACCTGCACGTATTCCTGCAGCGTGCCATCGTTGCTCTGGCTGTCATCACAGGGGAAAAAACTTCCCAGGCTGCTCAAAACCTGTTTACTTCAGGAAGAGGACAGTCAAGCATACAGTTTAAAAGATGAGGCAGGATCAATTCTGTAACTTAAATGATCCAGGAGAGGAAACATTTCAGTGTCCAATAGTCCTTGGTGTAATTACAGCTGACGGGATCCTAGTTACATTTACCATTTCGTGCAAAGCTGTGCACAGCAGCAAGAAGAGATGCAGCTTCCACAGCTAACCCTCAGGCCAGCTTTAGAAGCAATTCTAAAACAAACATGAAATTAGCAATATTACCTTTTTCTTAAGCTGTATGGCATTTGTATTACTGAAATATATATCATATGCAGATCACATAGCATGTAAATTAGAGTATATGTTGGTATTGCCAAGAAGAAAAGCCACAATGTAGTGACAAGTAAAGGATCCTGAAGCATTGCCACACAAAGTTTTAATGGTAGAATACCATGATACACGACCTTTGGACTCTTCACCTGCTTCAAACAGCAGACATTTATCATGGCTACCACATGGATCTTTGGTGATAAAGCTCCAAGGGTTGTATGATGACAATGGTAGGGACAGCCCTGCCTTTATCCTCACTAAGCTGAGTTTGGAGTTATGTTAATAACTGCAAGAACAAATGTTTAATTTGTATAAAATTAATATATTGTTTCAGACATTTTTGTCACAAAAATGGTGTAAAGCAAATAATTGTTTGAAGAATTGAATCAGCTGCAGAATCGTAAGAGCCACCATACCAGGTCATGGTGACAAATAGGAGGATTTTCAGCTAATTTAATCAGCCAATACATATAAACAATGGGGAAATAACTACCAAAAATGGTAAAAGAAAAACTGTTGGTGGAGTGATTTATAGTATATTTAGAATGGTGAAAATAAGATAAAAAACCTGTTCTGACTTTAGAAATTTGGCTACATGTATCTCATTCTGCAAGCGGTCTCTGTCTGGAGCCCTAACTTGTGTTGTGCTGACTTGGAGTTACTGTCACACTTAACCATTTTGTTTTGTGCAATGGATAAGATTCATTAAGAGTTTGCTCTGTGTACTGCTTATGTAATATATAGTCTTCCTATGTACAAATGTTGCTATTTTGATTCTGCATCCAAATTCCCCTTTACTCTTCCCTTATTACCAAGAAACCTAAATTTGATTCACAAAATTTGCTTGATCTGGTGAGAGGAAAGAAGCTTATCACCTGGTCTGAGTTAATTGAGCTACAGTAGCTGAAGCCAGTTATTTATACAACTGGTGAGGTTACATAAGGGTAGGACACTTTCAGGAGACCAGATGGACTAGAAAGCTGTCACAAATTTTTCCAGGTTTGGGTAGTTAGTTGGAATATAGGTCAAGTCATTCATGATCAAGTGTTAACATCTACAGATCTCAGTGAGATGAAATGATATGAAATAATATGAAATTACTGATCTTCATCTTACTCTTTTCTAGAAAAGAGATATCTATTGTGATGGCAACCACATTACAGAAGCCAAAAAGGGCATGAATATGAAGACTGAGGTGATCCACTTGAAAGACAAAGACACAATCAGATAGCAGGGTATATAAAAAAAATGTATTGCTGATACAAAATAGAGTTGGAGGAAGTAGGGGTAGGGTCTTGTCCAAGTTATGACAAGCCAGACATACTTAAAAGCACCAAATATGGAAGCATCCTTAGATGATGTCCAAGTATTTTTTAAAGAAATTAGAGTATACGCTGGTATTGCCAAGAAGAAAAGCCACACTGTGGTGACAGGTAAAGGATCCTGAAGCATTGCCACACAAAGTTTTAATAGTAGAATACCATGATACACGACCTTTGGAGTCTTAGCCTGCTTCAAACAGCAGACATTTATCATGGCTACCACATGGATCTTTAGTGATAAAGCTCCAAGGGCTATACGATGACAATGCTAGGGACAGCCCTGCTTCCCATGTGAAAGGTGTTCAGCACGCACTGTCTGAACAGATTAGAAGATTAACATGCAAATTACTTCTAAAAAGATTGAACTGAGTATTGGAAAGGACTTCAGGACTCCATATAGCTGAATTGAAGAAGGCACACTCAAGCACATAAAGACCATACCTGACAGGTGTTTGGATAACCCCTTTTAAAAATGAAGATTCTTCTGTGAACCTCTCTAGGTAGCCTGTTCGCTAGCCTTGGAGTTAAGAATTGTCTAATCTATCTTCTTTGCCCAAGTTAGTGCACTTTTTCACATTCTGTCCCCAGTGAACAAGGAAAATGATTGATCACTGTCCTCTTCGTAACAACCTTCTACATATTGGGAAATTGTTATCCCTTCCTCCCCCTCCCCTTGAGCCTCATGCTTAGTCTTCTCTTTTCTAGACTAAACAAACCCAGTTCTTTCAACCTTTTCTTGTAGGTCATGTTTTCTAAACCTCTGATCATTCTTGCTGCTCTCCTTTGCACTCTCTTCAATTTGTCTACATCTTTCTTGAAGTGTGGTTCCCAAAGCTGGACGCAGTACACCAGCTGAGGCCTTACCCATGTAGCCTAAAGCAGAACACTTACTACTTTTTTCACTGGTAAGACATTCCAGATGAAGCACCAACAAATAAGATTCAAAAAATCACAAGTCATGCTCTTGTGATTGTCTATGACCTCCAGCTCACTTTCTACAATACTGCTGCAGAGTCATAATCTTTCTTACCTTGTTTCTGTGTATTTAGATTCTTCTTAGCAAGTCTAACACATTTCTCTGGCCTTTATTGCATTTCATCTTGAAGACTTCAGACCAACTCTCCAATTTATGAAGATTAGTTTGTATTCTGATCACATCCTCCAAAGAGTGCCTCTATGTTAGCAATTGCCATAGTTCAAAGAGGTAAGGACTGGGGTGTTGTATGCTGTGATACGTGACGTGTTACAGTCCCAGGGCTGTAAGGCCATGTCATGTCTTCAGTAGCAATGACATTTGTGCCAGTCACCAGTCCTAGGAGCTCACCTTACGTGCTGAGAGGGAAGTTTTGCCACACACATTGCAAGTGATGTGCTGCTGACAGCACCCGAGTGAGCAACTTCAGCCTCGGTTCCTCTATCCGGGGAACCACTCTGAGCACACAGCTGTTCTGCTCGAGTGCATCCCATACAACACCAAGTATGAATCAAATGTACCCTATGTATATATTTTCTTTGAATTAGCATAGTCTGCTTTTAAGATTACTTTATCAGCCTGTACTGCTTTGCCTGATACTTTATCTTCTCCTGAAATCTGATGCACCAGTTCTCTCAGTTTAATCGTCTACTTTTTTGAAATTTAGTATCCTTATTCTGCTGCTCTTCTTCATTCTTTCCATCTGTTCAACCTTCCTTTTCATCCTATGGTCAATCTTCCTCTACCTTCAGATTCTCAACCACTTTTTTTCCTAGAACCAGTGGCTCTCCCCTCATAACCGTCCTTTCCTTTGAAGCATTTTCTGAAGACAACTTGCCATTTCCAACACATTCTGGGAATATGATGGACCATTTTCGCTTTTGCAACGGATAAGCAAACCAGTGGTAGGAACTGTCCTTTAGCTGCTTCTGTACTGGAGGATTTTGGGTTTATATACTTCACAACTTCCTTCTCACCATCCAGCAGGATGGTTTGTAGTCCAACTCTGCTACATCTTCCCTTTACTTTTTTTATCTTTTCTAGTCCCAGACACAGTCAACAGTGCTGCCTCATGCATGTCTCTGAATTTCAAAATAATTACATATCCAGTATTTCAATTCTTATATCGATACATGGTAGGACTAATACCTGCATTCTTAAAATAGATCTACAAAATAATATAAATAAATCTACAAATTTAAAACAAAAATAGAGATAAAAATTAAACTAAATCTACAAAATACAGCTCAATTTTTTGGCACCCACTCTCTCTGTCCTTCCTTAGCCATACAAATTCCTCTGCGCCCTGTCTGCCATGTCCTGTTACATCTCTGTGAACCCAGCTGTCGTGAACCTGGTGGTGTACTAAGACTGAAACCTGCTTTGGTGTGCTCCTCAAATGCCTGGCATTTGCCTGGAGATGAATCAGCGAAGTGTTTTGCTATCTTCCTTTATTTTGCTCTTCCTATGTTCCGTTTCACCCCTTCACTACCTACTTCTAAGCTTTTTCCTGGATCTCTATTTCTATTTTTTGCTCATTTGAGGATCCTGTCAGCAGTTTCCCTCAAAGCCAGTGCAAACACCGGCCCCAGAAAGCTTTTCGCCAGAGGGATCCCATTTCTGCCTAGCAATTCTCCTTTGTCTGGACAGTTCTACTGTCTGGTGGCTAAGGAAGCCAAAGTCCTTCTGTCAACGCCCTCTGTGCAGCCAAGCATTCTCCTTCAGCCTCAGCCTTTATAATCTCTGGGATCACGTTCAGAGCCTCTGTTCCTAACCTCCCAGCGCTGAGCAGCTGCCGGTCATGTGGATCTGGTAAATCTACCAAAGGTCTTGCCTCCCCCATCCTCCAGCTTCCCTCAGCCTGGTTCTGGCTTATTTCAAGCCACCTTTCTTCCCTGCTCTGCTGCTACCCACTCTCACCGCTCCTCTGCTGTGCACATGTGCGGGGCCCTCCTGAGGTCCCCTTGGCGGCAGATGCTGCCCCTGCACATCCCTTGCCTGGCCACGGGTCCTCATGGCTTACCTGTCAAACCCATCTCTCCCATGTCACCTCGCCACCTTCTGCTTCGCCCATGCAAGGCTGCCACAGCCTGTCCACTTGTGGGTCTTCTGCCTGAAGACCTCAAAAGGCATTGCAGAGTTTTTCCAGTGACAGGTGATACCAGGGGGCAAACCAGTGACATAATTAATGCCATGTGACCTGGTGAATTAAGAGCCGGATTAGAAATAAAATCGGTGACCTTATTCTAGTCAGCAGCCTCCAGTCATGTCTGCGTCATGGAACATCTGCAGAGGCCCATTGGGTCTCCTAACTCTCCTGCAGATCAGGAAATATTGTTAAGCCTGTTTTATACTCCTGGCACGGATAGTCCAAGTGATTTGTCCTGGGTCACTCAGCAGAAAATTTCCATTGCTCCTAAGAGTTATCAGACTATACTCTGCTGCTTTCCAGGTTTAAAGTTGTTAAGTTACCTCTCGTATATTTTTTTATTGCTTGGGTTGCATGAGATGAGATATTCTAAAACATTGTTGCTGTGCCACTTCTTTGAGGTAACAGGCTTCACAATTATCAACTGTTCTTTGGCTGGTTCAGTGCCCTTGGAGGAAGCCTGTCCATTCCTTTATATGACTTCAGTCGTATAAAAAAGATGTATTTATTGCAGAATAAAATTCAAGTTTTGGAACCTTTTACTTCAAAGCCATCTACAAAAGACATTTTCCTTCTTTTTTTTTTTTTTAATAATGAACTCTTTCCATTGATGAGTTTTTGGCACAGCCCTTTTTGAAACCTTGCTATTTGAAACAGCTTGCTGATGTTTTCTTAAATTACATCCTCTTGCGGGTCCATAAAATCCTGAAGTTATTACAAATAAATAAACGGAGTTTCTCTTCATGATGTAAACCAGCTTTGAATGAAGTCATTGAGTGGAAGTTTGACTTGGATTGCTTCTGAAAAGCTGCTCAGAACCAGGGCAAAGTTCTGCTTTTCCTCTCTGTGCTGCAGAAATTGGTGAGCAGCTGTTCTAAGTCAACTGAGTGGAGCAAACCCCCGTTGCTTAATGTCTTGTTTTAATTTCCAGTGGGAAACCAAGTATCAGAAAGTCCATATTCTCCACTCCCTTTTCTTTCTCTCACTTTTTCTGAGTAGTATCCTCCTGAGCGAGGTGCACAGTCAAGTATTAGTGAAAGAGATGAGATCTGAGATTTTTCCCTTCTCTCTTGTGCTAGGTTTCCTACCTCATCCAGCAACGCAGGGGACTTCAAGTTTCTCCCGCATCAGTGGAGTTGGCACAGCTATTTACTGACCTGTGCTCCTCTGAGCTGGACCACAAAGCTCGTGGCACCAGCATGAAGAGCGGACAGCACAGTACAGGCTCTGCTGTGGGCCATAGGGCCCAAACAGGCAGTGCTATGAAATGATACCAGCTCTTCACCTGGTTCCCTCTCCATACCTTCCCACTGTGGTCCTCTGCACTTCCATGAATCTTCATGATTATCCTCGCTAGCCTTTATGTCACTGAGAGAAAAATTAGACCTTCTCCGTCCCCCTGCAAGGGTCTAAATCCAAGTCTGTATCACCTCAATGAAGGTTTGCTCCAGTGCACTACAAGGATATGCCAAAAAGTTTTATTGAATGCTTGTGGATTCAGGAAATCTTGTTATTCTTAGCACAAAGTTGCACATTTCTTTCACTAGCCTCTGGACCATTGATCATTTATATTGATTGTTTTGACTTTCCAGATATAGTACATTTTTCACAAATACCCAACAACAACAACCCAAACACTCAGACAGGTTGGAATCATTTTGTGTGTCAAGCAAGCAAACAAAATACTCACAACTTGTTTTTTTAATCATTTCATTAGCTGTACTTATAACTAAGCAATGTAACCAATAAACTCAGCAGTCTGTCTCATAATAATGACTGTAGTGGCCAGGACAACCTGTTCTCACTTCTCCTGACAGAGGGCCAGACTCTGACACTGAAGTTGTATATCACCTTTTAAATGACGTTGCTATGTGAAAAGCCCTATGCAAACACTGGGACTGTTTGTGGAGTGAGGTACTACCTAGACTCTCAACCAAAATTAACAAGTATCTGCCCATAATCTTCACAGGAATCAACTCACAGATGAGAAAAAGACAGACAAGACGGCAGGACACTTAGAAGATAAAATGTAAGCTATATTACAAGATATAACTTGAATTAAAAAGAACAATTTGTTAATAGGTGAAAATCAAGATAAGTATGCCATTTAGCACTATGATTGAGACCTATGTGCTATTTGCGCCTTCTCAGTTGAGATATTTTAGTCTCTCATTTACGAGCTGGCTGTCAGAGGGTTGTCACGCTGGTCCCCCAAGGGCTGAGCGCTCACACCACCACACGCCCCCGTGCTTTGTCCGCAGGCAGAGGTTAGCACTGGTCGGAGGGTGACATTGTGTTCCCACCCCTCTCTCCCATACCCTGAAAACTCTGAGCTGAAAACCAAAATACTGGCAGACATTTCTTTGTACCTGGAAACGCTGTTCCTGCAGCCCGTGGCAGAGCATGGGACATCCAAGCCCACCTCTCCCACTCCTCCCAGTGAGATGGGGGGATGGCCCACCACGTCCTGCTCTGTGGGGTGGTGGGGGCAGTGGGTTAGGTCAGTTGGGCAGCAGCACATTTTGGCAGATTAAGCGTAACCAGAGATCCTGGCTGAGAGAGGAGAGCCGGTGCGTACGGCTTCCAACTACAGCTCCGTGAAACTCTGTGGCAGCATTTCAGTGTGGAAATATTTCAATTTTCAGACATTAGGGGGTAGGGTAGGGTATGGAAAAAGCTTGTTGAAAAACTGAAACTGTTCACAGAAAGCTGATACTTAAACAAATAATGCATTTAGCTGCACACCAATTTTCTGTCAATAAACAGTTTCAAAAAATTCCTGATCATCCCTAGTCGAGTCTGCAACCCATACCGAGCTTTTTTATTACTCCAAGTACCTCTGAACCAGTTAATCCTGCTGTTTTCTCTTCCTCCACATAAGGTAGAGATTTGTTCATCTCATGGGATGCTCAGTCAGCCCTTGGCTCCCCACACTGACAGCCAAGTTACAGTTTCAGCTCCACAAAACAGTGTTTATGTAAGAGCTAGAGAGAAAAGACACCTATGAACAAAGAAAAATAATTATATTTGTTTGTGGTATAGAAGCCCTCGGCAGCCCCACTCATGCTTGGGCCCCAGTACGTAGCACAGGGTAAGATCATAATTGCAGTCCAAAGCTGTTTGCAATCTAATTAAGACAAGATGTAATGCTCTGGTGCAACAAACGGTTGAGAAGGGGATTGAGGATGGGGGAAGCAGTGTCTTCTTAAAAGGAGGAGAAAGAAAGGATAGATTTTTGCAAATTGCCCAATTCCAGCATCTGGGGCTTGAAAGATGTCACTGAATATTCACAAAACTAACAAATAATCGGGAGTTTGTAATAAACCTTGAGAGCAGGTAAAGGTTTGACATATTACTTGATATTATATTTTATTTTATTTTATTTTATTTATTTTCATGGGTGCTTCATGCTTGTGCCTTTAACTGAAAGGTGAGTTAGCATGAATTATATTGGCCTGTATTTTGGAGTGCCGTATATGCTGTGATTGTCTACCCATGGCACTAGCTGTGGAGGTAGTCTCCAGAAGGCAAGGTTTTGTTAAGGAGTCATAATTTTTAAGAAAGCCTTAAAAACTGGTGTGTTGCGTACAGTCTTGACAGATCAGCTCCATGAACGCGTAAATACAATGCTGAAGGAACAGGTCAGAGGTATGGATGAGCATCTTTCATCTGAAGGAGTAGCTGAATCTTAAAATTATCTATAACCATTCATATTTCAGTATTAATTACCTCCCCATGGATTGTGTTTTTGTAGGTACTCAGTTAATGTGCTTATCTCAAAGTCCTAGAGACTCCTTGTATCCTCACATGTCCCAGCTCCCATTGGTTCTAACTACTTGCCCAAATTTCTGGATTCTGGAAGGAGCAACTGCACATTTTTGTATTTAATTCACCAGGACAACATCCCTTTAACAACTGCAGGGAGCAGGCAGTAGGAATATGAGTGTGCAGGAAGTTGTATATCAATCAAAATTATGGTTATGCCTTGTAGTGTCACACTGAAACATGGTAAAGGTGACGATATGCTCCCCTAGTCATGTTTTAGGATGTCTTGATTTAATACTGACACACTGGCATGCTCAGTAGGAGTAGTCTCAGTTACTGTTTGGAAACCACCTGTAAAAGAAAAATGCCTGGCAGAAGCAGAAGATAACAGCGACTCAGTCTGCAACACTCTTCTCTCTGGATCTGTCTTCAGTACAAAACTAAATTATGGCACTGAGACAGTCACAATTTTCTTGAAAGATTTCAACCAAAATAACCTTCTTTATTTCCTGAAAAGTTACAGAGTGATAACTGCGGAAAAGGCAAAATAAATACAGTAAAAGATTCTTTAGCATGGCACAGTCAGTGATCATTGGGGGTGGAAGTTGGAAGGAGAAAACAAAAAAAAGTCAATTTTTCAGCAAGCTCTTGACTGAAAATTTCCACCTTGGAAAGAGCATACTGAAATCCCAAAAGTTTTGCTTAATGTAGTCTTGAAAACGTGTAAATATATTAATTTTTAAAAGTGTTCACAAAACTTTACAACTGCTACAGGCAAGTGCTCTGGTATTTAGATCTGTTACAACCAGACATAGTTAGATTACCAATCAGTCATTTGTAAAGTACCGTAGTCACTAAATTAGAGCTCAATCAGCCTAGGCTGAGAGTACCAGTCTCCATCTCTAATGATTTCAGCATCATTCTTAGAATTGCGTAGTTCCAAATACCCCTCAAAACTTTGCTCCAACCTGGTCCAATTCTTCAGAAAATATAATCCTTCAAAAACAGTACTGAGTTAATACTTCGGTAGGATAAATACGATATTCATGATGCTGATTAGGATGGACTGTGTGCTGGTTTTGGCTGGGATAGAGTTAATTTTCTTTGTAGCAGCTAGTATGGGGCTGTGTTTTGGATTTGTGCTGAAAACAGTGTTGATAACACAGGGATGTTTTAGTTACTGCTGAGCAGTGCTTACACAGAGTCAAGGCCTTTTCTGCTCCTCACCCCACCCCACCAGCGAGGAGGCTGGGGGTGCACAAGGAGTTGGGAGGGGACACGGCTGGGACAGCTGACCCCAGCTGGCCAAAGGGCTATTCCATACCATATGGCATCATGCTCAGTATATAAAGCTGGGGGAAGAAGAAGGAAGGAGGGCACGTTTGGAGTGATGGCGTTTGTCTTCCCAAGTAACCGTTACATGTGCTGGAGCCCTGCTTTCCTGGAGATGGCTGAACACCTGCCTGCCCATGGGAAGGAGTGAATGAATTCCTTATTTTGCTTTGCTTGCATGCGCAGCTTTTGCTTTCCCTATTAAACTGTCTTTATCTCAACCCACGAGTTTTCTCACTTTTACCCTTCCGATTCTCTCCCCCATCCCATGGAGGGGGAGTGAGTGAGTGGCTGTGTGGGGCTTGGTTGCCAGATGGGGTTAAACCACGACAACTGTCAGTCTGACAAGCCATGAACATGAAATGCAAACGGCTTGTGACCATTTAACTCCTTGGAACATAGTGTCCCAAAACTAGGCTGTTAATTCAATTTCCCTGTTAAAGCAATTACAACTTGCCCATGTACAATGTTTCAAAAATTTATACATAAATGTGATATATTTCTTCATTTCCTGCTCTGAGCTTATGTAGCATTGCTGCATTTTGTTAAAAAAGCTGCCATGTTCCACCTCACTGTTGGCTGTATTTCAGAAGTAATTGAAGTAGTTGTTGAAGTATACAAGGAGTATCCACTCCACAAAACCCATTTGCACAGTTATTTCAAGGTATATGTCTCTGTTCTAGTGGAAAAGTATGCTTGTATAAGGACAATTCACATTTGTCTACACTTAATATCTTTGCTCTTTAGAATAATAGCATCATTCCCCTTCAGCAGGAATGTAAGATGGTAAAACGTGACCACAGGGCCTGCCCCTTACTGAGCGGTGAATCTGCCGGTCTCTGTACCTATTTCGATGCCTGCTTCCTAGTCAAATCCCAGTGACATGTCTCTCATGTGGCTCAGTAGGGCTCCCAAGCTTGCAAAGCTAGCATGAAAGGAATGCAGGTCCTCCCATATGCTGCTAGTAGAAACTATATCCAGTAAACGTGAGATACTGATCTAAAATCTTTTGCAAATTTCCAGGCAAGGAGAGACTGAAAATCTTAGGCTGCAACAGTAATATTTATTTTGAGAAAATAACGTCTCTTTTTCTAATATGCAGTTTATTAGAATAATAGGGGATCTGAACACTAAAGAAGGGGTAAGCACTGAACCATTTTGGCTGGGATCTGATAAACCGGAAGGAAATTTTTGGGAGGAGATTTGTTTTAAATAATTTTTCAGATATTAAGCCTCCCCTCTCATGCTGTCAATGGATTTAGTCCTTTCCCTCAGCCTGATCAAGGACTTTGTGTGCTTTTATGAAGATGGGGTTTTTCCCAAGTCTTTACTGAAACTTATTTGTGGCTTGGAGGAGAAGAAAGAAGAGATGGGCAGCCCTCTTCTAACCAGGCAGCCCATTTTCCATAAGGTTTCACCAGATGAAACCGCTGCCGTTAGGACCTGCCCATAGGCTGACCGCAGCCTGCAGTGAAGCGCGAACGAGGAAGTGCCTGGGGAATACGAGGAAACACCTCTGTTGTACCCTGAATAGTTTGTCTGCTTTACAAATATGAGTAATGTAAACAGGAGCCTTTCTACATGTGTCATGGCAAGGAGACCAAGACTATCATGGAAGGTGCTAGTTTAATGGCTCTGGCTCACAGCCAACAAAAAGGCTACGAGGTCACACCGTTTCCAAAGGCGCAGGGTGCAAGCTGGTGCTGGAGGAGAGGTAGCCATTATATCCGCTGGTGTAAAACAGAGTCTCCCACCAGCTGCTCTGATTTATAGGAGCTGCAACTGTGCAAGCCAGCCTCAAAACCAAGGGAATACAAAACAAGCTTTATGCCCCTCGTGTCCCTGTCTTTGCAGTCACACGTTCTGCTCCCTTCCCTTTTGGAGCCTCTAGCTTTTCATCTAAATATTAAAGGCTTTTCCAGGTCCCTGAACCAGCTCAGACTTTCTTTGTTTAGAGATAGCTGCCTGCTTTCTTAGCCATGGACTGGTTATCAGTCAGCTTTGCACATTTTATTTGTTGATACTCCAAAGTCGATCAAGGAGATGAGTGTCTCCTTTATGCAGCTAGCAATACCTCAGATAAAATGATATTGCAATATATTAATCCATATGCATTAGTCTCAAATGTTGGGGTCTATAGGTTTGAGCTAGCTACTCATCAGCTGTCATCCAAAAGCACATGTATGCCTGCAATCTTCTTCTGTAATACAAGAAAATATATACAGATAGCCCTGTACAGCAAGGAAAGGAAAACTTGCAGATCATTCCTCATAAAAGTGTAATCTTTACTTGTGATAGAGATATCAGCAATATAAACAGAAGTACTCAGATATTGTAGACAAGGGCTCATAGCCTTCTAACAAAAAAAGGGCCATGCTGCACCCAGCTCAGTGAAACCTTTATTACACATCTGTTCAGATGCCACTGGTTGCACATCGGGATGTCCTTCAGCCTGAAGGCTGATGTTCTCCTGAGTGGGGGCCACGGGCAGAACCACTCTGGGCTTCCCACATCGAAGGGTTCGAAGCAGGAGGAGCCAGGCTCCAAGCCTGGCAATCACGCTCTCTTTTCAGAGAAGATAAAAGCGGCAGAGGAGAATTACAGCACAACCGCAGCATCTCAGTTGTTAAACAGTACTTGAACACAATGTGTTTCTGGTTAGTTTAAGGAAGGATAAACAAGATTTAATATCTGGCAATGAACACAAGTTTTTTTTCTTGCCCTATAAATGATATTTGGATTCATTCAGATTCATGTATCTTCCACTCACGTAAGACTCCGTTCCATTTCCTAATTTTCCATCTTCCTTATTTCCTAAAACATGAGTTGTTGAGCTAATGAATTAAAACACTCTGAGGTTTGGTTTTGGCTCTGTGTGCATCTGTGCTCTTTTACTACCATAATTCAATGTGACAAGTTTATTGTCCTAACAAACACTAGCACCTATTGTAGAACTATAATAAAAAAAGAAAGATTGCTTTAAGCAGCACATTTTCTGCAGAGAAGACCAAATGCTACCTATTGACATTTTGTTTTCCTCAAATCATGTTCCCCTTTTCATTCCATAGTGGTCACTAAACATGCAAGTCTGTAGGCAAAATGGGCTAGATTAGAGTTTAAGGATCAGCTTCTGCAATGAGCTGGATCAGATGGAATTCATTCTTCTTATTAGCTTTCAGCTGATACTTATGAGCCTGAGCTCAGGACTCTGTTTGTGCAAGGCACATTAAACACTGTGAATACAACCCCTGCCCCAAGGAGCTTGCAGCTCAAAAAGAGAAGTATGCAAAGATAAGCCAGATAAAAAGAAAAGCCTAGGACATTGCAGAAAACAGAGCCAAGACCTGCCTTTGCTAAATCAATGTGCAAAAAGCCAACACAAATGAGAGGTTGATTTCTGCATAAGAACTGACTTAAATGTTTCTATACAAATCAGTCACTTTCAGCACAAGGCTGGCTCTCCAGATGAATGCTTGTCCAAAAAAAAAAAAAAAACCAAGCCCCCAGATCTACAGCTAAGTAAATAAACTACAATGACCCCAAAATAAAATGTGAAACACTCCGTTTTTCAAGGCTCACAAAACAAGATTTTAATGACGCATATGGTCTTTATTTGACCCATAATGGTTCTTTGATACATAGTGGCAAGTCTTTAACTTTACTGATGGAATAACATTTTCGTGTAGCTCGTCCTATTGCTAATGAAATAATCAAGCCTTCTCTCCTTGTATCTGTTCGAAAGGCTATATTAAATAGCAGGTCTTCAAATATTTTATCAGCAGAGGAATGACAGAAGAGTGGCACACAGACAGAAACTAAACAGAAGTCACTTTGTCCCACTTGTTCCCTGAAAAAAAATTGATACTTCTGCAGAGGAAAAATGGAAAGAAAGTGTCCTCTGCTAAGCTGTTTACACTAGTTTACACTAGTGATGTAAACAGCTTTCCAGAGCCCTGGAAAGGTGGGCTTCCTTCTGCAGTTGTTGCAGCGGGATGTTTGGCATGAGCCTGGGGTGGTGGTAAGCTCCTTGCAAAAGCACCCTTCCCTGCTCCCTTCCCTCCTCTCCTCCCTCAAGCACAGCAAAAGCAGCAAGCCAAGGTCTCCAGGGCTTGCTTCCCTTGCCCTTCTCCTCAACCTCGCTGTGGCAGAAGCAACCTGTCCCCAGGCAGGTCCAGTTCTTCATCCGTGGGCAGCAATTCAGTCCTGCCTACGCTACCGAGAAGTCCTGGGCTGCCTTTCATGGGCAAACTGGGGGAAAATCTAGATGGGGAAGTAACATGGGTCTCTTCTCTTTCAGACCAGTTATTTCCATGCTGCTGAGTGTTTAAGAATCTAGCTGAGAGTAATTGGTGCATTTCACCATATTAAGGACTCTCTGAAATTCCCATTACTTTCTACCTTTGTGAAGCAGCTCTGTGTCATAAGTGGCAGAGATACGGTCTCTTCTTACAATATTAGATCCTATTCATTACATTTGCCAAGGCCAGGTTTGTGGTATTCTGTGGCCTTCAGCATCCTAGCAGACTCTATTAAGCACTGGATGGATCAATCTGATATTAATTTGAGTTTTTATGATATTTTGTTTAAATTATTATACAAATACAGCAAGCAGCTGTTTGGAGCATCTTTGGCACAGTTCAGAGAAATTATATTTCACTCAGCTTTCATCCCTGATTTAAATTAATTACTACTCAGGGAAGGGACAGGAACAGATATAGGTATATACAATGCATGTGTTACATATGCCTTTTTTTCCCTGATGGGAAGGGAGTGGGGGGAGGCGGGGGATGCAACTTTAAAAGCTTTCCTCTTAGCCCGCTTTTTCTGCCCCACTCTAACTAAAGAGGCTGCACAGCCACAGCTGTTTGATACAGTGAGATAACATGTGTAATCCTTGGAGGAGGAGGAGGCAAGCCTCCTCTCACATCCCCAGCAAATCCGTACTCATCCCATGCTCAACTCCATCAGACAGACCGAGACATTCCACTCTCAGCCCTCCAGGACCCGGCGGGGGCACAGACCCCCACCTCTGGCACGCAAATGAGGAGGACCCAGGAGTTGCAGGGGAACAGTCAGTGGCTAATCACATTTTTCAGCAGGGATACAATTTGGCAGATCTGCACATAATGCTGAAATCCCTGATTAAATTTCAGAGGGCAAGGGAAGTCAAATCCTGTTCTTCTCTGTATCGGTGAGGACCAGCATGGTGCACAGCTCAGAGAACAGAATTTAGCTCAGTGTATGTGAAAGTCAAAAAAAGGGAAATTATTCACATTTTGTTTTGCAACTAGTCTTAGAAAAGGAAAGCCAGGTATGAAACGTGAGGTGCTTATTGCATTTGTCAATTACTAACAGAGAATAACATATCTCTTGCTAATAAAATGTTTTATCTGCAGGGTACATTGCATCTGAGTAGATCTATATGTGCCCCTTTATTTCCAGACATAGAGAGGACAGAGAGGAATTGTCTTGCACTTTTTTTGCATGCAGCAATTTCCCAGGTGGAAGTTTACTATTGAGACTTACAGCTAACATACTGAAATGTATTAAGAGGGTTTAAGGCTTCCATTTATCTTCATTAAAACCAGTTTGAGTTTGAAAGCTGACTTGAGGATAATTTTTCATATCGGGAGTGAGAAGACAGAGGTTTCACCCCAGCTCTTCAGCTGACTTAGGCAGTGATTTCAGACAAATCCCATCAGTTTGGGATATGAAAAGTGAGGTTAATAGCACATATCTCTCTCCAAAGTAGTCTGACATCTCTTCAGAAAAACCTCTGTGAAGGCATAAGATAGCATTGTAAGTGAATTGAGTTAAAATCTCTTGTCTGATGATTCAGAATCTGAGCAGATGGACCTAATCCATGCTGCAAGTTTTATAAACTGGGAGACATCATGCAGCTCTTACAAAACCATGGAGCATTTTGTAAAAGAGCATATACTGCTGTTGATAACAACATAAATACTTTTCAAAAGCATATGTAAGTAAGTACAATAATGCAAAATTCCATGACAGCCACTGCTTGGGAAATCACATCTTTCCTGCACTTCAAACAAAAAATTATATACCCTCACAGCCTTGTGCAGATAAGCAGAAGAGTGCAGTGTTATCCTGCTGGATGAAGATGAAGAGGAGGAGTGATGTCCTCTGCGACTTCACCTCTCCCCCTTCATGCTCTGCTCAAAGTAGCACTGTGTCCCTGAGGCCACCCGGAGCACCCAAGGTTGGGTGGGAAAGGAGCCAGGAGGAAAATACAGTCCTGACCCCTTCCCGTCGCCACCAATCCGCAGGTGAAAGCAGCAGGATCAATGCCGCTGAAAGCAGCAGCAGGGAGCACGAGTGCCCATGGCAGCCTCCGTCAGGTCGGAGTGCAGCCCAGGGCACCGCAGAATCGGCCCCGCAGCCTGCAGTCATGCTGAACTGCCACGGCTGGCGGTGTGGACTCGGGGGACGGTGCGGGGGGAAGGTGTAGCTGAGTGGGAAGCTGCCTGTGTGCCCAGTGCCCGGCATTGCAGTTCCCTGTTCTGTCCTTAGCAAAATAGGAAGAGTGTGCAGTTCTTTTTTTGGCTTGCAAATAGTCTGTGGATAGATGCAGCTGGGAACAGGCACCCAGCAGAGATCATAAATAAACACTTTGTCCCAAACCTCTGGATTTTTGATCTTTTTTGAAAGAGGGCAACAGGATATTGCATTTTTGTTCTTCAACTGCTCTGCTTGAGAGCACCACAGTGCCTGACATGAGCACTGCACAATCCTGCTGTCATTTGTGTGTTGTAGATGATGCCCCAGCTACAGACTTCACTGTTCCAACACCCCTGTTGGTGCTCAGCAAATAACGTACTTGTTACATCTTACGGGAACCTCAAGTGAAGCAGGACTGGAGTAAAGGTGTCTTGAAATGGCCTGAAGTTAAAGGGATCTCAATTCGCTGTCTCCAGTTGGAAGGGAGCTCTTGGACAATACACTTCATAGTGTCTTGGAAACTTCCCGTCTCCGTTTTCTCTCCTTAAAATGGGTATAATGACATAGACTTCCCTTGCCAAATGCTGTGAGATCTACGTATGAAAATGCTATATGGGAATTAGGCGTTTTTGTTGTTGTTATTACTGCTGCTCTTTGTGCATTTGCACTGAAAGTAAAGTTACTGTGCAAGGCCATCAACCAAAAAATCTTACTACAAAAACAAGAATGTGTGATTAATCCCCAAAAAGTAAATTCACATGCTCCAAGTTAAGCAAAATATCTTGCAGAATTAGGTCAGACTCTGCAGACAACACTTGCAAAATTCAGCCCCCAATTTTTTATTGATTCACCCTTTAAACAAAACTCAACTTTGATTTCAACTGCTTTTCAGTGATGCTGTGAAAGAAGCCAAAACACCTTCTCCGGGATTATGCCAAGCAGTAGTTTTGAACAGGTTTGGGGCAATATTCAATGAACTGTAACTAATCATTTTCATCTTATTGCCTACAGAGTCATTGCATTGGAATGATGTTTGGCTAATTTTCCAAAAGACACATTTACTATGGATTGTTCTACATAGCTGTCAGGAGCAACAGTGAGCCAAAACATACTCTGTCAAGGGAAGTGTTTGGTTGATGAAATTATAAATAAGTCATCAACCAAAAGTCTGTTAAAATGAATCGTCATTAAATGTTTCTCTAAATACAGTGTTTAATCTCAAACTCCAAAATAGGAACTGCAAGACTGTCTTTCCCTACCTCATTCACAGATCTCCTCTTTGAACACATCATGAGAATATTAAGTTAGTTAATTTAAGCTATATGTGCATGCGAGCACATGCAGAGAAGCAAAGACTGTGATATGTTTTACATAAAGCAGGCCATTGTGCACTGATTATAATGTGTAAAGAGGAAATATGTTTATACCACAATCTATTCTAAACTCAAATAGGCAGCAGTACTCTGTGTTTATAAATATAAATGCAAAACCTATGTTAAAATAAAGTCAAGGGTCTGGATTCTAACCACAAAAGCCAGGAAATTCACAGCAAACCTTGAAAGTTTGGGCCTGATTCTGATTTCATGCTCTTGCCATGTAACTCCAGTGTCTTCACCAACCATTAGCATTGGAGAAAACACAATCTTTTGTCAGAGTCTCTCTAGGTATGGCAGGGCTTGTGCAAAGTATTATCATATTTAGGTCTGAAGGCTAGATACAAGAAAAGGATGCAGACAGCTGTGACAGTGTCCCCCAGGGCCTCTCTTAATCTAATGAAGTGTGTATATGCATATGTGGGTATTTGCAGGAGGGGAAGGATGGAAATGTGCAGTCTTGGCACGTACGTCCTCAAAACTCTCTTTTGTCCTCCAGGACACATGTAGACTTTACGGAAAGCTTGGAGCAAACTGAATATTATCAGTCTTTAGAACGTGCTTATACAATTAGTATTTCTCATGATGCATAATTTACAACATAATTTTATACTACTATGTTTTAAGGAGACTGTAACAAAGGAGCACAGCCAGGGATGTCCCCATTGAGATATACAACTGAAATATTAATCAAGAGACTTCAGTGAGGAAGGGGGAGGAAATAACCTAACGCTGTGCAGTCCTGTGTCGAGTTCTAGTGCCCAGGAAGGTACACGACAATGAAAAAAGGTTGGTCTGGTAGCCACTTCTAACAGCAGGAGCACATTTTGGCTCTGGTCTATTGGCAGAAATGAACTAGCCATGTACATGGTGTTGCTGAGACATTGGAGCAGCCGAGAAAGATCCCTACTGATATAGTACATTTCATGTTTTACCTTTCTGCAGCTTTGTTGCTCAAAATTCCAGATATACATCTTTAGTAAAACTGGTTTTAAATATCTCATTTTCCCTAGCAATAAGGCTGGTGCTCTGCTGAATATAGCAAAACGTTCCATAAGGGATAATCTTCTACAAGTGTCTTCTAGACAATGCATTGTGGAGTTCATGGGTATTTGTAGAGCAATCCAGTATTTATCTGGAAGGGACAGATAGGTGGTTAAAACAAGTCATCAAGTTACAGTGGGATATCTCTCTCAGTAAATGCTCACCCAAGGCCAGGGGTCAAACTTGGAGGTCACAATGAGCTTCCTGGAAGAGCCCTGAAAGGGTAGTTTAGCGAGAATTTAGGCACTAAAGAGAAAGTGAACTAACCACAAGAGCACATCCAACTGCTTTGCTCTTAGGGAGCTATAGATGCCTAAATATGCAGCAGCTGTGTAGCACAGATACCATAAGCTCTGCTCTCGTGGTGACTAGGGACCTCCACCTTGACTGGCCTGAATCTGCCTAAAAGGAAGAGTTGGCACCCACCTTTCCTATGATAGCTGATGGTTGGTGAACCTCCTGAGAAAGGAAAGAGATGGTCTGCAGCCCATCCTCAGCCTGGGGCAGTCCGCAGTCATGCCCCACCATGCATCCAGTGCTTTCCTACAGACTGCACTGGTGGTGCTCAGCCATTCCTTGCATTGGAGCTTTCTTCTGGGCTGAAAGGCAAACAACACAGCCAGAGAGGAAGGAGATAGTGTCCACATCTGTGTCTTAATAACAACAGCACTCTGCTGGCAAGACTGACTCCCAGGTCAGGCAGAGGAAGGGCCTGGTGTCACGATCCCCCAGACCTCCACTAACAAATCCAGAGAGCAGAACTGATGGGCTTCAAAAACAGGCTGTCCATCTCACTTTGTCCAAAAGAAAAGGCAGCCCAGTGCACAGACTGTGTGAAACAGAGGAAAAGAAGCATGGTGAAATAATAGTGGATACTGGTAGAGTCCCAAAACACACCAAGAAGGGTCGAATATACCTAGAGGAAATGTTTCAATAATGGGTATGTTTGCTTAGATGCATATCATTTTCAAAGGAATTACAAAAGGGGATCATGTTAATGCTTCTGTTCCCAGTTAATGAAAATTATGCTTCTGATGTTTCTCCTACTTTTCTGTACTATCCATCAAATAATATTTAATGAGACACAACTTCAGCTGCGGATACACTGATCATCTTTCAATGAATAACATTGACACACTTTATGCAACCAAGGATCATTGCTTTACTAGCCGGTCCTAAAGTTCGTTACTGTAGAAAACCTGAAAAAATGGGCATGTGTCATTTGCTATTAATTCTCAGTTTATTTAAACCAGGACTTTCTTTCAGATGAGCTTATTCATTAACTCAGTGTTCTTACTAAGTAAAACGGTCAAATACTTAAAAAAAAATCTAAAAACCATCATAAGCATGTATGGAAATGAAAGGATTGGCACTGTAGTGCCAGTTGACATACTCTAGTGAAAGCCAGGTATCAACTTAACTAAAGTAGCCTTCCGTGGGCAAAAAACTGATGGGAGAAAACTCAGCATCAGTCCATTGTTCCTACCCCAAGGACAGCAAAGAAAATGCCAGGAAACTTGTTCTTTATTAAAAAGCCATAACGAGACACGCTGTACAAATAAGTGTGCCAGATGAGAGCATTACTATATAAGGCTGGGTATAGAAGCCAAATGCAGAGATAGAAACCCTGCCTCCAGCCAAATACACCAACACAGATCATCACAAAAGCAAAGGGAAGGTCTCAAGTAAATCATGTTGTCCTGCATCAGCCAATTTGACACACTGATACAAGTTGAACCTCAGCACAACAGAAATCATCCCAAAGGAATAATATTCTTGTCTTCCTGTGAGGAGAGCATGTTTGCATACACTGCCACTGTTGTTAATGTGTCCTGGGAGATCTATACATAATTTCTATTGCATCTAGATGGAGTTGTCTCCTTAAGCATTTGCTGAAGTGCTGAATTTTTGTAATACGCCCTTTCTACACAGAACTTTGAATCAAAACCAAATAATTCTTAATCTAGATTTAGAAAAAGTTTTGATGTTCATTACAAATTTGTATTTCTTTTATCAGTTTTATCTGACAAAGATTAGATATAGATGGTTAGGCTGACAGATCAGTAGATATGCTCAAGCCAGAGATCAGCAAGTCTGATAGTCTGCCTGGAGACCCTATAAACTTTATCGCAATGCTCATCACCCTGTGCTGAAAGGAGGCCTCAAGACCACAGTCCACAAGTTAGGGAGATGGCTGCCTGACATCATGTTGGTTATGGTTTTCAGGCTTTATTCCATTTGTCATCGTGCTGATATAAATCTGGAATAACTCCATTAGGGATTGCTGCGTTACTGGGTCAGCCTAGATTTGCATCTCTGGAAAGTGATCTAGGCTCCTGCTGCATGGGGACTTACTTGGTAGAATAGCGAGGGAGAAAGCATGTTCAGACTCCTCATTTATTTACTGTCTGCTCCTGATAAAGTAGTTACTAGCCAACTATGCATAGAGAAAATCAGATTACTTAAAACTAGTAATAAAATTAATTGCATAACAACCAGTTACACCTAAAAATCAGACTCAAAGCCTCTGAGAAGAAAAATATTTATTAAGAGCTCCCAGTTTTGACAGGTTTTTATTAGTGTAACAGCCACATAAGAAAACATCTAGATCCTTATCAACTCTATATTTTTTCTTTTGCTTCTTAATCACTTTTTTAAGCATTTTCCACAAACTATTCGTAGATAATTAAATTTTTTATATCAACACTTTGATGGTAAAACTGCTTTGAAATTTCTGTACGATACCTTAGATTGCTTTTCTGTGGAGAAATATCATGGGTTTTGTTCATTGATAATCCACCTGGTGATCTATCACCGAGTGATAATATAGGTCATAATACATTTTTTTGGAGTTGCAAGGGTCAGGCATTTCAGAGTGCATGAGTGCCATCAAGACAGCTCCTCCACCAAAAGAAGTAGAGGTGCTACGGTGTTAAATTTCTAGTTTAGTTTGGAGGTAACCTCATGCTGCTCAAAGGCTCAGTTGGAGAAGAATCAATAATTAACAAATGGATCTCACTGAAATCACCGAGACAGAGGAAGATTACACAGAGTCCTCACTCCAACATGGAACATGAAGGAAGGTTAGATGCATCTTAGAGACAAGGAGGGGTGCAGTGCCTTATCTGTCTCTTTCTGGAGCCAAAAATAACCCCCAAAAGATACAGCCCTGATCTGAATCAGGGAGCTAGACTAGGGGAAGAAAAGAGAGAAGGGGCAAAACCCTCATTAGCCTCTGGGTAAATCTGAACAGGTTGTTCAGAAGGAAAGAAGGAAAGAAGGAAAGAAGGAAAGAAGGAAAGAAGGAAAGAAGAAAGGAAGGAAGAAAGGAAGAAAGAAAAGGAAAGGAAAGGAAAGAAAGAAAAGGAAAGAAAGAAATTGAAAGAAAGAAAAGGAAAGAAAGAAGGAAAGAAGGAAAGAAAGAAAGAGAGAGAAAGAAAGAAAGAGAGAGAGAGAGAAAGAGAGAAAGAAAGAAGGAAAGAAAGAAAGAAAGAAAGAAAGAAAGAAAGAAAGAAAGAAAGAAAGAAAGAAAGAAAGAAAGAAAGAAAGAAAGAAAGAAAGAAAGAAAGAAAGAAGGAAAGAAAGAAAGAAAGAAAGAAAGAACTGTCCATAGGAATTCAAATGTCTGGGAGAGTATGAAAGAAGAGGGTGAGTAAGATTTTTTTCCCAGGGGACAAAATAACTTTAAAAGGGGTGTCTTGCACAGGGGGACAGACAGGATGCCTTAGACTTTGCCGAGCATTTGCTCAGCTCTTCAGGCATCTCCCACGAAGTCTTGCAGAAGTATCTAAGGTCTGAGGGCTCTGCTTGTTCTCTGTGCTCATCTAAACTTTAAACTTTGCCCAGCCTTATCACCAGGGTGCCACTTGCAGGTTTTGCTGGATAGACACTGTTTCATGAGCAGCTGGTGTGTGACTATGAAATCTTTGCCCAGAAACACCAAAATTCTATTACACTGAGTGGCACAAGGACTGGGGGTCCAGTATGTCACCCTTATTTAGTGAACTGACACAAATTTCAAGCAGCTCTCGAGATATTGAGGTGTTTAAAGTAATTGTAGATTCAAGACAGGCTGCCAGATTTTGTGCTTTGAATTATACTTTTGCACAGAAAGTGCTCACACCAAGCCATACATTATTCATCATTTGGAATATTCTTTACAAATTTGTGTGGTTCCTTTTTTTTGTCTTTCAAAGAAAATCTGAAAGGCTCATTTTTACGTCTGAAAATGTATCCAAAGCTTGTGGAGGAAGTCCCTGTCTTCAGGCAACATGGTGCTGTCTTCATTCCCATTTTCCACAGTGGTTTCACTCTTTTCTATCTTTGATGTGGTCTCTGGCACCTTGAAAGCAAGTAAGCCTATCTCAGCTCTTGTGTGCCAGCAGTTCAATACCCCCAGCCACCATGCCAGTACCTACAGCTGAAAGCTGGGGTTGGGGAGTAGGCGGAGGGGTGTGAGGGACATCCTGAATTACATCCCTGCACAGCCTAACTTCCAATTCTGAAACCAACAGCACAGCAGTTAGCCAGAAAGCTTTACCACCAGAGTCAAATAACATCCAAAAAATCGGGATTTACGCACATGTCAGAGACTGATTGCAGCTTGTCAGACACTCCAGGCTAAGTGATTTTAGAGCAATTTCTCCAATTACCAGTCTTTTTGTTTGTGTGGACCACCATGAGCAGACACCCAGAAATCTCACCACTCCATTAAGGACTTGGCATAATATACACACTTGCATAAATACATACGCGCGTGTGCACACACACAGAAAAGAAAAAATATTGTAATGCCTGCAATTTCCTACTTCATTGACTGGATTACTTTTTTGAGACTGGTTAAACAGACGCTGTGCTGGGTGGTTAGTGATTATCATTTTTCTGCAGTGTTAGGGTACTTGACATTTTCATTCCTCAGTGACTTCAGTTAAAAACAAATAGGTCTACCTGCAGTCCACATCTGATTGCCAGATGGTCTCTGTGCCTATGAAGCTCCCATCTCCAAGTGAATTCAAATGACCTCACACATACATCTTCAAACATTGCTATCTGACCACAAAAATGTAGGGAAAACGCAACATCTGTACATGTCTGCATCTTAAATCCCTGTTGTTTTACAAAATATATTGCTTGTCACCCTAAAGTCTAAAGTCTCTTAATGATCTGCAGGGGGACATGCAAATGGTAGCCTACGAGTTTAGAGGTTGTTTGTTGCATTAAACCATTTCATTTCAGCCAAAGGTCAAAAGATACAAAACTATCCATTTGAATCTACTGAAGCCAACAAATAGATCCGGTTAATACTCCAAATGGTCCCCAAAGCACAGCTGTGTGTGACTGCATGTCTCTATGTTGTATTATTCATGCAGCTGATGCGTCCAAGCAGTTAAAATAAACTCGAGATCTTATGAAACCATCACTAAAACTGCAGAGTTGCTTTTGTGTACGTAACAAAGCATTATTAAGAGTCACACAGCCTGTAAGATCTAGCGTTGTTTCAAAGGAATACCTTGTCATATCAACATAATTGTACATGTAAACCCAACAAGAAGGTAAACACAGGCCCACTCGAATGGCTGGATGAAAAAACAGATGGCATATCACAAACATTTTCCAAACTACAACAGACTTCTAGGCCAATTAACCATGGTTAGCTTTGAATGGGAGAGGAAATAGTTTTCTTTGCTGTTAAATGTCAAAAAAAAAAAAAATTTCCTTGAGGCATAAAAGCACAGTTCATTTTTGGAAACTTGCTAGAATTAATCAACCCTGCGTGAACTTTTAACCAAAACAAAACAACAAAAAAGTAGAAATATATACGGGAATATCACTGGAAACACAGAAGTGGAAAAAAAGAAATTCTGAGTTATACAGTACTTAAATGAGTAAGAGCTTTTTCTCAAGATGACTTAGCCAATCAGCATGGAAAAACATTTGCTTGTTAATCTTAGCAGAATATGAAGTTGACAAAAAGAGGGTTGTTTTATTATTACTACACTCTTTTAAGTTTAAATGCAATAATGAGAAGCCAGGCTGAGATATTTTTTCACAGCAAAGCCAGTCTACAACATTTAAGTTTCAAAATGTTTTCCTTTTTTTTTTTGCTTACGAAGCAAACTTAAATTTCAACACCTGAGAACTGTGATTTGCCTTCTGTGAAATTCATTAAGATGACTGCTTACCAAGGAGGAAATGCCAGTCTAAGTTATTTGTCCCTTCTGCTTTAGTGTGACTTCATTTTAAAAGGGAAGAAATCATAGTTGAAAGCCCTCAGAATAGCAAGCCACCCCAAAGTTCAGGCATGCCAAGTTTCCTGCACTGATGCATGTTTAGCTCCTTCAAAAGCCTTCATCACACAGCAAAGTCAATAGTGGCCATCAGGAAGTAAAGAAAACATTGGAGAAATTCGGTTAATCTATCCTAGTAGACGAGGTCATGACAGGACCACGTGCATAAATAGCAGAGGTATTATTTTCAGATGTAGATGTCCCAAGCAGGAATGGACCAGCTGGGGAAAGGCTTCCTTGCAAGTCCCCTGAATAAATGGCAGCTTTTGGCTAGGGAGAGTGTGGGCTGGGATGTCATCCTTTTCTATTAGGGTCAGCTCAAGGGGAAGTGGGAGCAAACCATCACACCAAAGACACAAAGAAAATCTCTTCCACTACACCTGAGGGGAGCAGGGCAGAGGAATGGGAGAAAGGAAGGGGAGAAGCTGCTTTTTTACTTGAATTTGTTTTCATTCTCATTGTCTTCTTTTGTCTGAGGAAGAGACGTGTGTGAATGCTCAGCCTGCAGTTTGCAGTGTGGGTTTTTAATACTGAACTCAGATGGGCTCCTTCAGCCTGTGCACATGAGATCTGCCCAATTGCCATGTCCTTTAATTCCTTGACAGTGTAGGGTTCAACCACCTACCCTCTAAACGAAAAAAATGCAGTCAGACCAATGTCCTGAGGGGTTTTTCAGTGATTCTGTGGCTTCTGACATTTTAAAGCATTTGGGTTTAGATTCCCTTCATATTCTGGACTTGCAGCAGCAACCCACAACCAAAGCATTTCTGTTCCCTTGAAGCAGCTATTGCAAACACTTTTTGCACTGCTTGTCAGATGTGAAAAGAGGATGATATAATTGAGCCTGCTTTAAAAAAAAATCAAACTGACATAATATTGCTAGTAACCTGACAGCTTTATGTAAAGCCTTCCCCAGAAAACCCAAGCTGATCACACTGCTGAAGACAAGCAGGGGTTAGGGAGAAGGTTTAGGCTCTAGGACTCCTAGACTCAGCCTTTCAGAGTTTCGGCCATATTTAGCTTGCCCTTTGACATGACCCAGCCTTAAACAATAGCTTTGTGGGTATGCTAAATGGCCACATCTTGCCAGTTGCTGCCAAATTAATGAGCCCATGTCATTTTTAGTTTACAGTTCAGTCATAAAGCAGCCAAGTGGAAAATGAGGCAAGGACCGTTAAGGAGTGTCACGCAAATTTTCAAAGAGTATAGTTCCTAATTCCTCACTGCCCCTTTCAGAAGTCTCTAATCATCGTTCTCTTTCCTCCCCTTGCTTTCTTGCAGGTCCTCTAAAGATCCCCCTCACTGTGCAAAAGAGGCTGGCCAGAGAAACTAGGTGCCGGTGGCTCAATGCAGGAGAGTCAAGGAGGAGTAAAATGCAACGTGCACTCATGATTTGCATGAAAACTAAAGCAATCTGAGTGGTCACCTGAGCTCCCCAGCTCGTAGAGGGGAGAAATGGGCAGACCATAAGTGTTTCATAACTGGAGGGGAGAGAAGTGAAGGGAAGCTTTCATGTAAAAAGGGATTGTGTTAAAGGGAATCCTATCCAGAAAAATGCTTGGAGACAAGCACAGTGTAATTTTCCACTCCCTTACATCATTTACAGGCAGGAGAAACTTTCTCAATGAAACCTAGCTTCCCACCCCCACTCTCAAAACTGTTTTCTTGGTCTGTGGTTTGGTCAAAAACCCAAAACTCAGTTCAGAGTTGAAAAGCTTTCTGCTTCAGCCCTTCAATGATACACGTCCTGTGCAAGTGTTTTTACATGCTTTCAATCTGAAACCACACAAATCTTACCAGCTTTCCAGTTTGACTTCGAAATTTTGAACAGCTTTACTCTTCCCCATCTCACTCAGCTCCCACCTGTGGTTTACCTCCTCCTGACTGCTGTACCGGCATATTTCCTCATCCTTAATCCTTCTTCCGTACCTTCTGTCTCTATTTCTCAGTAGCTGTGGACCTCACCCTTCTACTCCACAGCCTGGGCTTACTACCTTGGAAATGTCTCGTGTCCTCTAAGTTAAACTGTTGAATTTCCTTGTGTGTGGCCTTGCCTGGATGTACAGGACTCTCTCCTTCGCAAGTGTCAGGGATCAATGTTCGCATTATCCTCAGGCAGCCTCCCTGGTTCCCTATTCAACTCAAATTTGTCCTTGTTGTTTCTAAAGCCCGCCTCAGACATGCCTCAGGCTCTCTCATACAATTTGTCTCTTTCTGTTCCTCTTATTGCCCTTCCTGATTGTCTAGCACTCTGCTTCCTGTGTCCCTCGAGGACCTAAGTGTATTCCTTGAAAATCTTTCTAGGACTATTCATTTGAACAAAAAAATGTTTTTACTTCATGCTGCGTTCACACCCTTTTGGCTCGAGAGTAGAGAATGAATTTGCTAGCAGGAATATTTGCGGAAGCAGCAAATTTGAAGAATATAAGTCAGAATATTCTCAGAATATGAATGCTGGAGCCCTAAATACAAGTATTTGCAAAGAAACTCAATTCTAGGAGGTATGTTCTTCCAATTGGGAAGCAGAGCAGTTGTCACATGACCTCTGTGCCCATCCAAAATTTGAAACACATTTCACATTTTAAACACAGAATTTTCTCACGGAACCTCTTGCAAACCATTTACAGGCCCTGGGTTAGATTGTGGTGCTCCACCACATGCCCTAAATAGAGAGCAGTTCAAGGCCACACAGGAAGAACCAAAGGGATTGAGCCTGTCTAAGAAAAATTCTTCCCCAGGGCTGCTCCCTAGTGTGGAGGTGAAGAGTTGGCATCAGCTGGCAGGAACAAAAAGATTTAGGAGTACAGAAAAAGTTCCTCAGACTACTCCTGGGTGTCTTGGGGTGCACCTTAGGTCATCGTTCTCTTGAACTGAGCAAGCTTCCCCCGAAAAGCAGGTATGGTCCTGTCCTGCTCCAACCAGGAGCCCATCACAGCACCAGACCCCTCTGAATCTGAGGAAACCTCTTCCAGTTCCCAGCCTAGCCTTGTTCCTAGCTGTTTCAGACATTTGTGTCTTTCTGATAAGAATACCATTAAGCTGTCATTAGGCTATTTTTTCCTTCTTATATGCCAGCCCTTGTGGCTGCTTGAGCAGCAAGCAGATCATCTGTCAGCCTTTGTTTTGCTGGGCTAAGCAAGCTGAGCGATTCTAGTTTTCTCTTGCAAGATCAGTTCTCTGTTCCCGTAAATGCGCTCCCAGTCAGCCCTTCTTGGCCTCTGTTCCTGTTTGAATTCTTCTTCCTGAAAAACAGGTGCCCAGAAAGGTACATTTTATTTCAGGTGCCTCACTGGTACCTGAGAGATTAGCATCTGTCCCTTTTTATTTAGTGGAAATGCTTCTTTTGACATATACCATAACCACACTTGACTTACTCATTGCTGTATCATGCCCATATCTATTTTTTATTCCTGTTATTTTCAACTGACAAGCTTAAATTTTATCACAGAATCCCTGTTACTTAGCAGTAAACGCATGATCTTGCAATTTGCACTAATGACTGTTATCCTATTTCTATTACTTCAAACCCAAAGTAATTCTGGTTTTCTTGTCATATATTCTGGCTCGCCACCATACCCCCTTCTTCTGTGTTGATAACAAATGTCATTAGCACATTCCTATGCTTTCTACCAAGTCATTATTGCTGTCATTAATTAAATGCTTAAACAAGTTTAGCTCAAGATTAATCCTTGAAGAGCTCTCTCAGTAACCTTCAGCCAGCCAGATGCTTCCCCTGTCCGTTTAATTCCTTTGGCTGTCTTGTTGATCTTCCACTAGTTCCCATATCTTCTCCACACAAACTGGTAATTTCTTATGTAATACCATGTGACATGCTTTACTGAAGTTAAGATAAAATAGATCACTCTTATTTCTCTTGTTTAGTAACGCAGTTATCAAGGAAAGTCATTATTTCAGTCTGGCATGTTTCACTTTTTTCTAACTCATATCCTATTTTTTGCTAACTTCCATATACGTAACTATTCTTGTCTTAGAAATTTGTTGCAAAACTGGCATACTGCTCAGGTCAGACTAAAAGGACTAGTTTTCCAGATTACTATTTCCCTTTTTCCTAAAAATATATGTACTACATTTGCTGTCCTCTAGGCAGATGCTACCAGATTTGATTTGACACATTTATTCAGGATCCCATCACCTGGAAGTGCAGTCTCACCCAGCAGTTCCTTGGGGACTCAGGAAAAAGCTATCCCTTCCCAAAGCACCTTGTGCTCTCTGAATCATGTTCCTCTTCAGAGATGGCAAATTTCCATGCTCACACCCTCATTGCTAATTGACTGCCCTGTCCCCACAAAAACAACCTTATGGAAAAGGAGGGAAAACTCTTTGCTTTTCAGATCACATTCAGACTATGTGAAGTCTCAGCGCCCCTTTCTCTTCAGCAATACATGGTCTTCTTATTTTTTTGTTCTTCCTTGCCTTCTTTCCTCCCCTTCCATTTCTTTTTGTATGGGCTCAGCTTTGACCTCAGCAGTTTTCACTCCACCCCTGCACTCCTGGTGCTGGTACCCGCCTCTTCGCTGCCTCCCTTGGTCTTGTGCAGGACCTCAGCCCAATGTGCTAGCCCCACTCCACAAAATGTGACCTGACACCTGTGCCTGGACCCTGTCTCCTCAATCTTGCTGGTTTTTCCAACCCTTTCAAAGACTCTGGTGAAGTAGAGCATAACTCCTGCAAGCAGGTGCTCTACGAGAAACGAGGAGGTATCTGCCGATTTAACCGCATCGTATAGCTGTGCAGTTGATCACAATCTTCCTTCAAGGGCCACTTTCAAAAGGTATCATGAAAGTGCTTGGGAGTAATGGACAAACTTGAGAAAAATAGGGGCAGGTGCATGAGGTATACCCCGAGAGAAGAAAGGAGACCAATAATTGACATGAATAAAACAATAGTTACAAGTTATTCACTCCAGTGTGTACAAGGTCATTCTCTCCCTTTCTCTTCCCCTTTCTCTTTCTCTCTGCCTCTCTCTCTCTCATCTTTTTTCTTCCAGCTCCTCATTTCTCCATCACTATTACTGTTCACTGGATTTCTCTACAGCTGTTAGAAAGCATCTCAGAACAGCATTCCAGATGCTGCACGCTGAAGTCATGGAGGTGTAAGGTGCTGATCCTCCACTTGGTGCAAGCTATCAGACCAAAGCCAGTACAGGCAAATTCTGGCACTAATTTCAGCCACTCCACTTCAGCCTGGTGCAGGGAACAGTGGTGTCACTTGAATCCTTTACGGTAGTAATTTCTCTAAAATTGTTATCATCCAGGAGAGGAATGGGGACTAGGGAGGGCAGAGGTGGGCCGCTCAGAAAAGAGATAAAATTGGCCTCAGAGAGGTGCCCATGGAGATACTGAGATAATGCAATAGCATCTACAGTAAATAACTTTGATATTATTTGGCAGCAGAGAAATTTAGACCACTGCATGGTACCAGCTTTCTGTGCACTGCTGCTGCTGTGTGTCCTACAGGGAAACCCTCTTTCATCAGTGGTGTAACTGGGCTTTGTAGGGGACCTGCCAAGGAGTGGGCACATGCTTTGTTTTGTTGGCTCTTCCAGAGGTCCAATAACCTCCAGCACCAGAGAAGAGTGAGCAGCTGGGAGCTGTAACTCCTTAAACATTTGAAGCAAGAGTTACCAGAGGAGAAAAAAAAAATACAAACCCAAAAAACACAGCCAGGTCTATGTTGTAAAATGCCTGGTGGAGGACTGACGTTTTCTTCATTTGAAGCCAAAGGCTTTGCTCCCACTGACGATGTCATTCACAAGACAGGCCTGTTGCCCTGACCAAACACTTCTTTCTGTGCCGTTGAATTTTAGACTAGTCAGATATCCAATAGGATGTAAATCTTGACTTAGAAAGTTACAGGTGGAGCTTTTAAAAGGCAAATATATTTCTAATGACAAAAGTTCATACTCGAAGTTGCTGAAGAACTATTATATTGCATTTTCTCACTTAGTGTGTATTTTATCCCTCACCTTGTGCCCTTGACCACTCTGCACAGCAGCTCTGAAGTTACCCCAATTAGCTCCTTAGGACCTAGACTGGCTTGGTTGACTGGCTTGGCATCTACAGGCATTCAGCCATAACCTGAGCAGCTAGATTTGCTTTAAATCCATAAAAAGTAGGCAGGACTACAAATGTGCCAGATTATTAGCTGAGGCAAACTAGTTCTGCATCACTGGGTTCAGTGATGCTGTGCTGATTGAATCCATATAAGTGTTTGGCCTCAATATATCCTAGAGAAACAGTCTTTCAGAAAAATAATCAATGCAAAACAATGTTGTCATTGGAAGCCTGGAACTGCTGCAAGTTAGAATTACTTGAGTTCTTTGGTGTGATATTTAAGCAGCAGTGCTTGAATGCCAGGGAACTAGAGGCCAAAGAAACTATTCCAAGTTGGATTTGGTAAGCACGGGGTTTTGCTTTAAAGCACATTAGTCAGACAAGTTCAGGCAAAAGTCATATGTAGGATTATTAGCTCTTGTGCAGGGGTTTTCTCATTTGTGTTGGCTCTTCAGATGCTGTGGAAGCTGCACTGAGCAAAACACTGAGCAGCTGAAGATAGTTGTGCTGGAGGCGTTTTTTTTCCCATGCCTTCCTCACTGTGCATCTGCTTGCTATGGGAATCCCACAAGAAACAAATTCCATCCTTACAATCACAGTTTTGGGAAAGCAGTTCAGAAAAAGGAAGGGAAAAATATTACGATGAAGCCTCCTTTTTCCAGCTTTCTTAGTATTAGAGACAATGGACCCCGTGGAGTCTCATACAGTAAATAAGAGAAAGGACCCAGCAGTAATGAATAGCATAGTCATGCTAAAAGAATGTTTCTAACCCTAGGACTCCAAACTGTGAAATGGTCACACAACCTTAACTCTGCCCCTTGAATATATTCTGAGAAAGCCCCTAATTACCTGATTACTTATTAACCCTATCACTGAAACACATTCATTAAATTAATTAAAACATGATTGAAGCCAGAAAGAGCAGTGTGTGAAGCCCAACAGGTGGCCCTTATAAAACTAGGAGCTTGGGCTTATGTAAATGTGGGCAACCTGCAAGGGCTGGAAAGCTCAGGGACCAGCAGAGGCTCCTCAACAGTATGCTGAGGCTCCCACTGGGAGGGACTAAGGGACCCACAGCACTGGAGTAAGGAAAGGTCTAGAGCAACTACAAAACTTGCGGCTAATTGGATTGCATGTAAAGACCATAGAGACCGGACCCTTTGAACACAGAGCAAGCTGTGATTAATGTAGCCTGGCAGGTGAGCTACCTAGCTGAGTGCCTCACAGATCAGCCTGGCTCACATTAGGTCCTCCACAGATATTCCAGTTGCAGGAGCTCCACATGGGAGTATTGCCTTGTTCTCCTATCCTTCCCTTAGCATCTGTTGTAAGATATGAAACTGTAAGGACTTTGGTCTGACTGGGTAAACCTTGTATTTTATGTTCTCATTACTTTATCCCAAGTGCACCAGACAGATTGGGTTGGGGCTTAACTCACTTCAAGTGTAGCAGATACACTAGGAAAGACAAGCTATGGCAGATCCCTCCTCCTAGGCAGTGAAAGCAAAACAGCTAAATACATCTTCCTGCCTCTAACATCATGGCTCTTCTGGTCTTTTCATTTTATTTTCATACCTCATATCCCAAGTAACTTCTAAAATCAAGCTCATGTTCACATCTGACTAAGTTATCTTTTAATTAACTTTTTTCTGGATTGGCCCAAGGCTGAGCTGCTATTCATAAGCAACACTGTCAGCACTCCTGTGGAAGGAAAGAGGGAACAAGCACCTCTCAGCTCGGGCTTCCTCTCCCTCCCTCTCCTGCACAGACAGTCTCTTTCAGCTGCACTGGCCTCCTGAATGGCCTGTGCGTGTCTTTGGGAAGAACGCCCAAGCAACCATTTTGAACATGGCTTAGGCACAGCAGCCTCTATGAATCTCTTCTGTACCTTTCTCTGCTTCTGTATTCAGTTACAAGTGTTATTTGGCACTAAAGCTAAAGGACTTGGCAGTTACCTCTGTTGTATTAACTTTGTTTCAAATCATGTGGCTCTAGAACTAGATTTATGCTTCCTATACATCAGTGTCTCTCAAGACATATCTGAAGCCAAAGCTACACTTCAAAGCCAAGTTAAAGGCATGTGCGAATGCACAAACATATGTGTTTTCCCTTTTTTCCCCAACCTCCCCAGTTAACTGGGGTGACAAGGCCAGCACCGCGGTGGCAGGTGAACACGCTATTGTGCAGTGGTTCAGAGCAGATCCTCTCACCAGACGGGGAGCAGGGCTGCACCATCCGGTTACGACACCTGTGGCAAATCCTCCTCCCATCCCAAGCAGGGGACTCCAGCTTCCTTCACTCTCTTTGGTCTGAGGCTTAGACCTCTGGCTCGCCTGACTTTTTTTTAACCCACTCCCTAGCCAACTGATGATGGATATCAGAAAATTCCGAGCAAGCTGCCTTACGTCATGATTTCACAAACTGCTGGACACTCTAACACAGAAATGGAGACTGGAAGTGAAGCTGTTGGAGTAAAAGTCGACAAGAAATACAAAGCAAGAGAGAGAGAAGGTCCTCTTTCTCTGGTTTACAAAGGGCTTTTCTTTCCCATTTTTTAAAATGAATTAACGAAAGAGAACAACTGAAGGGAGTTATTAGAAATTTGTTATTTCATAAACATAAAAAAAAAAATCCCTTTGTTCTCTGCTCACCTTCTCTGTACTCACTAGTAACCAGCCCTGGTTACAGACCTGAAAGTACTGATTAGTATCTTGAACTTACACAAGTACACAATGCACTTACACAATGCACAAACAAGACTGTCAGTGTATTCAGAGCAGAGAAACGTTAATGATTATCATGTTTATAGCTTGAGTTAAAATGAGAAAGCCATAAAGACAAACCTCTGATAAGGCAATGCCACATCCCAGTGAACTGGGAGTTTTCTACAGAGCATCAAGGTCTCCAGTCTCGTTACTGAGTCACATGGACAAGCTGCTTACAGGAGTGGGTATATGACAAGGTAGTTTAACTTAGCAGGACTAAATTAGGTCACTGGCTGTAGCAGCACTAGCATAACTGCTTGCTTTGGTTAGCTGGTGATGTACTAGACCTCCCTGTTAGGTGTAACCCTAAAGGAGTGTTATTTTTCCCTTCTGTTTACTCTGAAAATCCAACAGAGCCTATCTAACAAGAAGCGGACATCTCTAAATTACAGTATGCAGCTTGTATGTACATTGGTGCAAACCATGTGTTTGCTTCAGCTATGTCATGCTGTAATAGACGGGTCTTTCATCAACAGCATGAGAAACGGAAGAACCTGCCAAAGTCAGAAAGGGACCTTTGTCTTCAGATCCCAGACCTTTAGCAATAACATGTGCCATTGCCTCTAATACTGCAACTGGGGTACCCATCTGCTCTGTAGCGTGTTGCCACAGGTGTAGTTTGTTGTTGCTTCTGACCTTTTACATATGCTCATCTAAACAACCAGACAAGTGTCTTTTTGTTTCACGAATGTTGTGAAGTCTGTTATTTTCCCCGCAGCTAGTGCTTTGTATAGCAAGAACCTCATGCAAAGCATTACTGAAGTACAAACAAAGATCCCCAAAACTTAGCTTGATCACTCTTGCAGTCACTGAAATTGGACTTGGAACTCAAGCCTTGAAACACAGAAGAGGCTGGAGAGTTTGAGATCCATTTTGCCTGCTAGAAGAAAAGAGAAAGCAATAGCCAGCTGGATGGTATCACCGCTGTTGCCCTAAACATTATAGCTAACTGGTTAGGATGAATGTTACAGACAGTGAAAGAAAAGAGGGAGGCATAACTACGAACTTCAGCTAAAAGGTGTAATTGCATCACACTTTAGGTAGAAATTAAGCCCTGTGGTATTTTTGCAAACATTAGCCTGTGTCCAGCAAAAGGATGAAAGCTCTAAACCCCAGTTTAGAGGTTTGAGAGGTCTCAGGACACCACAGAAAGCCAACAGCTGCTGCTGGAATATTCTGTGTATCAAATCTGGAAAGGAAAAAAATACAAATAACATGGAGGTAAAATGGAATAAGCAAGCATAACTCTTCATTCAGTAAAGCTCTGGAAAATAAAAGGGCCACCTTGCAAGAGCATGGATAAGGAGACAGATGAAGTTATGATATTTTACAAGATGAGAAAACAATTATAGAAAACGTTTTTTACTGCTGCTTATGTCATCATAACTCTGAGAAACAATAATTGATTGACTGCATGGGAGCTATATGGGTTTGTGTATTAGGTCTGTGCTTAGCTAGTCAACACATTGCAGTCAACAGTTGTGTTTGATTAATTTGCTCATGTGTTTTTGCCATCAAACTACAAGGCATGCACTTTAAAATTACTGTTATCTCTTAAACCTATAAAATATGTGCCACGTGAAAACTGAGAAGAACTGTATCTGTAATTAGAGGTCTTTCAATGGCATTGTATTATTTTGCTTTCGGCACAGCTGGGAACTGAAAATGTCTTCATTGGCAGAAACACCTTAAGTCTCAAATGTGAAAAGGTTTTATTACCAATTAGTACTTTTCAGTTCCTAATTAACTAATGACTCTCCAAAAATAATCGGAGAGGGCAAGACAAATGCTGTCCCCATATTACAAAATCAGTAGAGGTAGAAGAACAAGGGTTGTACTTGACATACTTGTTCTTTTTTCTTGTGGTCTGATGACTAGACTATGACAGCAAGCAACAGTCCAACAATTTCCAAGCATGTGACTCCCAGCCACTTGCTAGGGGCTGGTGTGGGGCTAGTGGAACATGCAGTTCTTGCTGTCTTTTTGTGTTTTTGGCTGTCATCATTGCAGAGATAAATTTGGAGCTCTACAGAATCCAGCTTCGCAGTCACTTGGGGACTGTTAATAAGCAGGAGTGGAGCCAGCTTTTGAGAGTGGAGCCACCAGTGAATGCAGGGTGGCTAAATACCACAAAGTAAGGCCTGGCATAGGGAGAATGGGAAATTCAACAAGGCAGGCATGAGAAATATACAAAGGAACAAAATCAGCCAATATTAAAGCAGCAAATTAAGAAACAAAGAAAATAAATTGCAAGAAAACATACAGAGAAGTATCGAACATGTACCACATTAGAAACGGTTAACAAATACATACTCTCCTAAAACAACTTTTCTTTGCAAATTAATTCTCTAGTTAACCACAGAAATGTTACACATCTATGATAGGGACGGAAAATGTCCACAACTCTATTCTGTTTAGACACGTGAATATGAGAAGTGCATTACTGCATGAGCCCACAGGTTTTTATGGCTGAGAGAGGAGTCTCTCTCTGCTTCTGGCTGAGGGAAAATACCAAGGAAAGGAGCACGAAAAGCAGGGCAAGGATAAAGTGATCCTCCTCTGGCATCACGTATCTTATGGTGATCAGCATCCTGGGGATTTCCTGAACCAGAAGTTGCATCTGAGTCATTACGAACAGTCCTCTCCAGAACCACCCCCACCTTGCTAGGTCTTTGGAGCCACTTACTGGGCTTCGTTCCTGCCACACATTTGCCACTGAATTACGCCTCCTGTGAAAGAGTCCTTGGTCTAGCTGGTTTTCAGCCTATTACCTGAGTGCCATTATACTTTGTTCTGGAAATTTAAAAAATCCCTGTGACCAGTGATCTGTACATAATTTGAGGGAAAGCCCAGCTTCTTTATTTAAAGAATTATTCAGCTAAAGGAAGTCTCACAGAAGTTTTTAACTTCCTCTGAAACATCAGATTCCCGGTTCTCCAAAGAAAAAGGTACAATTATGACACTCTTTAGCAGATCCTCTGTTAATGAGTGTAAGTGTAGATTCCAGAAGATGGACTGAAGCATTTCAGGAGATTTTAAGACAAAAGTGATTATATTTCTTCCAATTACAGGTGACTAAGAAAAAAACCCCACATGTTTTAATTAGGCTTCTTTTTATATCTGTGTAACAAATCTGGACTGGGCAGGGTTTTTTTCATTATAGCTTCCTAAAGACTGATTATTTCATGTTGTAGATTAGTCAAGTATAAAGTAGTCATATTGATACTAGCCAGTTCAACATGAAATATTGTTCATGCACTAAGAGAACTAAAGACATTATAGTAAATTAATTTACTGAGAGTTGGAGGTGGTTTAATGTGCAATAGACATGATTTACAGAGTTTGGATGAGGAAATCATATAAATCATGTTCTGTGCACAGGTAAAGCAAGTACTATATTCAGTGAGTTCACACAGTAAAACATTTTAATGTTTCTGTCAGTAAACTTAACTCTAAGCTTAAGCTGCAGAAATGGTATGGATTTATCAACATAAAGTATGCTTAAGGAAATTAATCATCTAGTGTAAAGTTTAGAAAGGAAAAAAAAAGTACAGTTGAAGACAAAACCTCTACTGCTTTGTATTGTGGACAACTTTTGTAACTTCACTACTTCTTCCCTCTTGCACCTAGAATATCAGAATATTTCTGAATCCATTTTATTAACTTAATGTGTAGGAATTATGTTTTTTTTACTAGTGGTGCCATATGAAGACATGAAAGGAATTTCAATACAAAACATCCCTTCTTTTTCAGGTTGCTCAGAATTCCAATAAAATACTTTCTTCAGCCCGTAGCTGCATACATCTGGCTAAAGTCTGAATGATTTGTGTGCATGTGTGTGTACATGTGTGCATAAAAGTGCCCATGTGCACAAAAGCTGGTAGGAAGAATGCCTCTGTAAAAAAATAAACAGCTTAATACCATCAGGTAAAGTTAATATTCACTTCTGAATATAGATAACTGAAAACCAACCCTTCATGGCAAAAGCTGAAAGACCTCTTATGTTTAATACAGCCCTAACTAAATATGCATTAGAAATTATATATTAAATAACTTGTGTAAATAACTAAATCTGGATATAGGTGTCCTGCATTGATTAGGTAGCCTAATCAATGGAAACTAGGTATCCTAATCAATGGAAACTACTGCTATTAGCAACCTGTTCTGACCCCCAGTGTACCTTGCCTTCTGTAGCTATCTTCTGGACTCCATCTTTTCAAAGCCCCTGCATACAAAAATGGGTGGAGATGCTTAATAATGCTGACTAGACTCTTCCATGGGGATAAGAGCAATCTATACATAACCCTTATTAAGCCTTCACAAAATCAGGTTATTGTCATTAACAAGAGATACTATATTGAGAAAACTATTGACATCTCTGTTTCACAGTTAACAGAAGAAAATACAAGGTGTGTGCTGAAATTATAACGCATATTGTCTGTTGTTTTTTGATGCTGGCATGGCAGAGTAGTGGAAAGATTACAATCAAGCAATCAGGATCCTTCACTGAGATCTGTGTGATTGTTGCCATCTGGCCTGTGGGGAAGCAGAAAGGGTGAGAATTCAAAATTGAGTCAATAACAAACAAAATGGTAGAGATGACTTCTTGGGGACTCCATCTTACAACCAGTTAAACAAGGCAAGCCTGGAACAAAAATGTCCCCCTGACTAGGAAGGTCATTCAGACACCAGGATGCCTCAGCATGACCTTCAGAAAAGTGGGAACATGGGGCAGAAAAAGCACAGCAGAAAGAGCACCCAAGGAAAGGCTGGGGTATTACCCTGTGCAAGGGATGCTCTTGGGACTCAGAACCCTGAAATCCCCTTTGGTGACCCACTTTCCATCACCTCCTATCTCCAGATATTTTTCAATTGTAACATATTTCTGTTGCTCTACAACTCAAAATGGAAGATAGCTAACTCACTGGTGTGACTCCAGAGAAAATAAATTCTAGCACTAGTAGTACTAATACTGTTTAGACTTCTGATCTCAATAAATTTGGCTCCTTTTGATATCTCCTGTTGCCTGGAAGATGACCCAACACAATTCCAAATTTATAAATGTTATTGCCAAGAGAGTCCAGTAAATATACATTCATACACACATAATTTTTTTAAAATATATATATGCTTGGAAAACACTTAAAGTTGACATAAATATATATAGAGGATACCTAAATGACAATATACATCGTAACAATCGACCATAGGTGTTTATAAAAACCTGTGCTATCTGAATTAGCCTCCCTGTCTATACTGGTCTGTCGCTCTGTCTGTGGAGCTAGAGCCTATCTGAAGGAATTATGGAAGACCCCCCACATGACAAATAATTATCAAAGCAATCTGACTGAGCAAAACTATTTAACTGATGGCAAGCTGCTTCACACTGTGCTACATTATGTTTTACCAATCAAATGCCTCAGTGGTTAAAATGAATCCATTGAGCTCTGCATGGATTAAACAAGCTAGAGTGCACTCATCCTCTCCTTACGCAAAAGGAGAAGATTTGGTTCAAATGTTGATTTGCAACATGTCAGGAAATGTTTTCTTCAATTAAGTAATCTCATTTTAAAGTGAGTCCTGTGCCAGAAAAACAAACAGTACAACTTTTTTACGCATGTGCAGTAGTTACATGCAGCATACAATGTTATGATTTCTGGGAGGTTGCTCTTGAAAGCCAAGGGATTTATATTTATGACAGGATCAAAGCTACAGAAGTATTAGGCAAATTCGGCTTTCCATTGCATCTGTATACATCTATCATAGCCAATGCATTTCCAGCGGATGTACACAGATTTAGTGATCATAACAGAGAGGCTCTAATGCGAACCTATGTATTTCATATTGGAGCTCCTTAGTGAAGACAAATCAGTCCATAGACTTTTCTTCACACAACCTTCATTATTTATGCTCCTTATATGCAGCTTAATTCCTCACAGAAGTTTTTTCCTCAGATCAGAAACTAATTGATTGGAATAAAAATAATCACATAATTGTTACTAAAAGTAATAATAAACATGTCTTCCCTGGTCTTTACTAAGGCTATGAGAGATACAAGGTACTCACACTCCTAAAATGGATCAAAACAAAACAAGAACACCACCACTGTTAGACAAAAGAAAGCTAAAGAAAAATAAGTGTGCTGTCTGGTTTTATCTCAGCTTCGAGCCCAGTCACTGGTGGTTGACCACACGCATCCCAAAGTCAGTGTAGTTACAGCAAAGATGATTTTTGGCCTTGTGACAGGGAGTTTGGCATAGCTAAACTGGACTTAATGAAAGTATTTTCACAGAGCTTTGTGATGGCATAGCTGACCAAGAATTATAAATGATTACTGCCTTTATCCCATCTGAGAGCCCAAGCAGCACACCATTATGCTCCACACTGGATCTCCTGGGAACTTGAGGGTAGGGCAACTTTGCTGCTCTCTGCAGCTTTGCTTGCCCGGCTGCAGTAGCCGGCATGTAGGGGAAGGAGCCTGGGCTCATTGCTCTGCTGTGGCACACACAGCAGTCGAACAACACCCCAGGGCTGTGACCCTGAAGGTGGGGAAACCTAGGGAAGGGGGGGCACCTGCACAAACATATGTTCCAGGTCATCATTTGGCCCCTTGATCAAGTTTTTAGAGAGCACAAGCTAGGGTTTTGTTGTTTTTGTTGGGTTTTTTTTTTTTTTTGGGGGGGGGGGGGGTAACACATATGAAATAGTAAGTGAGTCAGCACTTTGTTTCATATTTTCTGCAAATAAAAACATCCATTATTTTCTGTTACTTATAACGAAAATAACAAAATAAACAATTTTTTAAAATGCAGACAGCCTAAGTATCTACCATATCTATTGATTTGCCCTTGCTGTCACTCAGGGAGAAAAAAAGCCAGAGAAACTGATAACCTACCAGGTGCTAGATACCCCACCAACCAAATCTAATAAGCTCTGTTGGAAGCTTTAGAAGCTGTTGGTCTGATCCATCCCCTACTGCTCTGAGCAGGAACTCAAACATGCTACAATGTGCTTTGCAGAGTTAAAGCCGAGGTAGGCTTATGATACACCATGATTCCCTGCTGCTGGTCGTACACCACCTCATCCTTGGTGTGATCCCACTGAGGCCAAATATCCTGGCAGAACATTATGCATCCTCTGATGCACTGATTCAAGGGCTTCATCCATACCCATTCTGCAAACACAGCCCAGGAAACGGGCTCAGACGTGGTCCCTGAGCCATGCATGTGTTGATACCAGCCTCACAGTGCACTGTGGCACAGTCAGTGTCCTCTAGGAAAAAGCCTGATGGTGTTGCCCATATGGAGGAAGAGAAATGGTGGCCAGCACTGACAGGCCATGGAAGTTCAGGGTTTCCTCCCATCTTTCCCAGTCCTGGAGTTTGCACAGATGCTTAAATGTGGGCAAGTATTGAAACACTTTGGACATGAAACAAATCTGAATTCAAGTGTAGGAAGAGGCTTGCATGCATATGACAAGCTAGACGTAGTGAAGTAGCCAAGCCATCCTCCAAGAATGAACACAAGTATTAGTGAGAGCCTCTAATCAATCAAGTTATGACCTAATATACAATTACTTAATCACAAAATTACAATGCACTTTTAAATTAAGGTTAAAAAAATGTTTTGAGAAAAGTTTTAGATTTTCCAGACACTGTGGGATCTTTGAATTTTAAAGAGAGGTAACATCTTCTTCATGGGAAAAAGTACTAGTCCCTGCTGGCTACTGGATTCAAGTTGGTATCACTGCCCTGCATGGGTAACCTGTCTGAAGTAACACCTCTCCTTGATTCTGCTTTGCCTCCTGTCAGAGGAGGCTGAGCAAAGTCAGCAAATTTTCTTCTTGCCCGTGACTGGTGGTTTGGCTGGGGGTAAAGGCTCATTTTCACTTCTGTGCATAGGGTTTAATTTGCTCCAGCCTTTGCCAGAGAGATGCTGCAAGGACTAAGTGCTGGTTTTGTGCAGCATCACACAAGATCTAGATAGGATCCTGTTAAGCAGCTGGCAGTGAACAGCGCAAGTAGTAATGCAGATAAGGCAAGGCTGGCTGCCCCTTAGCAACCTCTTTCCCCATCAAATTCCTCTGTCTTGTTCCAGACGAGCTGTTGGGTGCAGAAGGTACCATCCCATGAAGTTCACCACATACACACACATATACTTTCCGATTCATTTGCAACACTGATGCCCTGTTCCTACAGTCTGCAGAGACTGCGATTTGTTTCAATGGTTTTAACTGGGCCACTGCTTGTTTTCAGTTTCCTGTTGCTTTGATCATGGGTTTCTAGCTCTCCTCGAGTAAGTTGTATCCTCCAAGGTGGATTTTCCCCTTTCCTGTGCTCGGCCAAAACATCCAAGTGACCTTTGATTTTTTTCGTCTTCTCTCTCCTCTTTTTCCCTTTGGCCTTTTTTTTTGTTTTGTTTCTGACTCGCCATATGTGAGGTAATTGTGCCCATGGGAATTCCTTTCAGAGTGCCTGAGCACAAAAGAAAAACACCCAGCCAGCTCTTTTTCTAGAGCAGTACAAACATTTCCTTAAACCTAAGTGTCTCAGGAGGGGCATTGACAGAAGGCTCCTTTCACCCAGAAAGCCCGCTCTGTGCTGAGCTGCTGGTGAACCCTCAGCCGCCTCCTGCATTTTGACGTCACGGATGGAGCGAAAGTTTTGCCAATAAAAGCAGTCACGTTCTTTGATTCCAGCTTTATGACAATGGAAAGGAGGCCAGAGCCAATCGCACTGTGGTGGGTTTTATTAATGGAAAAGGGCGGTGGGAGCCAGTAACTCTTTGGCAACTTTGCTCCTTTGACTGCTGTCCCCCTGCATTGCACTTGGTGGATGGAGGCCTGCAGGCTCTCCTCTGCAGTGATAGCTTTCCCATGCTAATAAGCTCCCCAGTAAGAAGCCCTGGACTAACATTAGGAACTTGCACAGCTTGGGGAAGGCAAAGCGGATCTTAAAACCACCCATGTGATTTGATGGCCGTGAGGAACCATGCTAAGAAAATATCCCTGTACTCTGAACTCATCTTATTAAGGGAATAAATCTGATTTCTTCTTTGAGCTCTCCTCCCCTGGGGACTGAACTGCTAACCCCTTGGTTTTAATAGATGAGTTATGTCCCTGTGAATGAAACACAATGAAACACAAATTTTAGTCCTATCTTTAGCAGTTTTCAAGAAAATGAGTTGTGCCCTCTCCCCAGCACAGCTGTGCTTCGGGATGTTTCTGTTTGTCACTGCACTAACAAGAGATGGGGTTGCCAGGTAGCTTATCAGGAGGTCATTTTTCCCAGGTTCAGCATGCTTGTGTGGTGAGGAAAAGGGGTTTTGACTCTGAATCCCACTTTATGGAAAAGACAGCTAGGGGTTGCCCTTCCTCCCTTCCCTGCTCTGTCACTATCACTGTCAGCAAATGCCGGGAACTTGTGCTCCAAAGCAGGAACATCCCCATTCCATGGACCACTGCATAACAATAGCGGGGGGGTGGTGGGGGGAGGAGGCAGGGGGGATGACACCTTCTGCTTCAGTGGCCAAGCCAGCTTTAGGGAGGAACAAAATCTAAGTAAGGAGCAAGACAGGCCAGAGCTTGGCTGGCAGGTAAGAAAGAAGGGGGAAATGCCAATTGATTGGGAAAGAAGCTGGTAGCAGGGCTAAGTGTCTCCTTCTTGCTCCACCAAGCAAGTCACAGAACAGGCTACAGTGCAGAAGCCCTGGGAGCTCCTTGCCTCTCCACTTTGGGATGCAAGGCTTAGCACCAGCCACTCTCAGTGCAGTCAGCAGTCACACAAGCTGGCTGGTTGTTCACACCTTGCTGGTGCCTTTGGTGGGCACCAGCAAGGAGGCAAGCACATACACCACGTCCTGAGCAGTATACTCCTGCAAGCACCTCCCAAGGAGGCTGTAGCCATAGAGGATATGAAGTTCCTGCACAGAAGACTTTTGCAGCACAGTCTAAGATAATGTCAATAAAAAGTCTGAAAGAGCACAGCTCTGTAGGTGTTACTGCATTATTATTTATTCATCGATAAGGTCCTACTGCAGAACAACAATAAAAACTTGTGGGAATTTCACATGAGCAAAGCCAAGGGTCCAGCTTCCCAAAGATTGTCCGGTTCCTTCAGTCACTGCTCCTACTGCTGTTCAAGGCTGCTGTTCACAATAACCTGCTGACACAGGAGTGTCTGGAGCTGCTCCATCTCTGAGCCTGGTATTCATTCCAGCTATAATTGAGCCTTCAGATACGGCAAGGAAATCTGACTTAATTAAAAATGCGTACTCTTTTAACCCACTGGCACAGCACCATGAAAACTAAACAAACAAAAAAGCCCTGGTAAATAAAACCAGGGTGCATCCGGCAGGTTCTGTGTGGCTGCTCTGGGGAGCGAGCAGTGTAACTCTCTAACTGCCAGGAGGCTCCAGGATGTGCACCAGCACCATAGCCCACCTCCAAATGCTCCTTGTCTTCTGGGGGGGTACCAAGAGCTGGCAGGCCTGAAGTGGCCAAAGCATATCTGGAGGAAAATCCCTGTTATTCTTTAGCACCAAACTGAGTTAATTAAGTGATTGTAGGATTAGCAACCAGTATGTTTAATTTGGCAAGGTCTTTGTCAAACTGCCTAATCAAAATTAGATCCATAACTTCTCTTTGAGACTTCTTCTCAAAACTCATATGGACTGTTTAAGAGGCCTTCTGCCTGGCACAGTTCAGAAAATTCTAAACTTTGTCTCTCTACGGTAAGCTGGTATTGCTTCATCTGAAGTATTTTTTCACTTCAACAACTGCCCTCCCACACACATACTTCTATTAATCACCTATCTCTTGAATTTTTCCCCTTTGCAGAGGGAAAAAAGCCCATGCTTTAGGGCACACCTTGGGTGTGACGTTTTTATTGCTGTTTTTATAAAAAAGGGAAGATTTCATTTGAGCTAAACATCTCCAACATTTGCAGTTGTAGAAAACAGATTTCTGAAGAATCCTTGCAAAGAGACTGTACAGATAAGAAAACAGCAATTAATTCGTCTCTTCATCTGAGAAGGAATAAAACTACTCTCTCCCAAAAAGCGCAACACTTTAGATAACTAAATCTTTCTAAAAGTGTATAGAAAATCAACTGCATTGAAATACAATTTATTAGTTGGCATTTGTGTGGGGTGAGGGTGCTAAGTGTCCAGGCATTTGAAATTTTTATGACATGGAGCCAGATTCATACAGATAAGTTTGATATATGTAGGGTTTGGGTTTTGGTTTTTTTTTTTTTTTGGGGGGGGGGTATAAATGCTAATGTTCCCAATATGCCGTTCAAGTTATTTATTGCAACTCGAGACCGGAATTTATAGAGTGCTATTAAAATGTCTTGGTTGTGTTGGATCTTGATTGCAGCTGGATTCGCCTTTATTTTTATTTTATTTTTATAGGACGAGGAAGAATGTGGCTGTGCATCCCAGCACGTGAGCGAGTTTATCAGATACGAGGCAGCAGCCGGAACAACAGGAAATCGCATGAGAGAGCCCAGCTCCTGGTTGGCAGAAGCACGTTAACCTCTCATTCATGTCACTGGGTTTAATACTCCAACTTTGTAGTAAAAGCGTCTTCCCCGAGTCCGGGTTCATAAAAGCGTTAGTGGTCCTTGATGTTCCCAGCAGAGGATAGTAAGGAAAACACAGCCCTGAATAGCTCACATTGATTGCAGCAAATACAGAGCAGGAGGGTCAGCACCATTTCCCAGCCCAGGGCCAGTGTTGTAGAACTGAGCAGCTATTCATAGCCACTGGACCCTCTCCAAGCCGTGAGTGTAAATTTACTTGTATCATCTTTGCAGAGAGGAACTGTGGTCCCCAGTGCCTCCCGCTTGATTCGGATAGACTGTTTATTTGTTTAGTCCTGTAATGATATTATCCACAGGGCTAGAGCCACACAGGGAGGATTAGGAATTCCTGGAGGAGAAGCCGTGTGTTTATTACCATGACAGCCCCGTGTGACACAAGCCAACAGTTACTTGTATTTGTTCTTACCCTCTCTGAAAACCTGGAGCTTGCAAAGCTGAGGGGCGAGGGTGTAGGATCGATCTCGCAAAGGCACAAGGCGAAGAGGCTGTTACAGGGAAAGTGGTGGGATTAGCATGCTGGAAACTCCTTCCCCGGCTATCTGCAAACAGCTCTATCTCAGGGTGCTTTCAAATGTAAATGACGGGAGGGGGGACATCAGCGACAGAAGTCCTTCCAACAGTGATAACACTCCTCAACCTGTGCGTTTAACCTGCCCTTCAAGAACATTTAATATGCCATGCGACTGAGATTTTAGCCTTTTCTAAAAGAAGCCTTGCGTTTCTAAAGCAACAAACAAAAAAGCACCGGCCCAAAAAGCTCTTGCAGGTATGTGCATAAGCCTAGCGAAAGGGGAAGAGGGGCCAAGGGGGAGGAATACTTTTTTCCTTTTGTTTTCCCTTTTTTTCTTTTTTTTCCCCTTTTATTTCCTATTTTAATAAATATTTAATTATGGAAAGGGAGGGAAAGGCCAAAAGTAACAAAGAACTGTAGGTTGTTTAGATTGCTTGGGAACTCCCTCTTTGCAGCTGACCATTGCTACATGTAGGTTAATTTCCACATGGAGCTGGAGAAACTCTATCCCCGGTTTGTGAAGTATGGGTCAGCCGAAGCATGTTAATCTGTTTAGCATGTGTGCTTCGCGGAGGTGCCAGACCACCACCGTGCAAGAGCAGAAGCAGCAGCAGCCATGGTCCTCGGGGGTAGTTAATAAAGCCTTTAAGGGAAATAAGTTTATAAAGGTTTCAGCCCGTGCACCGTGCCAGCTTTGGACATTTCAGGCTTCCAGCCCTGCAGCCCAGAAAGCCGAGAAGTCTCTGGGCTGTTTACAGCAGCCCTAGAAGGGAGAGCGCCGGTGCCGCAGCCTGCTCGGCCGGGGGCAAAGCGGGGGCAGCCCTGATGCTCCTTCTCCCCGGGGACAGGGGGTAGAGGCACCAGCCGAGCCCCCCGACGCTCCGGGGGCACCCCGAATCCCCCGTGGCCCCGCGCTCAAGGGCATTTTCACCGCTTTGGGCAGCCTGAGATGTTTTCGGGATCTTGGTTTTAGTCTGTGCCCTTCCCGATGCGGACCCTCAAACCCAACTGGAGGCTTGGAGCGTCGTGCGAGCCACTAAACGAGATAATAGCGAATAAAACTTTATAAGTCTGTTCCTATAGCCCCACACAATGAAGACTAATCAACGTCTCGTCTCTCGCTCGGGGATGAGCTGCGAGGCATGTGGCGCTCGGGCTGACTCTCGCTTCTCTCTCATAATTTTTTTATTTTCTTTTGAAATGCTAGACACTTATTAAAGCATTTTAAAATAATCAAAATATTTGCTGATGAGTATTTATTTTGACAAGGGTTTTGGTTTGGCTTTCGACTTCCCGTTCAACTATATGGACTGCAGTATTAATTTACTATAAAACCAAATGTGGTTGAGATTATTCTGCCTCGGCTCTGGATTTAGTCATTCGGGAGAAGTTTCTCCGGTAGATGAAATGAACAGCCACAAGCACATCTCTTTCCATTTTCCGGCGTGCTTCGCCATGTGTTCCTCAGAGCCAAAGGAAGCTGAGCATTGCTCGACAGGAAAAATGTCCCGCGAACAGACACATCCCCTCGCCGTATCCAGAAAAGGACATCCGCGCAGCCCCGCGGTGTCCCCGTCCTTGCCGTAGTTAAAGCACAGCGGCCAAGCGGACGCTGCACGTCGAGGGGACCGGGGGGGTCCCGGGAGGTGCCCCTTCACTGCTCGGGCATTCGGACCCCGGCCCGGGGAACCGCCCCCGGTTGGGGCAATCGCCACCCAGCAAGGCTTATTTCGTTCCTCCAGGCCTGCGTGCTGGTTTCTGTTCTTTAAAGCATGTCGGCGATAAGATCGCGAAAGGGGCCAAGGCCAGGAGAAGCCGCGATATAGCTGCAGCTGCCTGGGGAAACCTCTGCCCGCTTTCCCGCTGCCGAGCGGACCGGTTCACGGCTGTCCTCCCAAGAACGAGCACAGGCACTGTTTCTTCTTCGCTAGCAGGAGCAGTGGCAGTGGTCACCCTCATGTCTTTGCTGGCCCCGGCTCGCCGCCGGGCTGGGGTCGGGCTCCCCTTGGCGGTGCCAGCTCCCTCCCAGCGAACCAGCCCAAGACCAAAAGAGCCTCTTTTTAGGTTTCCTGCCCTTTCGTGACATCTGCAGTAGGTTACTTTCCCTTGCAAAGTTTTTTTTACTGTAACATTTTGGCCTTTTGGTTGGTTGGTTGGTCTGGGGGGTTGGGTGGTTGGTTGGTTGGTTTGGTTTTGTTTTACAACCTTGCACGTATTTTTCTCAGCACGCTTTTTTATTAATGATGAAGGAACTGGCCGGGACCTAAACTGTGCGCTAGCTTATATGCTGGCACTCCCTGCCACTCACTCTTACCTGTACTGATGGAAGATATTCTCCATCATCTTGAGAAGGCGGTGGCTCATGCCTTAAGCTCACTGCTGAAAGCAGCCTAACACGCCAGTAAAACACCGTGGCACTGAACATCGAATGTCCTTAGGCCGAGGTGTGCGGGGGGAAGGTGTCAACTATCTCAGAATAGGATTTCCCCCCCAGTTTACTCTTGCGGGGCCAACACACGCACGCACACACACAGATATTTAAAGATTTTACTGGAGAAACAAATGTGTGTACAAAGTAAAAAGTTTCCGGTACTGAACTGCGCCCTGCTCTACTTTCCCTGTCGAAACCTTTCACAAAGTGTTATTTCCCTGGGGGCGGTTGGGGGCTGGTATCCCTGGGTTGGCACTGTCCCTTAGCGAGAGGAGCCCGTTCCCGCACAGGGCGTTTAATGCTCTGAGGTACCCTCGGAAAGCAGCCCTGTCCTCCCCGAGGGGCAGAGGAGATCTCCCCTCAGCCGTGCCATTGCTCCCGCCCCGAGCAGGCCCGCTCTGTCCCCACCAGCCGGGCACGGCGAACCGTTGGGGGGGACTCCATCAAACCCCTCTTTATTGCTTTAATGACCTACGGCCTATTTTCTTTCCCTGAAGGATGCAGTCAGAGCTATTCCGTTTGAAGCAGTCGCTGTACAGCCTGACCGCAGGCCAAGCGGGAGTCCTGCGAGAGGAAGTTTAACAATGAGTTTCGGGGAAATGTGTGTATTCTTCGCTTGAAACGTGCTCCCGGTGAGAAGCCCGGGCATCCCTCAGCCGGCAGCTCTGCTCCCGGCCATCTCTGCTTCCTTTGGAGCAAGGCACTATCACTTTCACTTCGGTCAGCAATGCCAAATCGGGAAAATGAGGTGGCGCCTGCGCTGGCTCATGCATAATCGCGATAGTTAATGACGTCTGACTAGCAGACCCGTTATTTCCGACAGCCCGGTCTTTCCGGAGACCAGAAGCGTGGCAGGGCTGCGCGAAGATACCAGGCTGGCTTTCCAGCGATTAGGGAAGCTCAGCCGTCTTCAAACAGCCTGAGCCCCGGCCTGCGCTGGCACTGCCACAGCGGCGGCCGGGGGGACTGCGTGGGCGGGGAAGGTCCCCGCCACGCCAGCCCGGACGGAGGGGTCAAACACCCGGCGACGACGGCTTCTTCGTGCCGCTGCGCAGCGGGTGCCGGGTCGGGGGGACTCCCCAGAAGCGATGCAGGGAGGCCCGGCGCACCCCTCACGCCAGGGCGAGGGTGCCGTGGGCACGGCCGCCCACGCGGGGAGGACGAGGGGAAAGGGGCGCGAAGCCGCTTAGCGTTGAGAACAATAATTCCGCGGTGGTATCGGGAGGCTCCCAGCCACGTTTGCGGGCAGCACTGGTGTTCTCCGGAGGGGAGCCGGGGCTCCGGGGCCGGGCTGTGCCCCCCGCCGGCGCAGAGGGGAGAGGAGAGGAGCCCGGCTCCCGCGGAGGGGCGGCGGCGATGTCCGCAGCCCTGGGCCTTCGATACAGCCCGCCAGTACCGAAACTTGCCGTGACCGTCCCGCCGGGACGCCCTGCTCCCCGGCGATCAAGGCTGCTTGGAAAGCGGTGCCTGAAAAAACCCAAAACCCACCCGCAAGACCAGGATGTGAAATCAGGGTTTCGCAAGACGCAGGGCAGGCGGGCACCGCTGCCTGCCGCGCACAGAGGCCGCGGGCCTACGCACCAGCCGGGGCCGCTGCAGCCCTCCCGGGCCTCCCCGCAGCCGCCGCCCGCGGGGCTCCTACCTGCCGGCCGGCCCCGCGGGCCCCCACGGGCGCTGCAGGCCGGTCCCGCCGTCCTCGGCTTTGCCCGCCGCGGTCAGAGGGCTTCCGTGCCGGGCCGCCATGGGCCCCGTTCCCTCGGCCGCCGTGGGGCACGCGTGGAGCAGGGCGGGCACACGTGGGCCCGGGTGGACACGCGTGGGAGCCGGCGGGGCGCTCCGCCGCGCTGCCGGCACCAGGCCCAGGAGCACTTGCCGCGGTTTCTGCATGTCTCGTAGGGCAAACGGCATTAGAGAATAAAATAACCCGGGCCAATAAATTCCCCCAGAGCGACGAGGAGTAGGCTTCCCACTTTAGAAGTCCTCCCCGTGTAAAGAGGTATTTGGGTTGTCTCCGAAATAATAAATCCCAACAGCAGACAATAAAATTTACTATCACAGGAGTAACAGAAGCCTAAAATATTCCGAACATGTTCCTTGAACAAATAACATAATCCCTGGCACACTGGAACACATGGTTTGCTTCAAACATGTTTCATTTTGTCATCGCATTGAGTGTACAGTATTTCTCTTTGGGTGCAAGAGTGATTGATATCTTTGGAAGAATTGTTTGCAAGAACATGAAAGTTGCCAAAGCAAACACGTTGGAGGGAAGTGTGCAGAAGGGGGAGCAGAAGTATTTGGAGTAGATCTGGGTTTAGGGAGTTCACACAGAGGTGAGACAGCTAGAAGTAGAACAAATAAAAACATTCTGCACACTTCATCTAAATAAATTATATACAAAAATTGCCCTTTTGTAGCCGGCAACAGCACAGTTACCATGCTTTCCTCATGCCCCTATAGAATGTGGGCTGGACGCCAACTTTCTTCAGCTAATGATTTGTAACTTTTGCTCCACTTGAATGAATCTATTAATATTTAGATCTCTCCAATTCTGCTCCATACGAGCTGTCAGAATTATTAAACAAAATAATCTATTTACCTTCTGTTGTACGTGTCCAGCAGTGGCTTGCGTGGCTCGATGATGTACGTTAATAGGTTTTTCTTACGCTCCACTGCACCAGCCAAAGACAAAACTTCTCATATTTTGATCTTTCTTTTTAAAAAATAATGTTTGACAAAACTCATTAGATCGCGCAAACTTTGGGGTGTTAATTTAATAACTTCCATTCCTGAAAGACAAATATTTATTTTAATTCCCCTTTTATCTCTTTCTGCCATCAACATCTGGGGAAAGCCGTTGCTCTGGCTGGCTGAGATGGCCAGATCATAAGGGTACTTTGGCGGGAGATGGCGAGCAGTGCCTGTTTTCAGACATGTATTTCCGAGGCAAAACCCTCGCTTGGGCAGATCTCCGTCCCTCCGAAACTCCCCTTAGTAAAGCCCCTGACCCTCCGCGCCCCACTTCCACGGCGGCTGTGGCCCCCGGGGCCCTGGGAAGGGCCGTCCCCCAGCGGGGTGGGGAGGCGTGGGGCCTCCTGCATCAACCCGCTGCCCAGTCACTTTCTGGCCTGGCTTCTATCCGGAGCACCCGATGGGAAAAAAAAAAAAAAAAAAAAAAGCCCACAGCTCCGTACATCCCGGAGTGTTCCCGCTTCCCTGGGGATGAAATACCCCGGCCGCGGGGCGGCTATGACCCTGCGCCCCCCCTGCGCGGAATTTTCACCGAGGGCTGTATTTCAGAGAGGCTCAGCCCATCTTCTCCTCCTGCCCTCAGCCTCCCCCGCCCCCAAAACATTCAGTCCCCCACCTCTTGCCTTTCTGCCCAGCCCGGGGTGAATGGCACAACTGCACAGGGGACCCCCGGGGCAGGGGCACTGCCAGGACTCGCAGGAGTAGAGGAGCAAATCAGTGACGGGACACAGGTTTCAGCTAAACCTCTCAACCCCGAGCTCTGACTCTACGTCCATGCTACTTGCAGAAACTCCCCATTTGGATTTAAAAAAAAAAAAAAAAAGAAAAATTCCCAGTGCTAACAAGGAAACTTGCTGTATAACGCCCACGAGGAAAACAATGTGAAACATGTAAAATGTAGACAAACAGCTCAGCCACCTGCTGATTGCGACGGACTACCAGGCACACAGCTGCAGCTGCCCCTGGGTCTGGACAAGGAGCATCCTCAGCCCTCATATACTTGTTTTCTGAAAGAGAGGGGTCACCAGCATCAGGACTTCCCCTGGGGCTCCAGAAATGCAGATACTGGCCCTGGGAAGATCCTGCATTCTGTAAAATTAAGAAAACTCTAAAACTGAGTAAAACTCAGCAAATTCTCAACTACTCCTCACGCTGTCGTTTGTTCCTTGCAGGCCGGGCCCCCTCTCCTGACTGTCTCTTAGGCACCTCCGGAGCTGCATTTCATGGTGAAGGGCCTCAGACGCTGTCCGTGCTGGAGGGGTGCGGGCAGGGGCACAGCCCATGAGAGACAAGCCCGCCTTTTTGGAGGGGGTGGCCTCCCTCCTTACATCTTCAGCGGGAGAAAGTCCCCTGCTCGCCCCCCAGAGACAAACCCCCCTCCCTGGTGGAGGGGTCTCCCCTCTCGCTCCCCGAGGTGGGCCCCGGGGGTGTCCCTCCCCCCGCAGACCCCAGCGGAGCAGGGGTGAGATCCTCTAGGAGCATTTAATGGAGAGATGCTCTCTCTGCAACCGAGCAGGTCTGTCCTCTGAGCTGGGTTCGCTTTTGAAGGGGGGGGGGGAAAAAAGAAAGTAGATTCTATGTCCCTAAGGGAAATATTTGATCGGTTTTGCCCTTTGGACTCGTCCTGTTGAGTTCACTGGGATTAGACGTGATACAGCGTGAGCAGCTCCCCGCCGGGCCGAGGGCAGAGGACAGTGCGCCTGGAAGAGCGCGGCAGATCCGGGAGGCCGCGGGGGCTGCCCCGCTTCCCACCTGCTCACCCGGGGCTCAGAGCCAGTCCTTCCCCCGCCGGCAACGCCGTCTGATTGCTGGGGCGAAGAGGAGCACACCCAGCAGACCCTCCCAATTCTCTCCCGTTTCCTTCCCAGCAGAGGGTCTCCGGAGAAAGTGACTCTGGAGGCTTGGGAGAAAAGGGAAGCTGCCGCTTGGTTTTCCGTGCTTGCCACTCCCGTAGGTCTTTCTCCCACGAGTTCCCACCCGCTAGCGGCTCAAAGGAGCCTCTCCTGGGGGAGGGCAGGGAGAACGGGACGCGGATACTTTCCCCTGGCAGATACGACTGTTTCTTCAGAAGGGCCCAGTTCTTTACCAAAACTAAATTTAAAAAAAATCCCACCCCAACTTTACCCCACTCTGCTGACACGTGGTGCGCTGCAGTCGCCGAAGACGCCGGGGTGAAACCCGCACCGCCAGCCTCCCCGCCCCCCGACGGCACCGACGGGGCCGCGGGCGCCCCCGCGCCCCCCTTTGCCGGCACAAGGGGGGTGCGGCCCGCCGGGTGAGCGCCGTCTTCGGCACCGGCTGTCGGGGGCTCGCCGTCTGCCAAGTCATGAGTGCGAGTTCTTTTCAGGCACTTTTGGTCATATCTAGGCCGTAAATGACAGCATCTGGGTGTAGCAGGCTGGTGCTAATGAAGAGAACGTTTTCCCCCTCCCTTCCCCCGTCAGCACCAGTCTTTCATTCGCGTTTATGAGGACAAAAATCCCTCTGTCGTACGGGGAAGAAGCGGCGCCGCAGATTTACGAGGTGCTCAGGCACCGCAGCGCTCCGCCGGGGCTGGGCCCCCCGGGAGCGGGGCGCCCCGAGGGCTGCCCGCGCCCCCGCGCACATCCCGGGGGCCGTGCGGCAGGAATCCCGGGTCCGGGCTGCTCCGGGGGATGCAAACGCGTGTGTGCGTTCCCAGCTCCGAGCTGGAGGCACAGGGCACCCCGCGGAGAGGTTTCCAGCCGCCCTTCCCTCACCCCGGCCGGCGGCCCGTTGGAAACTGCCGCTCCCCGGGCTTCCCGCAGGCAGCGTTTCGGGGGCAGGAGCCTCCCCCCGGCGGGTGACCTTTCCCCACCGCCCTCCGCCCCTTTGTTACCCCGCCGGTGCTTTCCGACCCAGGCCGGCGCGGCACAGCGGGGACGACAGCGAGGCAAGGCGGAGAGCCGGGCGCCGGGCTCCGCACCTGCGCAGGCACCGCGGCCGCGGGGCGCTGGGCGAGGGGAGGAGGGCGACGGCCTTTCCCCTTCCCCGAGCTCCCTCCTCGCTGGCAGCAGGCAGCGGAGCAGGAGCTGGGGAGCCCAGCCCGGACCCCCTCCCCTACCGCTCCGCTGGGGTCGGGAGCATCCTGGCCGCTGAGAAACCCCGAGGACGGGAGCCTGGGCCTGCGAGCAGGAAAGCCGGGGCCGGACATGACTTAACGCGTGGGGAGGAAGACTTCGGCCTAGTGCCATTTTTCTGCCCTCCGTTTTTATAGCTGCGTTCTCTCTTTCTCTCTTTTTTTTTTTTCCTCTTTCTCTTTTCGAGGTGGGGGCGGGGTGGTGGTGGAGAGAAGTAATTCTGCTGAACAGAAAAGCCAGGCCCGGGAAGGAGTTTCTTTTGACTGATCAGGGTGATCTATCCAGGCCCTCTAATTAGAGAGGGATCCAGGGTGGCATTAGTTTCCAAACATTTTAATCGAGCTTTAAGCGGAGCTCTTTTCAATGGCAGGAGATAAATGTAGCAACTGTTACCGTCCCCCTGAATGGCCACCTCCCATGGCGGGCATTCAGCTTTCCTTTCACAAGCCCTAAGCAGTTTAGTCTATGGACCCAGCAACACTCCACATATCTTCTAATTAGTCTAATTAGAAAGGTGGATTGATAGATGCAAGGAAGACAGAGTTAAGTTAGGAAGATGCTCAATGCTGCCAATCTGCGCCGGGGAGCGGCTTACTCTCTGTGGGAGGAAAAAGAAATAAAGGGAAAGAAAAAAAAAGATAAAAGAAGAAAGAGAGAAAGAAGGAGAATCCCGGAGCCTGACACGAAGGACAAGTCCCGAGGAATCCGAGGGGCAGGAGCTGCTGTCTCTTAATTGAGGGGGATGCACAGCCGAGGTGCCTTTCCTGGCCGGGTTTTCCCCCGGTGGCTTCGGCTGCTTGCCGTCCCGGGCTGGAAGCGCTCCCCGCTGCACGGCTCAGCCCCGGGCCGGGCCGGGCCGGGCCGCGCTGTCGGGGCACGGCTCCGGCCCCCGCTGGCTCGCCGCTGGGACGCGGGGCCCCGCGATCACACACGCGTGGAGGGGGAGGAAGAGAAAGGGGGAAGGCGCCGAGAAGCGGCTTGCTCCCCGGGTCCCACCTCGGCCCATCGCCTCCCAGGCTGTGGCCGGGGAGCGGGGAGCCGGGACCCGCGGAGGCCCCAGAGAGGCTGCATTTGTGCAGGGATGCGTGATGGGGTCTGGTCGGGGTGCAGGGGCAGGCGGGGAGCTGAGGAGGGTCTCCGCCCCACATTCCAGCCCATCACCGCCTCCTCGCAGGGAGGAAGGTGCGGAGGGAAAAAGCGCGGGTGGCTTGAGGAAGGCTGAACCTTTAATTGGGCGATAAATCAGGGAGAGGAGCACGGGGCAGTGCGCGCAGGTGTCAAAACAGAGGACGAGTCCGTCGGCCAGCACGGCGGGGCAGGGCCTCCTGGCCCCCTCCCCCCTAATGTCACCCTGGTAAGTCTCCTGCCCGCAGACGGGACGGGGAGGGAGGGGGACGAGGCAGCGCCGGCGGATCGCGAGTCCCTCCGGGCCACGGGGGGGAACTGGGCCGCGCGTGGGGTCCCCTCCCCTCCCCGCCACGGCCCGGGCCCGGGTGTCCACCGGCGGGCTTTCCTCTTCTCTGTCTTCCGCCAGGCCGGCACAAAAGCCCGCAGAGGAAGCGTGGTGGAGGGAAAGGCCCCCACCTCTCATTTCGGCACCCTGCGGCAACTGAGGCCCCCCTCCTCTCCCCGCCCGCTTTCCTTGCTCCTTCCCCCCCTACCTGCCTTTCCCCGCACTTCCTCGTTCTCTGGCAGATTGGGATTACAGACCAAATTGTGGACGATTTCAAATTCAATACTTCGCTCGGGAAAAGGTGGCGGGGGGGAGGCTGGAAATTAAGACCCAGCCTGTCAAAGTCCCTAATCAAACTGCTGGCGAAAGGGAATTCGCAGACAAAAGGAAACAATGGAAGTCTCGTTAGATCATTTTTCTGGACATTGTTTATGGTCTGGAAGGGATCAATCGTTTCAAAATGTTACCAGTAAAAATGATCCTGTGTGGAATGCAGCTAATCCTTTTAGGTTCCTGTCAACTGTTTCCACTCAAGGAATCCGATTTTTCAAATCAAAGGTGCAGAACTCAATTGCCGAGGGATTTATAGCGCCGGCACCGGGCTCCCCGCCCCCCTCCCAGCGCCCCACGGCGTCTCCAAACGCCCCGCGTGGGTGCCGACCCCAAGGCCGGCCCTGGGCCACGGGTTGTCCGTGTCGGGGCGGGTCATCAAGTGCGGCGGGTCTCCCTCGACGGCGGCTGCGGTCTGCTCCGCCGGCGGGCGGCCGGGTGTCCAGCGCAGCCGAGGTAGGGCGGCAGCGGACCTGGGGCCGGGAGGACGCACGGAGCAGGCGGTCTCCTCCAGCCGGGCTCCCCGCAGCGTCCCCGGCTCTGCCCCGGCGCGGCCGCGGAGGTTTGCGCGGCTTCCCGGGCGAACCACGCCGTCCCGCAGCCGCGGGCGCAGGGGCAGCTGCGGGGTTGGGTTCAAAAGCTCTGGTGGGAGCGCTGGGTTTGGCTGGCCCGTGCGTTCGCAAGTTGTTGCGGGCTTCCTCTGGGTGGAGAGGAGGCTCGAGGGGAAGGGAGTCGGTTTAAAAGCAGACATCCACGTCGCTTTGTCGGTAGCTCCGCTCCGGTGCGCGGACCGGGGATCTGCCTCACGGGCGGCCGGGCGGGCGGGACCGGGGTCTCGGTCTCGGAAAGGCGAGAACACCCGGGAATGAGCCATCGCGAGGGGAGTCGTGCTGAAAGCGATCTAAAGAGGTTAATTTCCAGAGAAGGGCCGCCCTTTGGCTTCTCGTACAGAAGCGGGAGGCAGAGGGGAGGAGGGCTGCGGTTTGGTGTTAGCGGGGCCGCCGGCTGCCCAGCGCTTGCGGGACAGTGCGAGGACACACGCTCGTGTGCGCGGCCCCACAGGCAGCGCCATCTGCACGGAGAAAGAGAAGTTAAGGACTTCCAGAACGTTTGACAGAACCCACCGAGCTGCCCCAGGTGGGATTTTGTGCAATCAGAGGCAGGCTGGAATGAATAGTATAAATTATTTTCCACGGTCCGTAATTTCCCACCCCATCCACTTTCGGGCAAGCCAGTCACCTGACATACCTCCTCGCTCTGCGCTGGACAATTTTTTTCGTCAATAGTTCCTTTTTTTTCGTCAATAGTTCCTTTAATCGTGACCTATTGATCCGAAGAGACTGCCTTCCTTTACCCCTCCCTTCGTGCAGCCGGCAGGTGGAATTTCACTGTATACACGTATATTAGAAAACTATCAGTTTCGTCTAGTGGTTGCTGAATAAGCAAACGTGACAGTGTTTATTTTACGAAAAGAAAACCCGAGGAAGACACCTCATTTATCTTGATTCTGTGTATTTAATGTATTTCGTGTATACAGGTGTGCATGTGCTCTCCCGTAATGAAAGTTGAGAAGCGGACCTACGTCCACCGCGGTAGGAAGAGCCATATTCCCGGGATTTGCAAGGACCTTCCAAAGCGTGGGCATTTGCCGGAGTGACCACCACAGTGCTACAGATGCGTGGGCGCGGGTCGGTGGCAGCACCGGCTCCTGGGTACACATGCGTTCCTATGCATGCAGATGGTTTTCTATTGCGCAGAGGGGAGAGAAATACCTTTGGATTAACTGTGGATAAGGGTTTCCCAGTCTCAGACAACGAATTAATGCAACAACTGAAATCTCTATTTATCCTTTTGCTTCCAACATAAATTGTATAATTTATCATCTAAATATGGGGCCCCGCAGATTTCTGCATGCCGTTTTGCTCCATCAACGAAACGGAAACTTAGAATCAATTCAGCAGGTCTCTTGTGGTTTGGAGAAAGGGCAAGTTTAATTATTTTGATTAAGAAAACCAACACAACTTTCTCTCTGAATTCAGCTCAGCGATATAATTTCTGAAATTGGCTAGACACTGCATTAAAAAAAAAAAAAAAAAAAAAGTCTTCCATGCAGTCCAGTCCATATTTTTTTCTACTTTCTGGGCACTCCGGGGCCTAGCCGGTAGGTCTCTCTCTCCTCTGAGGTGAGGACCGCAGCGAGAGCCCCGCTGCCCCTCTCCGTGGCAGCCCACGGAGCCGGAGACCCACACTGAGGCACATCTTCCTACGAGGCGCACCTTCCGCGGGGTTCCCGCGGTGATTGCCGCCGAGCCGCCGCCGGGTGCCTCCCCGCTCCTGCGGGCGGGCTCGGCGCGGAGCACCGCCGCGGCCGCGGAGGCTCTGCCCCGCTGCGCGGCCGCGCACAGCCCGCCGTGCCACCCGCGCTGCTGCAGCCGGTCGGGCCCGAGTTCTGCCGCGGGGCTCCCTACTCTCCCCCGGCCCCGCAGCCTTTGCCTCTCCTCTTTTGGGTCGCGCCGGGAGCTGCGCGGTGAGCCGGGCCGGGCCGCGGGGAGAGGGCCGGCGGGGCGGCGGGGCTGCGGGGCCGGCAGCCCGCAGCACCCCTCCGGGTGGGCGCCAGCGGCAGGGCACGGCGCTCTTCTGCAAGAGAAGAACAGGAACAAGGGGTTTACGGATCTGGGGCTCGCCTGCAGGTCTTCGGCTCCCCCCGAAATGGATGGGCACCCATCTGCGCAGGGAGGCAACGAGCACATTTGCTGTTGGATCCGACAGCAGCTCGTTACCATCGGGAGTGCTGTTTTCCGGCACCCACGTACATGCACGCATTTAGGCACGAATCTTTCCTCCGCATCCCGGCCGTGCTTTGCAGCGCAGGAAGGGGCAGCGAGCGGAGAGCCCACGGCGGCTGCTCGACGTGGCTCTCACGGTGGGGGTTGTGGAGGGGAAAGGACTTACGGAGAACGTGGAGAAGCCCTGCAGTCACCTGCGGCGGGTCACGGGGGGCCTGCGGGTGAGGGGCGGCGGAGGCGGAGGGCGAGCGGACACCTACCTGCTCGGGAGGCTGCGGGCACAGGGCGGCCGGTCCCCGCCGGTCCCCGGGTCCCGCCGGTGTGTGCGGCCCAGCGCCGCGCCGAAGGCGGAGCGGGCGAAACGTGGCTACAGATGGGGAAGCCGCTGGTAACAAGCTGAAAAACGGATCTGCTTTGGTTAGCAAGTCCCAGCGCAGGGAGCGTTTGGCCACGATCATCATTTCCATGATTTCTGTCAAACACAATATTATCAGAGACTACTGAAGTACTTACTGTAAGTAATGAGGGAAAGTATTACATACGGAGCGGAGCCTCCGGGCCGTGCCAAGGGACTATTAAACCAGATCCACTTTCCAACAGATCCCCCGCGCAGGCCTCAGTCTCGGCGGGGGCGATCGTGCGCTCTGCCCTCGCCACCAGCGCTGCAGGACAGGGAGCAGCTGAGAGCAGGTGAGGCCCTCGCCCCTCTTTTCACCCTCCGGACCCGGGGAAGGGACTGGCCCTGGGTGCTTGAAACCAGCCTGCAAGGACGGGGGGTGAACCGGCCGACACCCCGCTGCCCCCGGGACTGCCTCTCGCTGCAGCAGAAAAATAACCAGGAGCGAATGCATGTCCCGAAGGAGCCGCGGATGGGGAAGGTTTGGGAAGAGAGCAGCGTCAGGGCCGGGGAGCAACGCACGGGGACCCCGCGGCTCGGCCGGACACCCGGGCTGCGCTGCCCGCCGCAGCCCACGCCGGTGCCGGCAGAGCCGGCGCGATGTCGGGCCCCTCTGCACAAGGCGGGGGGAGCGCTCCGGCGGGAAGGGCTCAGTGTGCGGACGTGCAAACTAATCAGCTTCGAAAGGTGGGGGGGAAGGGGAAACTTCTTTTATAGGGGATGTGGGAAGGGACCTAACACAGTCCTGCTTGAGAGAAACATTATACAAGATGCTTGAAAAGAAATAATTTAAAAAAAAACCCCTAATTAAAAATATATAAATCACCCAACAGAAACAAAGAAATATGTGGAAGGAAACGTTTCTGGATCGAGACACTGTGTGTGGCATAAAAAGCGATTGAATACATAAGGGCTTCATTAAATTCCCAATAGATAACATTTGGCTAAATCTATCCCTAGATTAAAACTCTGCATAATAGCACCATAAACTAAAAAGTTTCTTTTTGTGTGGTCCTTCTGGAGGAACTGATTGAAACATTAGCCCCCTCATAGAGCAATCCCCTCCCAGTTCAGCTCCAGTAATTCCTCTCTCAGCCCTACGGGGATATGATGAGAAAAGGAGACGGGTTAATGAATCCACACTTCGTAGCTGGGAGGAGGAGAAGGAGGTGACACCATCCTCTTTGTCCCACCAGCCTGTGTTTTAGGGCCCAGCCTATTTTGGAGGAATTGTTCGTCCGGGCTCCGTCCCTGCGAGGACTACACGTCCCGTCTGTTCGCCCTGAAAGCCGGGGGGGCACGGCAGGCCATTTGCATGCCCCTTTTCTGGCGGCACCTGCTCCGCCGCCGCCATCCACCGCGCAGCGCAGCGGCGGCCGGAACCGGGACCGCCGGGCCCCGGGGCCGAGGGCGGGCGGCTTTCCCGCAGACTCGGAGACAACAAGCGAAGGGGTCTTCCCCCGGCACCACAGACCCCTTCCCCGACCCCTTTTCTCAGCGCTTAAAAAAAAATAAAGCTACACCACGTATTGCAATCTGCTCCTGCCAGCCTCCCCGCCGACTCCCAGGTGAAGGCCCCGTCCGCACAGGATGCAGACAACCGGCGTAAAGCGTGGAAGGAACAAGTGGCCGAGCAGTTTCCTCGCCGTACGCCTTTTGAGCACGGCTTTCCTCTGAAGAGACCCGAGGGGAGGGCGGCGGGGTCCGAGCGTGCCCGGCCCGGGCCGGGCCGGCCTCCTCGCAGGGGAGGTCGCCGGGCTCCCCGGGGTTTGCTGCGGGGAAGCCAAGAGAAACAAATACCGGGTCGCCGGAACCTGCTTTTCCCATCTAACTGCAGGGGGACAGCGCAAGGGCTCCCATGGCCTCTCGCCCCGGGCCGCTGCTCCAGCAGCCAGAAGCCGGACCGACCGCAAGCAGCATCCCGCCGCGGGGAGCCCGGTACCGCCGCGCTCACGGCTACAGCCGCCTGCTCCCTCGCAAAACCTTTCCCTGCCGGATTTTAGCCGCGTCTCCGCGGGGCGCCTAAGCCGAGCTCGGTACCCCGCGCTGGAGCGGCGCGGCGGCCCGGTGCATCCCCCCGGCCGGGCGCGGGAAAGGGAGTTAGTCGGTCCCTCGTGAAAAGGACGCGCTCTTCCCGAAGGGCACGTACGCAGTGCCTCTGGGATCTCTGCCCTTTGGTTTCAGAAATTAAACGGGACGCTACGCCCTTGTCTTCTAAGGGATCTGGGACACCCAAAAGGGCCCTCCAGCTGCAGACTGCAAGTAGAGGCCAGCAGAGATCTTACGTCCAGTCTTTCCACTTATTGAAAGCCATTAATTTAACCCTGCATTGCTACAAACAAAACAGAAAAGCATTGCTTTTCTATCCACCAGAATACTTAAAACCAAGGCGACGAGGTACTTCAATATGTAAAGTCATATAACCACACAACCTTTCCCTCCTCACTCCAAAGAGCACTAAAAGGCATCCCTCTTTTTTTCCCCCGTTTTTACAAAAAGTCACATAATTTATCCCTGAATCTACTAAATTGTTATAAATACAGTTGTACTTGAAAAGCACCTCCCTGATCTGAAAAACGCGTGTTCCAAGTCCACAACAAGCAACCACATGCCTGCTCTTAAAACCTGCAATTCTCTTTTCATGCCTAAGCTCCGAATATTTGAGGCGGGCTTTTTGGTTAAAAAATAATTTTAGTCTATGAAATAGACATCCATCGACCTTATGCAGGTTAAGGTGAGAGTTCAAAATCAGAAAAGCTGGTTTCACCGTTTGTTTTGTACACTTACATATCCTTACTCCAATAGCTCATGCACTTAATCAGCTCGTCACACGAGGATATTCCAATGCTCATTTTATATTATATGTATTGAAAAGTAGAAACACATGTCCCTAGAAACACATGTCCCTATTACCATCACAGAAGCATAAGAGTCTAGGACAAATCTCTCTGAAGTTCAGTACGTGCCCCTTATTCGTAGTATTTTCCTTTGGGCCTTTTGGAAACCAAACTGTGATGCAGTTGTGATTTAGAACACACCCGAAAGTATAAAAATAGTTTAAAATTGGCTTTTTAATCAATCCCCTGATTGGTGCCTTATAGAACTGGGCTTTACTCCCGTGAGAGAGACCTATTTCTATTTATTCCCTCTTTTGTCCTTGCTCTTCCTTTTTTTTTTTTTTTTTTTGCCTTTCAGTCTCTGCTAGGGTTAACAATGGTTTGACTGCAAAGATCGTATTCTGATCTTCTTCTTCTCCGCGGTCAAATCCAGACATAACAAATTTCAAGCTGTAAAATTCCTTGGCTATTGTGCTATTTATCCCGAAGAAAAAAATATCGATGTCCCAAAGAAGGGCGAAGTATTAAGGAGGGAAGGGTCCGAAGCCAATTGTTTGGCTGGGCTCCTTTGGTCTTTGGGTTTGGTTTTGGTTTTGCCTTTTTTTTTTTTTTTGAAAATTAAAAATTTTATTTTTGAAAATGTGTAAAAATTTTACATTAAAACGGTACAATAATACTTGCCAGTAATTTTTAACAATATTCCTTGTAAAGAATACGCATAAAGTACAAAATAAAAAACTCCGTAAGTCTATTATAATACAAAACACAGGTTAAAATAAGAAATGATAAACTTGACTTTCTTCTGTGTAAACATGTTAATCTTTTCTTTTCTTTTATAAAAGTACATGAGACAAGTGTACTAAAATGAAAAAGTATTGCTTTGCTGTCCTCCCTCAAGCCTTTTTTTTTCCTGTACATTAGTGTTTTCAAGCTCCTAGACCTGAGAATCTCTGAACTTTAACGGTTTAGAGACATTATTTATCACCATTTTTTTTCTTGTTAAGGAGTAACGAGTAACTTTCCAATAGCGTGACTGCCTGCCCGTGCAGCATCTAGACAAGGCTTTGCATAAATGCAGGTCCCGGGAGGCCCGCCGGCCGTGGCGGACGCCCCCGAGCCCCAATCCCCGTGCAAAGCCCGCAGACCCTCCGGGCGGCGTCCGCCGGGCATCCGAGTGGCGGAGAAAGAGATACCCCAGATCCTACCTTCGGAAAGACTCCCAAACCCTTAACAGTTAGAGATCCGGGCCGCGAAGCCGGGGGCGGCGGGCAGGGCGGCTGCGGGGGGCAGGCCGCCGCCGGCGCTCCCCAGCGAGCGGGCGAGCCCCGGCGCCGCGGCCGACTGCGAGGCGCAGCTGCTGCCCGCGCCGGGGCCGGGGCCGGGGCCGGGGCCGGGGCCGGCGCCGGGGCCGGGGCCGGCGGGGCCCCCGCCGATGATGCTCTCGATGGAGAAGGGCGAGCGGGCCAGCGCCGCGCCGCTGCCGGGCTTGGCGGCGTGCAGCGAGGCCGCCAGAGCCGGGCCCAGCGGGTGCGCGTAGCCGAAGGGCGTCCGTGCCAGCTCCGCCGCCGGCAGCAAGGGGCCCGGCGGCACGGCGGCGGCGGCGGCGGCGGCGGCGGGGGGCAGCGCCGCGCTGGGGGCGCTGCCGGGGGCGGCGGGGGGCTGGCGGGGCGGCGGGGAGGGGTGGTGGAAGGCGAAGAGGGCGGAGTGGGGGTGGTAGGGCTGGAGCTGGAGGCCGTAGCCACAGCCGTAGGGTCCGTAGGCGCAGGGCGGCTGCTGCGGGGGCTGGGGCGGGGGCTGCGGGAGGAAGGCGGCGGGGTCCACGGCGCGCAGCAGCAGCTCGGGCGCCGGGAGCTGCTGCCGCTTGAAGCGCTTTCGGCGGCGCAGGAAGCTCCCGTTGTCGAACATGTCGGCAGACTCGGGGTCCAGCGTCCAGTAGTTGCCCTTGCCCGGGTTGCCGGGCTCCCGGGGGATCTTGACGAAGCAGTCGTTGAGGGAGAGGTTGTGGCGGATGCTGTTCTGCCAGGCGGGGAACTTCTCCCGGTAGTAGGGGAAGCGCCCGCTAATGAACTCGCAGATCTCGCTCAGCGTCAGCCGCTTCTTGGGGCTCTGCAGGATGGCCATGGTGATGAGGGCGATGTAGGAGTAGGGCGGCTTCACCAGGCTGTTCTTGCCGCCGCCGCCGCCCGCCCCGCCGCCGCCGCCGCCGCCGCCGCCGCCGCCGCCCGCCCCGCCGCCGCCCGCCGCCGCCTTCTGCGGGCCGCCCCGCGAGGGGGGCCGAGAGCCGCCGGCACCGTCCCCGCCGCCCGCCCCGCCGCCGCCGCCTCCGCCGCGCACGGGCGACCGCGGCAGCACGGCGTCGTCGTGGAGGTCGCCCACATCCTCCTCGTCCTCGTCCTCCTCCTCCTCCTCCTCCTCGTCCTCGGCGTAGGAGCGGCGGCGGCGGCGCGGCTGCGGCTCCTCGTCGTCCTCCTCGTCGTCCTCCTCGCCCACCACATCGATGTCGGTCTCCTCAGCCAGCGCCGACGCCTCGGACATCTCCGAGCTCAGGGTCATGGCGCGGCGGCGGGGCAGCGCATCGGTGGCGGCCGGCGCGGCGCGGCGGGCGGGCGGGCGCCCTCCCCGCCGCCGCCAGGCCCCCGCGCTGCTCCGCGGAGAGCCGCCCCGCCGCCGCCGCCGCCGCCGCCGCCGCCGCGGGCAGGCGGGCCGCTCCGAGCCGCGCCGGCCCCCAGCGCCGCCGCCGCCGCGCCGCGGGAGCGCTCCCGCCGCCCGCTCGGAGGCGGCGGCTGGTTTGGGTTTTGTTTCGGGGTATTTTTTGCTGCTTTTTGGATTTCTCGCTCTCTCTTCCCCCCCCCTCCCCTCCCCCTTTTTTGGGGTCTTTTGGGGGGTTTTTTGGTTGGGTTTGGGGGGCGGGGGGGCTGTGCCGCCGCGCCTGGGAGCCGGTTCCCCCCTTCGTTCTCCTCACCTCAGCCCCCAGACATTAATGGATGCGGGGCAGGAGGGAGCGCGCCTAGTCCTGGGAGGAGGAGAGGGGAGGAGGCTGGCGGGGAGGGAGGGCGGATGGGGGCGGCTTGCCGGGCCTTCGGGAAGAGGGTGGAAAGGCTGGGGCCGAGTCCCAGAGAGGGCGGCCTTCCTCGCCGCCTTATAGCGAGGGGCCATCACATGGCTCCCAGCGTCAGAGCGCGGCGGGGCGAGCGGCGGCCCCGGGCGGCGCCGTGTCTCCCCCCACGCGGGGCGCCGCGCCGCCCGCCTCGGGCCCCCGCCCTCGCCCCGCCAGGAGGGGCTCTGGGGGGGCCGCGGGGCGGCCGGGGCCGTCTTTAGTGGAAAAGGGGGGAAATAAAGACACAGCTCGCCCCGGGGGGGTGTGGGATGGGGAGTGCAAGTTTGCCCCGCAGTGCTGGAGCATCTTCCCAGGAGCCGTCCGGAGGGTGCCGGGAGCTCTGCGTCTTCCTGGGCTGCCCCCAGGGACGGGGTCCTGCTTCCCGTGGGAAGGAGGGGAAAAAAAAAATCAGGCCGGAGGGGGAGGCGGTGAGTTACTAAACTTCAGACTTCTGTCCGCGGGATGGTTTAGACACATCTCTCCCCCCTCCTTCCTCTTCCCCCTCCAGAGTTTAATTCATTTAAGAATGAAACCAAATATCTCTCGGTGTCGACCTCGCACGCTCTCAAAGAACCACCTCCAAAGCACACCGCTAATCTCACAGTTTATTTGTAGGGCTCTTGTTTTTAATGGGAGAGAGGCAGCTCCCTCCATTATGGAAACACTAACAGAGAATTAGCGTTACCTCTTTCGTATGTAAAGGAAAACAATTCACCGGCCTTTAAAATGCGAATTCTGCTTTAGCTGTAGGAGCAACACCCCCGAGAAAGCGACACAAAGGATTGCTTCCTAATTAAATCCCACCGTTCCCAGTTTCAGGTGATACATGCGAGGACAGCAGAAGAGCGGGGACCCCCTTTATGCGAGGGCTGGCAGGGGGGAAAAAACCAAAACCCTAACTGACCTAAATGCAATCACCGTGATCTTAAAAAGAAAAGCTTTGAAAATTGCCATCACTCCCAGTTTTGGCAGGATAAGCCACGATCAGGATCCGATTGGGACGCGAGGAGTAGGAGAGCGTTCGTGCTCCGGCAGAAATCGTCGTGAGAAGGTCGGACTGATGCCTAACGTCCTTACTGCTCAAATCTCGCTTCTCAAACAACTCGCACCATTTTCTTGAAATGCGTTTACGATATATTGTCCTAATCCAAAGCTTCAAGCCGCCCTGTTTCAAACCCAGTTCCATGGATTTACAACATAATCCTTTCTACTATTTCCAAATAATCCTATTTACATTTTGTTCACTACTAAGGCGCCTGCAGGAGAATACCACCAAAAGTTACAAAAGAGAAAAAAAAAACCACAAGAAAAAAGAACCCCCAAACGCAGTAATTGACTACTATTTTTTCTGTAGAAAGACTGATAATGTCACTCGAGATTTACAGTTCATAGGAAGTAAAATGCCTCTTTGAATTAGTGTTGGGGTCCTAGGGCAAGTTACTAAAAGGAAGGCAGAAAGCGGACTTTCCTCTCCGAGAGGTTTCTCCTCTTTACAAAGAGCATTTTTCCGTTTTACTCCCTTTTTGTTCCTTTTATTCTTGCTCTTCTCCTGGCACTTTCCGATGTGAACGTTTAAAACCTGAACGTTTAAAACCACCTGAACGTTCTTCCTCAACGTTTAAAACCACCTTAAAAACAAAAGCCACGCTCCTAAGTAGGAAGAACGGTAGAGTTTAAAAATTTTGGGGAAAGAACCGCTGTAGCAACGCAGCAGAACCCAGACGAGCCGGATCTGCCCGGCTCTCCTGCTAACACCCACGCAGGACGCACCGGCGTTTCACAGAGCGTGTGACACGGTCCGCTTTTCGGCAGCACCGGGTCCCCGGGGGCATGGCGGCCACGGCGTGCCGGGAGGGCCCCGGCTGGGGCGCGGGTCCTCGTGGACGTGGCCGGCCGGGGTGGCCTCGGGGAGAGTGGGGACCCCCCGGCAGGCTTGGGCAATACTGCAAGCCCTCGTCCGTCGCGGAGCGGGGGGCCGAGGGGCTTGCTTTCTGGGAGGCAGCGGAGGCAGCCCCCCGTGCGGAGGATTAAGACCTGGCGTTATTGCAGCCCCTGGAGATCGCGACTTGTCCTTGCGCATCTTCCGCTCGCTCCCGTCCCAAGCCGGCAGGTGCCTTCTCCGAAGGGCAAGAAAGGCAAGACGGCAGGCGAGCACAGGCGGCACTGCCGTGAGCGGCGCTTCCCCAGGTAGCACCCCGGCGCCGCGGGGTTTGCCCGGCTCCCCGCCCCGCCGCCGGCCCGCTCCGCTCCCGGCGGTGCTCTGCGCGGACGCGGGATGCCACCTACCGGCAAGGAGCGCCGGGCGGAGGCGGGTCGGCCGGCTCCGGGACGCCATGTGCCGGGGGCAGCGTGCCCGGCGTGGCCCACAGCAACCTCGGGGAAGGGCCGGGCAGGGCAGGACCCCCCCGCCCGGGCGGGACTCCGAGACCCGAAGGAAAAGCAGCGTTTTGGGGGGACCTGAGACCCTCCCCCCCCTTCACGAGAAGGCTGGAACTTCCCCGACCACCCTCCCACTCCAGCCCCGGAGCTCTGCCGCCCCGCAATCCTCCTCGAGGGAGCAGGGCTGCCCCCCTCATGGGCCACACACCCACCCGCGAAGCGGTCACCCTGGGCCCAGGACCTCGGGGGCTGTCTTCCGTGGTTTCCTGCCGGTTGTGAATGATGTAACATAACATGTACCTAAAATAAGAGTGGCACAGAAGTGATATGTGAAATACAGGTATGCAGGTAGGGGTTTTTTTAAATTCCTTGGGCTTATTAATAGTAATTATAAATTTTAATTATATATTATACACACAATTCCTGCATGCATGTACAGAACACCCCACATTTTATCAGTACAGTGCATGTATTGATGCAAGCACTCTGGTAATCCATACAAGCAGTCCTGGTGGCTCCTGCTCATCACCCGAGCCCATGGTTGTCCTGGGCAACAAGGCTGGGCCCCTGGTGTCCACAGTTCTGGCGACAACAGGAGCTTTCCTGCAAGCCTCATCCCTCAGATCCAAACCTGAGAAGGGATTGGGTATTTTGGCAGCTCTCTGCAGCTGGAGCTGGCTGGAGAGCCCCAGAAAGCCAGGGCATCCTGGCTCAGGTGGTGCCTCCAGGGACACTGGGCAGGAGCCAGACTGGGTGGACTCACCATCACCTCCCCCGATGGGTTCTGGGGGACAGTGCCCCTCAGGAACCCCACAGCATCCCAGCCTACACACTCTTCCTACAGCTGGGGAGCCTGTGTCTGAGCAGAGCACCCAGGAGTCCACATTGTGATAGGGGATAGATGAGCCTGCAGACCTTCCCTGGCCCTTCATTCAAAATCAAAGAGCACCGTGGGCACGGTTTGGGGCACTTTCATGCAGCCACACTGGCACACTGGCTGAAGTGCTCTGGGTTTTCCAGAGCTGACCCTGACCATGCAGAGGGATGCCAGAGCCTCCTCCAGCTCCAGACAGGTCAGCTGCCTGGTGGCGGTATGTGTCCCTGGGTGATTTGTTGAGAGTTTGATGCCTGTGGAAAGCAGGGTAGAGTCTGGCCACCAGCTACACATGCTGGAGCTGAAAAGCCTGCCCTGGGCTTGCTGCACCTTCCAAGACTCCAACACCAAAGGCTGCACTTCTTTTGGCGTGGCATCATGCATCTCCACACCCAGATCTGGGTCTTACCTGCAGAGCCAGACTTTCTGTTATTGAAGTAAAACCATATCCTGAATACTTTACACTTTTTCTCAGTGTAGTTCCTTTGGCCAAAGATTGGACTGGATTCTGAGCTGCTTGTGTCATGGAAAGAAAAAATCCTCCAGCAATGACCATGCAACAGGATGGTGGTGTCTGTTGCACCAATACCTGTGGCCTCCATTGCCCAGTATCACAGTGACCACCATTTTAGCTCCACTTTTTTGTGGGTTTATCCCCTTCTTCCCTTGCTATGTAGTTTTGGGGGAAGGTAACACTTCCCTTAAGCCTCCTGCAGAGGCTGGGATTACAAACATGGACTGTGTGACCAGGCCAAAAAGCAATGCATTGGTGAGGGGTTGCAGCAGTCACCTGAAAAGCTGAAGAAGGCTGAAGGAAAATCTGGGGCTTCCTGCCGTGCTTACTGCTGAAAAAGCATTTGTCAGCCTTGGAGATGACCCTATGCCCCACCCCATCCGTCAAATTTTGGGTTTTTTTGCTTGACCAAGTTCATGGTTGTTCTTTTTCTTCTTTTTTTCTTTTCTGCCTTTGTTCTATAATTCTTGCAGGGCAGATATTTTTGCTGTGACAGGTGACAGTCAGTTCCTTTAAGGCCCTTTTGGGCCTTTAATTTTGTAAAATGTGAATAAATGTTCTCAGGACCCTTCTGCACTTCTCGTCTAACAGAACACAAGGAGAGTTTATACCAGGTTAGATCAAGACTCGTCTAACAGCATAAGCTGACTTCAACATCAGCCAATACCAGCTGTTCAGGGAAGAATATAGGATCAGGACAAGTGTGCAAAATTGATTCCTAGCTGCCACAAATCTAGGTTTCAGGGTTTTTTTAAGCCAGAGAGAACATCTGAATTTAATAGCCTGTGATGGAATTTCCTCTGAATTTAATAGCCTGTGATGGAATTTCTTCTGTGAATTTGCCCAGTCATTTTTTAAAATCATGTATATTTACACCACTGAGCGTGTTCTGCGGTGAAATGTTCCCCAGCTCTAACCACGCATGTTGTGAAGCGCCTCTTTTTGTTTGCTTTAAGCCAGTCACCTGCTCATTTAATCTGATGCGCTCTCATTTTTGTACTAGAAGAGGCAAACAACAACTGTTGTTAACTACCGTCTCCCTGCCGTTCATGACTTTGTACATTTTATCACAATTTTTTTCATTGGTCAGCTCTTTTTCAGGCTGAGGGTTCTGCTTCGGAATCACTGGATTAGCCCCAAAGTAATTCTGTACCCCTGAGAATCCTTGCCATCCTCTTCACCTTTTCTCATTCAGCTCAGGCTGATTATTATTGCAATAATCCTCTGGAACAGCACGAGACGCCTAAATTTGCTTTTCCAGTTTTAATTTCAATTTATTATTTCTAGTCTTTCAAGCCGGTGTCTATTCCCAATGCTAGTGGAGGGATATCTGATTTTCAAAAACAGAGCACTGGCCATCAGAGCTGATATAGCAGGGTACTCATCACATGAACAAATCATGTTTGTTTAGGTTACATTTGATTATTTGACTCCACTGACTATTGAAAACCTTTCTAACATTCTCCACATAAGCCCAGAATTCTTCATTGTAGACAAGCTCTGGCAAATTAGGAGGGAGATCTTGTAATTAATCTCAGATATTTGAGATATTTTCCATTTAATTCTGCAGTAATGCAAGTAAGCCCCAAAGGAGTATGAACCCATTCATAAACGCAGTGAATATTGGCAGGTATGCTCTTTGTTCACTTAGAAATCCTTGGGGATAAGCTATACCACGATCAAAGCTAGAGAAGATTGGTTTTTCCATCTAAAACTAAGTGGGTGGTGGGTTCGTGCCAGGGCTTGAGCAGAAATAACAGCTAGCTGCTGCAGGAGGAGGAAGGCCCTCGCCCTGTCCAGCCTCCCCACCTCTGGCCACCTGCGCTCACCACCTACCTCCTGCTGAGCACCAAGCTGGACCAGGAGGCCTAGAAAGGCAAAGGCAAACTCCAGAATGAATTGCAACTTCACAGCTGCCAAGACATTAGTCAAAGGTGGCACATTGACAGCTATACATCTAAAGTGGGGCAAACTTAGTCCTGATTCATCCTGGGCTAAATGTGTCATCCTTGGGTAGGGACTATGCTGATTTTCGGTCATGTCTTAACAACGTTTCTGATCTGTAACTAATTGTCTCAGCAGGGCTCAAAACAGATCTGTGATCGTGGCTTAAATGATCAAGTTCTCTTGACTTCTGTGTATAGGATGTCTACAGGAATAATCTGTTTGAGTCTCTGACATCTGTGCATAAATTTAAGGTACTATGTTTTTCACACACAGCCAGTGAGGAACATGGTGACTTCTGACTTTTACTTACTCTCTAGCAAGATCTTAATTGTTAACTAAGTCTAACATGAAAGCCTTTCTAGGTGAGCCTTTACCAGTCCGATTAACGTGAACTCCCAAGTATTTGGCAAAGCCTGTGTGAACCATGTTCAGTGAAGGCAGGGGATTCTTCATGTAGCACTCCTCCAACTACTCTCTAGTCAGACTCTGTGGACTGTTATAAAGAGAGGGGCATCCCACATCTCATGAAAGGCTTGAAGCCCAGGTATTTTGCATTGCTGAGCTTAAGAGTTACAGGCACGGCGAGAAAAGGACACTGTTTGCTGAGGAGCACTCTCTCTTCCTTGGCACTGAACTCTGTTACGGATTACTCCATACAACTCACTGGCATGTGGTACAACACTGTAATACATGAGACGAAAACAGCACTGCACTTAAGTTCAATCTTCCTGGGCTCCCATTCAACGTTCATATATTTAGTATCTCTTAAAAAGTTAAGAATTCTTCAGTGAGTCTTATGTCTAGACTTTTGGGGATGGTTTCTTTTCCATTCATATCCCTCACAACACTTTTGCTCCTGTACCCCATAATGCCACTACTTTCCTCCATTAAATTACTGAGACATACGCATATTTTTCCAAATAACTTAGCACTTTTCCCCTTATGTCCTGGGGGATCTACATTAGGAATGATAACATTACTATTCCCTGTGGTGCCCTGCTGATGTTACCATACACTTCTGCTTTCTTGAGTGCTGAATACGACATTCTTTTGCACAAATTATTCCTAATGAGATTTTGAGTATTAGACAGATTTCCTTCACTGGCTGAAAATACACTGAATATGTGTTTTTTGTGGTCACTGGCAATCAGGACAAATGCTACTTCACTTTAGCCTGAAGACTTAATGTATATGACCTGTGATTTGTTTCTTGAACACGATACTCGCTTAGCACCTCTTCTCAACATATGCTGTTGTTTCTTATGCAGCACTGGCCATGTCTTTTCAGGAGAGCTTTTCCACTGGTATTTTGACGGCAAAAGTTGTCATTCTTCTGCCTTTAAACTTCCACATAATTTAGGAGACAATTTTCCCGAGCAACCAGTTGAATGGTCTTTTTCCACTCCTATGCTGCTTCTGTGCAGCTAATGAACTTTGCTTTAGCAATGTATATTCTTTGATGGTTTTGAGATCCTAATTTTCACCCTTTATCAGAACTGAAAAGATGCCTACTGAGCTCAGGCTCCGTTTCAGTGCTACAGGCTTTGGATCTGTTTCATTTCTCAACAGAAGTTCTTCAGCTACAACTAAATCCAGGTTTAGGTTTATGTTTCCCATTATGCAATTACACAAAAAGGACTGGAGAAAACAAGCCAATACTATTTTAGCATTCTAAAATACTTTTTCTCTGATGCAAAGTTTGTTTTTTGAAGGTCCGCTGTTTGATCCAGGAAAAGTAACCAAATCTTACAGAGTCCCTTGAACTGCAGTTCTTGAACTGCTTCAGTTGATTCCTCATACAACTCAGTGATGTGGTTTTCAGCATAATTTGTCTTCGAAATTTCACATGAGGGAATATGAGATCATACTTCCAGCCCAGTTAATCCTAGGCTGACAGCTGGGACAGCACTTTCTACAGCTTCTATCTTGGAATAATCTTTCTGTGACTCATTTTCACTTCAGTATTTCAGCCTATTAAAACATTTTGCATGTTTGTAATCATCAGTTGGCCTAGTAATTCTGAAATCTTTCTTATATATTGATGGCAGACTGTGATAAAGCTGAAGCTGAAGTATTTATTGCTTTTACTTTCAATAGCCCACAGTGATTCAGGTTTGGTTTTTTTTTTTTTTTTATCTTGGCTTTATTCCCTTTTGCTGCAGGTACATTGCCAATTTCATCCTGCAATAAATTTATAAGCTTTCTTTTTCATTCAGAACAAACCCTGTCCTCCCCAAATCCCTTCCCAGATCCGCCCTTCCCCCGAATCTGTTTTGTTCCTTTCTTTCTGAATTAGATACTGGGTTTGCTAGTTCAGGTACAGCAATATGCCCCCCCCCCTTCTTTTCTGAGCAAACTGATTCACTGTTCCAATTTTACAGATATGCTAGACCAAATTTCTGCAGGTCCCCCCGCCATGCTTTATAGCTGTTTGATCATCTCCTAATTGTCAGCTGTGATGTTAGTCTGCTGGGAGGCACAGGTTGCTCTTCAGCAGCACCTTTTGAATCATCACCTCCCTGAGACCTTCAACCACCACCAGATGGAGCAATTTCGGGTTTATCATTCATTTTCACTAATTACAAAAGTCTCAATTTTAACAGAGATCAAAATCTTCTGTACAAATTAACACTCAGCTCCGGTGTAGTGAAGAGGTATCATAAGAGGAAATAAAACTTACACACACAAGAAAAGCACTGCCTTGGCAAAGTCTTGGCTCTGCGAATTACTAACATGGGAGCCTTAACATTAAATCAATAAAGAAGGATAAATTCTTTATTAATGTAGTCTTACAGAAACAAGAACAAAGGGAAGGGTTTATTGAGGATATTCCAGAGAAGAACCAGTTTAACAGGTGTTAAAATACAGGATGATGGCCTAAAATACAGGATGATGGCAAGGTCAGTAGTATTTCTACTGATGCCAGGAGGCCCCTTGGCTTTGGTTGCTGTGATGATGGGGGCAGGACCATGGACCAACACGGCTTCTCCTCTTTTGTGTCACTTGGTGAGCATGTGTAGCACTGATGGGAACACCAGGCTTCTTCCCCCATAAATCTGCTCCTGCACCCTGCTATGCGACACAGGCCCAGACCCTGCAAAGGCTGCTTAGCTTTCTGCATGGTGAGAGCGGCTGCTGGAGCCAGACATGCCAGTTCCCGATAACCGTGAGACTAGTCCCACCAGACTCCTCAGAGAGAGCAAACTGAAACGCGCCAGTAAACCCGGGGAGGACTGAAATCGTGGACTGTGAATGATCTCTACCTCGAGGAACAGGATTTACGAATATTCAAATGCAGCAGCAACTGCTTGAGTTAGGGCCTTGAAGGCGTGCATTTGGTTCTCAGAACAGGAGTCCGATAACACAAAGACAGACAGTACAGGGAAAGGGCACGTGAAGACCTCAGTGGTGGACAGGAGAAAAGCTCTGGCAGCAGAGAGGACATCAGACCGTGTTCAATGGCGAGCAGAAAGCAGTTGCACACGGGTGCCTGATCACATAGGGAGGACGCAAAGCCAAAGCGAAAAGACCCGAGATGGAAGTGAAAGGAGACGAGAACCGCCACATGGGCGGCGGTGACAGACGGCCTCGCGGAAAAGGAAAAGGCCTGGGCGGTTTGGCCTCGACCAGGGCGGCCGGGCAGAGGAGAGCTCCACCTGAAAAGCCGCGCCGCGGAGGCCCTGCGGCGCAGCACGGCCCGAGACGGGCCGCGGGGAGAAAGCGGGAGAAGCGCGGGGGGGGGCTGAGCTGGGAGAAGGAAGATCGCGGGCACGGGGCGGAGGTTTGCGTTGCACGGGCAGGAAAGAAAACACAACGCTTAGGCGTTTTCTAGGAAGAAAAAAATTAAACAGACAATGCCGGGTCGGGGACGGAGGCAGGGAGCGCCGCCGGTGAGGCTGCAAACGGCGGAGGAGCGGCCAGGGCCCCGCAGGCCTCGCCTCACACCCCGCCTCGGCCGCCCTCATACACCGGCGCCGCGGCCCCACCCCTCTCCGAGGAGGCCCCGCCCGGCCCCGCCGCCGCGGAGGGGCGCCCCCTGCCGGCCCGGGCAGCGGCGCATGCGCGGTGCGGCGCGCTGTACCTTCCTTCCGGCCGCCATCTCGCTCCCCTCCGCGTGCTGCGCCCAGTCCCGCACCCCGCCCGCGGCCCTCGCCTTTCCCCCCCGCTCCGGCGCTGCCGCTCCCGCCCCGGGAAGGTACAAAAGAGGCGGCGGGGGGGCCTGGGAGGAGGCTGTTGCGCGGCCGAGGGCTGCGGATCGGTGGCGGTGGTTGGGGGAAGCGAGGGGGGTTACGGGCTGGGCCTGAGGGGAGCCTCGCCTCGCTTCAGCGGCGCTGCGCGGGAGCAGACCCCCTCCCGCCGCTATGGCGGGGCTGGGCTGCCCTCCCGCTGGGGAGGCGGTGTGTGGCGGTGTGGTGAGGGGCAGCCGCGGAGCCCCTTGCGCCCACCTGCCCTGCTGCCGGGCCCGCCGCCGGCTGCTGCCTGACCCGCCTTCCGTGGGCGCTGCTCTTGCTTCCGCAGATGAAAGAAACAATTATGAACCAAGAGAAGCTCGCCAAGCTGCAGGCCCAAGTGCGCATCGGTGGCAAGGTAGGAGCCGCGTCCCCACCCTGCCCTCGGGACTGCGTGTGCCTACACGCACACCAAACCTAGCACGAGGGGTCCTGACAACTGGGATGGGGAGCAGCCCTGAGTTGAGCTAAGTCAAGCTTGGCTTGACTGTCTTCAGGGGAAGCTGTGCTGCTGTAGGGATTTCTAGGGTCAGTTCAATGGAAGTAGTAGGTAGTCGATGAACCTCCAGCGTTTTCTGTTTGGGTTTGTTATAATACGTTACAGCAGACTTGCAGCCTGTGTTCTGGTGTGGGCTATTTTAGAAGGCATGTAGGATTTTAAGTGAGTGGGCCTTACAGCAAGTGAGCTCAGATATAGTTTTCATAACAGATTATAGAGGGCTATGTTCCAAACTCGTCACAAATCTTTAAGATGCCCATGGCTGTTCTTTTTGCCTTTTAGGACAAAGTTGGCAATTCTGTACTTGTCATACTTCTGGAATTGTAAAGGAACATGCTCAGAAGATCTTTTTATGTTATTACAACATCTGAATATATGTAGCTGTGTGATTACTTAAAATCTGAAAATAAAAGAGTGTGTTGAATATAGTTATATGCTATTAAACATTTTAATTACAGTGACAATTTTAAGGCAAGAATTTGTTAGTGACTTCTTTTTTTATACCTGAGGAAGTGTACACACAATATTTTAGAATACAAACTATTTAACAGAACTCTTGCTAACGGTTTCCAGGAGCTTTCATTCCTGTGTTGAATTTTTTTTGCTTTTAGCTGGAGATTCAGGCAGCCTTAAATCAGGGGTAATGTAGTAACTAACTGATTTGGTGATTTTGCATATTCTTTGTATAGGTTACTACTTAAGCAGAGAACTGCTGGATTATGTTGATGATTGTATGCATGTTACCAGTGTGTGTGTATTGACTATAGAGGCTCTTAATGTTTGTCCCATAAGAGCATAAATTCAGATTACAGCTCTTGCAGCTTTCTGGTCGATACAGGTCTTTTAGAGACATTAAGCAAAGCTTACAATATGCTGGTGATGCTGTCATTCAGTTTTAAAATTGGCTTGTGTAATACTTTGAATGCCTGAACTTGACTTTTAAAATTTGTTTTATAACTGGAAATTACTACTGGGATTCTTCATGGCATTGTCACCATGTAAGTTGAGATGGGTGTGGAGGAGGCAAAGGGGGAAGAGTCACTTCTTGTGAGACAGGATTGCACATTGCCTCTGCTGGAAGATTTTCATGATGTTGCAAGGCTGCAGATCTTGCAAATAAGCTAAATGTTATGTTTAGGTGGAGGGCTATTGTAGGACTTTGTTATGTGAAATTTGAGATTTTTGTGTAGAATATCGCGACAGCTAAATGTCATGGCTCTTCTTCCAAACCTTTTTAGAGCTGTGGCAGATGAGTCTGTAGTATTCCATTGGTGGCCTGCTGTACCCACTCCTCTTTAATATAGAGGTAGAGGGATGTGAACGGCATGTCTCAGCGTGATTAGGATAGAATTTGCCCAGTAAAAACCTGTAAACTTTAGAAGCTTAAATCTGTGGAGGTGAAAGCAGTGGCTGTTCATTTAAATTAAACTCAAATTGTCTGAAGTTTGATATCTACGTTTAATATGGGTAAAAAGGAGGTACAGGTTCCTACATAGCCTTTGAGTCAATTTTTTGAAATTTATTGCGAGGTCTTTTGTCCAGAGAGATTTAATGTATACCTTATGTAGCTCAGTTCCTGGGTAGTCAAGGTACTAAACCAAAGCCATTTCTATTATATTAGTAGTTTTCAAATTGCTGTGTGCACTAACCTGAGAGTAGCAGGGAATGATTATCAAGCTTTCTAGACAAATGACTAAACTTTTGAGCTGTAGTCTTCCAAGTGTTACTTTCATGTGAATTTGTCATTAACATTTGTCACTGTTTGTAACTGGATTATGTTAAATACGATTATGTGTTAGTGTCCAGCCAGTTTTGTAGCTTCTATCAGTTAAATCTAAAGGTATTGCAGCCATTTATACAGCTGGGCAGCAACACATTCTCGTGTTGCTAGCATGTGGCAGATGGGCAGCTGGAGTAGGATGACTTAGATTAGTAGTTACAGTGTGTCAAAAAGGAGCTTAGTTTCACCTGTTCCTGGACATTTTATGTTGGATTTTACTGAAGCCTTATGATTGTGCAAGGATGTATAGAATGACATTTTCTGCTTTTTTGTAGGTATATATATCTGCTAATATGGGACAGTTATTTCCCTGGAGAACTCTAGAGCTCTGTGTCTGTAGGGAACTTAACCTTTCCTTGTTTTGATTCCTAAACAGGTTGTCTGGAATAATTTGTAGAAGTAATTTTTAAAAACTTACTTATAAAATATTATGGGAAAATAAGTGTTCTTCAAATATGTATGTATAAGTCTATCAGATGGGAGATACCTATTTGGAATAAAAATTGAGTATTTTGAGTTTTCTTGTATTCATTTGTTAATGATGTGTTGATAACTTTATGACTTCTGACTATTGTAAAAATTTGGCTACAATTTAAGAAAGATGATGTAAGGAAAAATTCATAAGCTGCAGAAATTACCTAAAACCATGCTCATTTTTCAGTTTTATGCCTATGATAACAAATAAGAGTAAACTTGCAATTCTTCTTTTCTAAGAAGCTGCAGAATCCCGTTAAGAATTGTGGAGTAAATGTTCTCTGGTGCGTTGCTTCCTAAAACCTCACGCTTCTCACAGATAGGCAAAGCTTGTCTTATAGCAAGGGAAGGAGTGCTGCAGTGCAGTTGGAGGGGTGGGGTTGTGTGCATTGTAACACACAAGTAGAACTTTGTATGTTAAGTTGATTTGTAGATGGTTGCAGAGTAGTTATACGGCCCTAGGGATTGGAGTTTATGAAGAACTACTTAAGTATTAATTTGTAACTTTTTTTTTTGCAAAGGGTACTGCACGCAGAAAGAAGAAGGTTGTCCATAGAACAGCTACAGCAGATGACAAGAAACTTCAGTTTTCTTTGAAGAAACTGGGAGTCAACAATATTTCTGGAATTGAAGAGGTAATTGCTTCAAAGGAAAAAATACTTTTTCATATAGAAATATAAAATGTTATCAAAATAAATTTCCTGGTAAGTAACATCCTAAGCTTGTCTGTACATTATCAGTAGGTCTTTATTGAGCTTTAAGAACTTCAATTTCCTGTTAAATTGAAAAATCTTGCTAAACTGCTTCAAATACTGAATTTTTTTTCTTGTAGGTAAACATGTTTACCAACCAAGGAACAGTCATTCACTTCAATAACCCTAAAGTTCAGGCATCTCTGGCTGCTAACACTTTCACTATCACCGGCCATGCTGAGACAAAGCAGCTGACAGAAATGCTTCCTAGCATTTTAAATCAGCTAGGAGCTGACAGTCTGACCAGCCTGAGGAGATTGGCAGAAGCTCTACCCAAGCAACGTAAGTTGAAACTTGAATGCATTTCATGCTGGCAGCTGATGTGCGGCTTATTTGTATGGCAGCAGTGAAATTCAGTGCACTCTTGCTGTCTGCAAGCATATTATAAAATGCTTATAATGAAATGGAACTCTTGGGTCTTATTTATAGCTCAAATCCAATGATGAGTATAACCAAATAAAGCAGAGGCACCTGTCAGCATATCTTGCAGCTGGTCTAGGACTGGAAAGCTGTAGCCAAACTTGATTTCATGGTAGTTTACTTCTTGATGTGGCTGTCATGTTGTTACATACCTCTTTCATTAAAGCTAGGTACATGAGTTACTCTGGAAGAGCTAGGTTTTAAAAGAGGATAAACTTTCAGCATGTCTGTTTGGATACTTTGAATGGAAACACAAGTAATGGGGAGAGGAACTTGAGGGCAGACATCTTGCAACTGCTTTGCTGCCTCAGGTGTGGTGAAGGTATTTCTTGCATGCGCTTTTTGATAGCTAGGAGGGAATTACACAGTATTTGTAAGGAAGTATGTTACAATTTCTGTATGTGCAGAACAGTGTAGAGAACAAGACTGGCGTGAGCATTAAGCTAGATACACCAACTTTATATTCCATCCTTAAATTAGTAAAATAACATGAACGCTTGTTCTTCCTAAAACTGTGTGGGAAAAGTAGAGGAGGGACTTAAGTATGTGGTGTTTGGAAAAGGTGCTGCTGCTACAGGGTGAGAATTAGGAGTGAAAGGCAGCCTTGTTGACACTGGGAATGTTCTTTGTGTCCTGCATGCACAGTCTTCCTACTTTTCTGAAATATCTTGAGCCCATTCCTTCCAAGGTACGGAACATCCTAAATACAGTGTCCCGTTTCTGGTAGTTCTGAATTTGATTGTTACATTTTTTTTTTCTTCCTGTGCTTTGCTGCCAACAAGACAGCTTCTATTTCCATTCCTAAAGTTGATGATACTTCCCTCCTGTCAACTTCCCACTGAAAAAAATCCTGCTAGAAGTAGTCTTCAGGAGGTGGGGTAAACTCCTTCTTTCTCCATGGAGCTCAGGTCCTTCCGTCCTAATGTCACCTGTGTGGCTTCCTTGTGATAGTAGTGGCTTGAAAGAAAAAAAATTTGGAAGGATTTAAAATGATCCCCTAAGATCTCTTTTCTCATAACAAGGTGGGTATATTCTGGATAAGATAAATTGTGCCGTTTTAATATTAGGGAAGCTTGTTTAAACTGCTTCCTTTGTATGACCTAGTAGATGGCTATTCCTTTCCACTTTGGGTGGATGCCAGAGTGGTTGCACAAAACTTTCCATTCAGCATTGTCTGCTAGATTTGGAAGGCTGACATCCAAGAGTGAAGTGTCTGTGATGATTGCATTTGCAGGTGCTAAAGTAAACTTAGTCTGGTCTTGGGGATAAGAGAGAATGCAGACAATTTAGGAGGAAATAATATGGTTTGCTTTTAAAATGTTGTATTTAACACTAAGATGCACTTAAACTGTAACAGGTTTCTGCTGTTAAAAAACAAAAGGAGGGTTAGCAGTGACGTTGTCCCAAGTCCTTTCAGACCAAAGTTTATGCATTCATCTGTTTTGGTTCTCTGTAAATCAAGGTACAGGTCTAGTATGAAACCCTCTCTTTCCTCATGCTTTTCTTGAAAACTAAGAAGGATTAATTAGGATAAAACTGAGGTGATAGAGAGTATGAGACAGCTTACCCTTGGTAGTACAGCTAAGAATAGCAGTAAAAGTAGTGGCACGGGCATCCAGGGACCTGAGATACCTATTCTTAGCATTATACTGCTGCAGTTTCACAGATGCTCATTGGTCTGCTGCAGTGGACATGGTTAAGTCTCACTGGCTCTGGCAAATACAATGGGAATGGTTAAGAAATTACTGACTTGGCAGAGACGTGGACCAGAACGCATGGTTACCTCAACCACCTAAGTGTAAAATTGTGCATCCAGTTCCATATTCCTCTGATTTTGCCAGGGAACAAGAATATCTTTAAGCGCCTCTTGTCATGTGTGTCTGGCTGCAGCTTCACAATTACACCTGAGTTTTCACTGAAAGCCTAGGATCATAAGATCCTTTCTTTTCCTTAAAACTTGCTGATGTAAAATATGTAGACCTCGAGAAACAGAGTAGTCAATAAACCGAGCTGCTTTTAAGGGGAATTGGTAAAATCAGTTTCTGCACTTGTAGCTGAAAATGATTACCATGCAAGGCACTCAGTATACCTAGATACAAGATGGTGATCAGTAAACTGGTTTAGCATGCATCTTCTCATTTCCCTGCTGGGCTGTTTGAGCATTATCAGTAATAGAGGGAATGTGAACTTCCTCAGTCAGTCGAAGATTTTTATTCAGCACGGGAACTGGATAAAGTATTGCAGTTTAGCTCAGACCGATAATGTTTTCAAAAACCACAAAGCGAAATAGCTAATCAAGATGCCTATGGTGAGCTTGACTGATGCTTTTGAACTACTTCCTCTTGCAGCTGTGGATGGAAAAGCACCACTTGCTACTGGTGAAGATGATGATGATGAAGTTCCAGGTAAGAAGAAGCATACAGTGGAGCAAAAGGAAGTGAATTTTCCTGAGACATAACGTGTGTAGCGTAAGATTGGGCCAAGGATGACAAGAGTGTTGACTAGTCACTTGCTGTCACAGAATTTCTGTGGGCAGGTTATTTCATTGTTTTCAGACACCATGAGAGACTTAGATGGACTATTGGTTTAAGCCAACATTTTTGTCCTGTGTAGAACTAGTAGCTATGGCTAAGATAGTTATTTAATATTCAATAAGAAGGGTGGGAGGAAACTACCTTCTCAGTATCACTTTGTCCAGTTGTAGGTAGAGTGAAGTTAAATGCTCTTAGAATTGTGCTGTATAATGAACCATCTAAAACTTACTTGGTTACTTGGAGCAAGAAGAATGAACCATGAAGCTCTTAATAGTTAATTGGTCTGTATTTTATAAGCTGAAATTTTTTGAAGTTACGAACACTTGATAGGAAGTAGAACTTTGGGGGGAAAAAAAACCCAAACAAAAGAAAACGTTTGGCAAAGCAGTAGGTCAAACTTTAATTTCAGCATTCTTCTTTTTCTAGATCTTGTTGAAAACTTCGATGAAGCTTCAAAGAATGAGGCAAACTGAACTAAGTGTCACTTTCTGAATAAAGTTAAAACTTGAAAAAGCTACATGGAGCTGCTATTTTATATTGTGACTGCTTTGATTTTATTTTTATTTCCTGATGAGATCTCAAGATCTGAGATACTTGGAAACTCCTTGAACCTGCAGCTCTTTAATTACTGCTTGTACACAATATTATTTTTGTGGCCTGATTGAACAAACCTGTGCTTTGAATTAAGTTGGATTGCTAACGAATCTCTGCCTAGACACAATTTTTGAGTAACTTGTATACAAGCAAAAAACCCTATCTTTAATGAACTTTGGCATACAATAAAAATATAAAATAAACTTTATGGTGTGGCTTCTTGTCAGAAAAGCAGGGGAAAAAAATTAGCCATAAGTATTAAACAATCATAAAAGGTCTTGCTTTTCTGCAGAGCATCTTCCTTTTGCTGTGTTAGAAAACTGGCTTCTAAGAAAATATCTGTGCATAATGGAGCATTTTAGACTTAATCGGTGAATTCCCAGTGTTTGTGGGTCAGAGCTACATACGCTGTAAGTCACTTTGTAATCTGAAGTTAAGAAATAGATCTGTATTCTAGAAGGAAGTATTGGTGGTTTAATATAACATAAAACGTGCAGGTTGGGAGAGAACTTTGCTTGGCCTTGAAGAGCAGTGGGAAGCTGCTGGCATCTTGGGGGAGTTAGATACTACTGTTAAATTTTTATGTTCAGGGAATGTTTAATAGATATTTCCAGGGTGTAACTATTTAATGAGTCAAATAATACTTGCCCAGTATTTTAGTTTTACTTATCTGAAAATGTCAATTGTGTGTGGGAATGAAGTATAGGAAGGGGAAAAAGCTTTAATAGAATTGATAATGGCTTTTAATTAAGTCTGTATTTAGCATCTTCAGATCTATTAACTAATAATTATATCTGGATGTTTCAGGAATGTGTTCTTTCTAGTACTTTTGTGTGTTCCAGAGAAGAGAGAACTTGGTTTTTGGGCATGAGGAAGACTTTTTAAATTCCAGTTTGACTTTTGCATAGCTGGAGCTTCCGGGAGTGAGGGCTAAACTTCATGTTTGGGAGTCTTTGGTGTTAATGATAGGTCAGATCACTTCCATAATAGAAGCTAAGCTAGGATAGAAGAGCACTCAGCTACCAGCCTTCTAAGGTTATCTCTAGAGGAAATACTCCTGAAGTGGAAATTCATCCCGACTTGTGCGGGATAAAATTCAGGGTAAAACTTTGCTATAGCCATGACATAAAGTTCTCCTTGTGTCTGGGAAAAGGTGAGGCTGTGTCTGACTTGCCAAGCATGTTTGTCATGGTGTAAGTCATTGCTGTTGGGAAACAGTGGAGGAACTTGTTCAAGCTGTGCAACTTCTGTGGTTTGAGGTAAGACAGCACTGTTGTGAGCATAGCTGAAGTCAGGTGCAAGAACTTAACAGTAACAATTTCAGTTTACTTGTCTCAGTTTGCAAGTACTTTATCAGTAAATTACACTTTTAGCATTGAATTAATTCAAATTAAAAAGTCCTTTCATTTGTGGCAATAAGGTAGAGAAACTAAACTATGCAAATTTGAGTTTGGAAATGAGGATGGTGACTTTAAGCTAATTGCTCTGTAAAAGGTGAAAACCCAATTCTACAGAGTTGTTTGCCACACTTCATGTGACCTGTCAAGTCAATAAATGTGTGCTGATTTCTTTGAGAAACCAGTAAATGTGTTGCCCATTCTGTGATTCAAGTATGTAGGTCCCCAGAAATACTTCCTTTAAGGCACTGTAGCCCTTGCTTATGAAATGTTTCCTACTGGTTTCTGTCTCATGAAGTGGCTTAGCTTGCTTAGATGATCTAGGCAGCGTTAGCCTTTTCCCCACCAGCAGACTTAACCTGGTGCTTAAAAAATAAGATCCTTGCTAAAACAATATCTTTGAAATGCAAAATAATGCTAATCTGGCCGTGTGACATATCTGTGGAAGTCTGCATGCTAGGTATGCTCCCAGTCAGGAAATACTAGCACATCTCTGCATCCCCAAACTGTGACTGGGGATCAACATAGGATCAAAATGTGTTCTTGATTATAGCAGATTCTCAATGGAAGTAGTTCTCACGTTGGAAGTTCATAGTAGTCTTCATGTCTAATGCTTAAATGCTCAGTCCTGGATGCAACGCTGTGATTATTTTCTCTTAGCAGGGAGTTTGGTTATGGTCTTCCTAGTCTGTCATTAACTGCTAGAAACTGAAAATAGTTGTGTTGATGTTTCTCATTAGCTTGAACTTCTATGTAACCATACTGTAATTATGCTATTACAGATTCACATCTGTAGTATTGCTCAAGGAAAATGGCTTCATATCTCCATTCCAAATATCTTGGACAATGGAGAAACGAAAACAGATGCCTGCATTTCTGTTGAAACAAAGGTTTGCTTGAGCTTTTTATTTTTAAAAAGTTAAGGGAATGTTCTGGTTCTGTCACATCAAGCTTTGTAACAGTTTGACTCCAATGCAGTAGAGGGTACTAGTGAGATTTTTTTTCCTCATTTTTGCAACAGAATTTTAGAAATACCTGCATAATAGTTAATCTCATGCTTTAAGGGCTTTGTTGTGGTTTAAAATTAGTAATTTAAAAAAAAACAATTAAAATCCTTTTGGAAGATGGCGAAACTATATATTTTATTAAGGTAGTGTGTGTGCATATATAAAAATAAAAAGCTCCCTATTATGGTTTTAAAATAACATGGCTTTTAAAGCTCTAGAAGGTGTCTTGAGTTATTACAGATTGGATTTTGTTGTTTTTTGGAAGTGTTGTGAGGTTGACATTGTATCTTTTAGGAAATGTTTCCAGTGGGAATTTCTCATAATTGGTAGTGCATATTTAACATAGGTGACCAAGGAATATCACTTGAGTTGGCTTAAAATATTCACAGCTCAGTACCTCGAATACCAAATCAATAATTGTGTATCTTACTATGTTGGTTTGCTGGGGGTGTGGGGGAATTTCATGTAGTTCCCACTTACTTCTGTGAAATTTTGTGCTTTTGTGCCACACTTTGTGTTTTGTGTGTGGAAAATCATATAGACATTGACCTTCCCTAAAGTGGTTTCCTGTATCTCTGCTGAAAACTTAAATGTCACATTATGGTACAGATAGAGTAACAAAGGACATTTGAAATGAAGAAAATTGCTTGTATTTGTTGTCAGACGCAGTGGAAGAATTGGAAGAAAAACAAGATGTGATCAGAACAGTGGCCAGGAAAAAAGCTGGTGTGTGTGAATGTTACAGGTGGTGGGAGGTGAGTGGGGGAAGTTAGTATTTTTCAAGGGAGGTGGGGGGAGTGATTGAGAAGCCAGAACACAGAAGCTGGTTGATCATCCTGTTTGTGAGAATGGATTCGAACAAGTTAGGAAACCAGAGAGTTAATATTCTGCACAGATAGGAAAGCCTACAGGGAAGTCTGTGTTGATGACTAAGTTACAGCCTGAAGTGACTGGCAAGATGGTGATATATGTAAAGAACAGATAGTTTAAAAACTAGGTATTTTAAAGTATTAACAAGTACTCAGCATGTCTTGGGCTTACATAGATATATGCAATGTGGCTTCTGATTTTTCTAAGCTATTCTTTGTTCCTTTTCAGATCTATAGTTTCAGCTGCATCCAGCAATTTGTGAGAGCTGCTGAAGATGTTTTCCATTGGATGTGGTAGTTGAAAGGTCCTGACCTGTAACAAGAGATTGGACTCTGGGGGGAGGTCTTTTTTATGGAACAGGAGCTGACAGTGCAGCTGAGCCAGGCTTACTTAGCTAAGGTGAACAGTGTAGCACGAGGAAGTATCATGATTAGTTTGACTGTGAGTCAAACTCATAACTTTAAAGATGGATAAAAAGTGGATGCATCTAGAAGCTGTGAGAACCAGGAGTGTAACTATTCCTGTGTATTGTAATCAACTTTAAGCTGTGGTTTCTTGGTAGCATAAGCTATTCTCAATCTCATCACGGAAGTCTGTCATTGCTCTGTTAATATTCTGCCTTCACTTCATGCATGGATTGTCATTAGAGAATAATGTTACTGCATAGAAGGAAGGCAGCTTATATAATACTGTTACTGTAGTGTCTTGCTATAATCTGTGTTTTTTTGTGAGAAATAGATTTAACAGATGCAACTTGTGTATTGCCTTTACATTGCAGTGAAGGTATCCTGGCAATGAAAAAGCCATTCTAACAACGTTTGTGTAGTGCAGGGATTAATAATACTTTTACAGATGAGTTACAGCCCAACCTTTTGCATTACTAATGAATCTGAACAAATCATAGGTTAATTAGTGTTGTAATGGTATAAGCACTAACCTTTTTTTTTTTATAGTGTATGTCTATTATTTCTTATGTAGGTGGAAGGCAGAATTCTAGGACATCTTACTGCTATTCAGATCCTGGTCTTGTTGAAGGTCAGTTTGATCGTGCAACACAGTGCTTTTGCTTTTGATACCAAATAACCAACATTTGCAACACTTTCTCACACAGTCAGGGATTTGATGTGCTATGCAGGATACTGGCAGATAATGGTGGAAGTATCTGCTGACCTTGAAATCCCCATTCTACGTTTCTGTTAAGTATGAGTAGTGGGTTTTGGGTTGTTTTTTTGCGGTACTGGAAAAACGTAGATGTGGGTTGTGCCCTACTCTGCCAGTTTTTAGAAGACACCTGAAGTTGAGTTGAACAGGTCTGTCTTACTTTGGTTGGAGACTTCTACAGTTGTTTATGGAGCTGCAACTGAGTTAATAGTATCTAGTGGGCTTGTGCTGGAATCTCAAAAAGTTTCAGCCACGTACACCTGAGCAGTGTCCTGCTTCACAGCCAACATACAACTTGTGGCAAATGTTTGCACCTGCTTATTATCGCTGTGTTTAAAATGTTGCAGTAAGATTAAGCAAGATTTGGAGGTGTCGGAAGTATCTGTTGAAACAGGAGAAACTCTGGGTTTAAGCCACAGCTCCAGGACCTGTGGCTAGTCCTGCTATGCTTTCCTGTTATTTCCAGCAACCACATCAGGCAATCGCAGAGTTAACTGAGTATGGCTTGGGGGTCAGATCTCTCAGCAGTAGCATTTTGTGGGCTGCTGTTTTTCAATGAGTTCCTAATAACTATGCATAAGTAAGACTGCCACCTTTAAGGACCCAGCTGAGATCCAGGAGGACTTCTTGCACTCTTAACTTGTGACTGTGCAGGACAAAGATCATGCAAAAATGGTTGTGTGGGCCAAAATCTATGTTAAATCTGTGACATTAGTGTTTGACATTGACATCTGTGGTGTTACACAGCTGTTGAGTGTAACTGGCAGTCACAGTAGAATGGTGTTGGTAATGCATGTGGTGATTAAGATCTTCCTTGTCTCTTCAGTATTGTTGCCTCTCCAGGACTAGCAGGAGTTAAAAGTGCTAATGCCTCATTAGAGCCACTTACATGAGCAACATGGCTGTGATATGTAGTGAGCAGACTTGAGTGGGTAGGAACCATTCTTACAATATTTATTATGATCAACTACGTTTTAAGGACTTCTGCATTTGTGCTGATTTCTAACATTGTTTGGCTTCACCTATACAGGTCAGTCATCTCACATTTTGTGTTATAGTTGGGGGATTCATCTGCTCCCACCATGCATGAGTCTTATGTAAACATGTGGTGATAGACAGCTACTGCCTCAAGGTTCCTGATCCTGTAAAGGTAATGTGGACATGAGCGTTTGTAGGATTCATTCCTAAACTAAAAATGAGATGAAGTGAAAAAATTGAACAGTTGTGGCAGCAGAGTGGCAGGCTCATTTATTTGAGGTGTCTGTTACAAGTTTTTGTCCCTGGGACAGTTGGCATCCAAAGCAGCAGGGAGGAGTTAATGTGAAAATTCATTTATTTCCCTTCTGGCTGCTTTGCACCACCTAGTGTTAGGAATCAGGAGATGGTGCAGTTCTTTCTGGTTTAGGGAAGTTCCTAAACAACATGAAACTAGCATAGCCAGCTCATGCAGCCGGGGTTTGCCTTTAGCATATGTTGGGGGCAGCATTTGGGTAAACAATCCCCGTGTACATCTGCAGCATTTCATGCTCCAGTAATTCCTCCCCGGGGGTGATGATCTTTAAGATTTTTATGGTGTGTTTTTTTTACTGTTTGTAGAAGCTGGAGTAGCCTACAGGTCTCAGGATTCACCCAGTCATCTTCTTCCACCAGCATAGAGAATTCAGACTTGCTTAGATGTGACCTCATGCACGTATACACTGGTGTCTAGGCTGACCTCTGTCAGGAACTGTAGAGTAGATGGATTGTCATTCTGCTTTAGTGTGTCAGCCCTCTCACATTTGTAGAATAGACTCTCTACTCCCATTATATTTGTTCCTCATATTTTAGCATTGTCCTATTTTAATTATTTGTATCTTGAAAATTAAGCGCTATTATTTGTTTCAAAACCTGGAATTGTTTTTACTTTTGCTTTTTCAATTATGTCCCACCTCTGTAGCTCTCTGGTTTCATCAGGAAATACAGTATATTTGACAGACAAACTATGTCGGCAGGCTGTAAGTTAAATTCCAAGGGGGACTTGAGCCTTCAAGGATGCACCAGTATATTTTGTGAGAGGCTGTGGATCTTCTTGAAACCTTCACATTTTATGTGAGCAGGAAAGCATAACGCTTCTAAACAAAAGCCTTTTTGGAGACAATGGAAATGTTGTTATGCCTCTGGTCTTACCCTGTACTCATGACAGACATCATACCACAGATGCAGAATAGCTAGGCATGCTGTTTTTCTGATGCATTTTCAGAAGCAACTCCTTTTTTGAGTCCTTTAGGTTATAACATTTAAGATAATCTAGGTGTAGCCTAATGGCTACAAATATAGGTGCAGGGATTTATAGGGTTTAGCCAGAGCCCATTTTTCAACTGTGCAAGAAGCCTGGCTAAGTGGTGGCACATGAAGTTTGCCTGCAGATTTGACATCTAGTGTCCTCTAGCTGACAATAATATAGAAAGGTTGAGTCAAGCCATTGGATGGTATGACGGGTCCTCGTGAAATACTTGCAAGCGATATATACTAGAATTTGTGTCAACATGATAACTGTCCTGTAAGATGTATTTTCTATTTATGAAATAGAAATGCTGATACACTAGAAAAACTTGTGGGCTTTGAAAAGCATGTCGTGGCTGTATTTGCCATGTTTTGATTTCAGTGCTAAAAACGGAGCACGTGCAGTTGGTTTACCTAATGAATCAAAACAATATTCCCCACAATGCAGATTAGGATTTTTGTCAGAGTATTATTCAGAGATTACTTAGGTTTCTCCTTGCAGGAGAAGGATGAGCTGGACAGCACAGCCCCACAGCTGTAAATCCACCTTGTTGCCGTGACGGGTTTACATCTCCGTTTCTGTTGGGCTTTGCAACCTTCCCCACTGATTTCTCCGTGCACGGTTGGCTTCATCACTGCTCATCTGCCGAAGATTGACTGACATGCTTTACAGTCCTGTATGCCTGGAGAGTTGCTAGCTTAATTTGGTGACAAATCAACCTCAACAGAAAGATCTATTCAGACGTCATTCCTAGGACTAACCCCTAACAATATCTTTGATCTTTCAAGTTCCAAGTGACTGGATTCCTAATTCACCCAGTTATACATTCATTGCCAGACAGAGCAGTGTACTTCCTGAAAGCCGTATGTGCTGCACAGCAGGACGTGCATGCAAGCGGAACTGCTATAACAATACTAATGATGATCGTTCTAGTGATGGGCTGTGTCTGCACTCTGGTGATTTATACTGTTTTTGTAAAGGAAAAAAAGTCTAGTCCACAATGTTCAGCAAAAACTCTGCTGGAATGCCCCTAACAATCAGCTTCCTAATGAAGAATGCAGAACAGATTTTAGTCTATCATCCCAGTAAATACAGTCTCTCTCTTTTTTCCTATCACTTATCCTTTGCAGTTTCATGAGAATATGGAGTTGCATCTGATTCATGCTCGGGATTACTTAGAGCTGTGAATGTGAACTGCTTAGGTGGAACAAGTTATGTAGAATTAGGATAAACTTTCACGGTTGCTCTACTTTTGACACTTTTTGTTCCAAGTACTGTTATAACGAGTTGTGGAAAATAAAGTAGTAGTTCTGGCCTTAGTTTACAGCTGTCTCTTCAGGCTGGAGTTAAGTAGCATGATCAGGGCTTAAAGAAGTGAGCTTCAAGGTTGCTTAAAGGTTACTGGAAGAATGTAGGACCAAGGCACAGTAAAACAGCTTTGGAAATCCAAAATTGGTGCATGCCTTAAGTAGAAGTTGTCTATGTTGTTTCTCAGCCAAGTAAGAAAAAGGTTCAGTGGCTGATTTCCATCTCCTCGGAGTTGAGTAATAGTATTTCTTTTTGCAGGAATACCATTGGGATACCAACTGCTGAATTCTCTGAAAGAGTGCCATGGGAGAAACCTTGCATCATGGTCCTGGGACAGAGTTTGCCTCTGGTGCCACGGTGGGGAGCTGTGATCACCTCGCATGGATCTTGGAAAAGGTGGAGAGCAGAGGCCCTGTCTCTGATCCCTTGGCTCCCTGCTGTGGGCACCAGCTCCCTGTGTAGCATGAGGACGTGTAGGATACTGATTTTTTTTTTTTTTTTTTTTAATACCAAGGAAAAACTGACAGGAGGCTGAAGGGAGATGAGGCTCTGCTCTGGGAAGGTCTGGCAGGAGGTTGCTGCTTTCTGTAACTGTCTCAGAAATACAAGTGGGGAATTCAAAGTAGAAGACAGATGAACAAAGAAGGTAACAGAGTGGAACTAGTAACAGCCTCAGGGAAAACCAGAACAGACAGGGAAGGGTGTTACAAAGTGCTCATCAAATTTACATGCAAATAGTAATGCTAGCATTGTATGTGATTAACTCCTCACTTGACTGAATCCTGTCTGGATGAAAACATATAGATTTAAAGTTATGTTTCTGTCACCTGACACTGAGGGGACAGACAGGTTCTTTTAGGGATCCTTGGCAGAATGATGACGGCACGAAGTTGCAGTTAGAAGTAAAGCTTTTTTTCCTTAACACAATATTGTGACTAGTATAGGACAATTTATGATTAGGATGGCACAGGATTTCTCCAAACAGAATCAATGTAGTACAATTTATAAGTAGCATAATACAGAATTTATAATGTAACTTAACTTGTGATTTCTAATCACCGAGATACTAACTCAACTTACTATTTTTAATCACCTGGGCCGTCTGGAGATTGGGTTGGATCTTAATATGTGGTTTGCTGTAATGTAACAATGATACTCTAGACTCAAAAATCATGTAAAAGAACATGAGTCACTCCCTCAGTCCTTGGAGGATGCAGATGACGGTGGAGGTGTCCCTGGCCACTGGGGGGTCCTGGTCTCACTGTCCAGCAGCAGTTCTGGTCCAAGTTTCCCCCTTAGGACTTGTAACTGCTTGGGTTTATGGACAGTGCTCTGGGTGCTGTTACGCTTCCCTGTTCTGTTGCGAGGGCATCAACAACATGGGGTTGGCTGGGAGCGTGGGACCTTCTAGGCCAGCAAGGAACGGAGTAACTGGCCTGGTGCGCAGGAACCTCGAGGCCAGTAGGGAGGGGAGGAAAAAATCTGGTTTGTCTCCTTAGTGCACAGGACCTCCAGGGCCTGATAACGAGGGGAAAGGGAACAAATACGTGACCCCCTCGGTCACAGAGAATGGCTGCTTGCCTTATGAAATGGTGTTAGTTGTGCTAACCACATTACCACCAGGGGCCGGGAGCAGGGGGTACCAGCCACAGTTCCTTTAAGGATGGCTTTACAGACAGCATCTTAATGTCTTTTATTAAAATATTAACAATCTATTTATGGTTATTCTTCAGTGTCTTTACTGGTTCAGTTTCTGTCTCAGCCATTACCTAACTGTGAGAAAGCAGAGTTTCTTTGAGCAATTACAAAGTGGATGTGTAAAATTCTGTTTTCTCCTTGATAAAATTATTTCACACCTGTATTATTGCCCTCTGTGAACAAAGCTGCTTGCTTCTTTAGCTTTCTTTTACCTCCCTGCCAGACAGATAAAGCCAGTCTGTCTTGCACTGTGAGGTTTCTAAGCTGTTGCAGCCAGTAGTAGCTGTGAAAGAATGTTAATTCTGACAAATGTAGCCACTGCATTGCAGACTAGAGTTCATTTGTTGTATACTCCCTCTGTCAAATAGACCAGAAAACCCTGCAAAGTCAAACATGAATGAATGAGACAAAGACTTTCTGCAGCTCTGAAGCATTTGGCTGTTATTACTACATTAAACTGTTCTAGGCAGTCTGCTTTGTGAGGCAGAGTTCATGACATCTGTGATTACATGCTGCACATTGAATTTGGCAAAAATAATTTAGTTAATCAGGAAAAGCAACTTGTTTGCTAACACTGAAATACAGTATGCTGTCATTCAAGTTAAAATGTAAAATATTGACATTCCTGGAAGAAATGACACTGGCAAGAATTTTTGGTAAAAGGTTTGGGGAGAATCAACTTGGAGTTAAGATTTTGATTGCAGAATTTTTGAAGTCCCCTGATCTTGTGGCATGCCATGGCAAGGAAACACCGCTGCCTTCAGACCCATGGGTGTGGTTCAAAGGTAACTCCTAGTGTCTTCTCCCTGCCATCAGAGGCTACAGCAATTGTTCACCAAAACAAAACCAGCAGGCTGACATTTCAAAATGCTTATCAATGCTGAATCAGGGGCTTTAAAATTTTTACTACTATAAACAAAGAAAATGGAATAGTGAGAAGTATTTACCCAGAGAGAAACAAAAATTCATCGTTGTGCCTCAGCGAAACACAAAGTATGTGGAGTGAAGCATGCTGTTAATATTGTGTAATCAACAGTTGTCTGTGTCTTCTTGACAGTGATTTTTTCCAGTGGGTGAGTAAAGCTTTTTCTTTGCTTAGATTCCCCCCCCTGCCCCAGTTGCAAGTTTTCCTCAGGGTGTCTGAATCATAACTTATGAAATACTGCTGGCTGTTCCCTGCAGGGCCCTCACAAGAGCCACAGAAAACTTCAATTCCATGTTCATTGCCTTAGCAGCATAATCTTACGCCATAGAAAGGGCTCTTAATGCAGGAAACAGCTTCTGAAAAATGACCATCTTCACCTTTGTACTCTTGTGGGATGTGTGGTGATGACTATCTGACAATTGCTTGAAATTCTACAGCAAAGAGATGGAAGAAATTTTACATTTTGCTGTCTTAGTCTACGTTCCTCTATTTTTCTATCATCCCATGTAATAAAAAAAATGCATTTTCTAGGATACATTTCCAGGAAATAGTTAAGAATTAATCAGTTTATTTCCTATATATTAACTCAATGCTGACTGAAGTTGAAGACAAAATACAAAGCAGATATCAAATGTTCATCATTTAGAACAAGTACTTTCCTGTAACACAAATAATACAGAAAAAGGAAATTCTGTTCTTTATGCATACTTCTATAGTGTGTCCATACATAAGATGTCTTAAAAATTAATCAGAAATGGCTCAGGTTATGATATTTCAAGAAAACACAGTTTGCATTTTATTTGCATTGTTTTTCAAGAAACATGGAATTTAATTTGTTTTTACAAAGGTCATTAAATGTTATTATTTCCAATATGCAACTTTACAGTAATTGCCATTTTGTATTATTTTATTTTAAAATTACTTACAGTAAAATTAAAATTACTTAAAATTACTTACTTATAAGACATATTTTTCTAGATTTTGATTATGAAACAATTTCCCTCCCTTGCTTCCAAGGCATGTCAGATTAACTGTTTCTTTCATCTGATTTAATCATGCATGATACAGTAAAACTGGTGTAAACCCTACACAAAAATACAAGTGTCAAAGCCTGGGACACAGATAATAATCACTTAAATGCAGCAAGGATTTCACCAACACCAGCAACACCAGCAGTTACATTTTCTTGCTTCACCTCCCTTAAAGTTAATTCCATTTCAGATTTCAGCTTCATGAAGGAAATGGATCTCTGGACTGGCTCTCACACAGACAACCTTTCAGAGGTTAATTCTGATCTTATGTACACCTTTTATACACCACAGATGTTTTGGTACAGAGTCAGAGAGAAATTTGGCCACAAATTCAGGTTTAATCCATGTAGGTTTGGATTTTTTTCCTATGTTTTCCCCTATTGTATATTCAGTCACTTCGAAGTAACAAAGTTAGCATTTTTAATTCACCATTTCTCTTGCTCTGACCCAAAGAACTCAACTGGTTTATTCCCCAGGTTTCCAGTACCTTTGGTCAGGATCAGAGTGCACATACTTTAAATAGTATTGATTTGTGTATGGAATGATTTTCAAATAGAAAAATTAAACATGGTAGAGACACTATATTAGGAATACAGTAATTTACCTGGGTCCAGTCATGTCTTGTGAACTCCAGGTGGACAGTAAACTAGAGTTTGGGCTCACTACCCATGGACTGGGGAAGAAAGGCAGGGGTTAGGGGTGTATATATGTGAAGATGCCAGACCTCTAGTGGACACAATGGAGAAATGCTTATGGAAACACGTTAACACGGCATGGGGTATCCCTGAGTACTCTCAGGGGAAAAGCTGAAGTTTCTCTTTCAAAAGCTTATCTATTATTTGTGCAAAACTATCACATGTCCCATCACTCAGTGTAGTTTTGATTAAGTGCAGGGGTCCCAAAAAATAAGTTAACAGTGCCTGCTTTTTCAAATAATTTCAAAATCATAATTGCTGTTCCAACGAAACAGCTACACTGGGACATTGCCCCAAACTGGGGGACGAGAGGCTGGAGAGCAGCCCCACGGGAAGCAGTCTGGGGGTTTGGGTTGATGGCAAGGCGAGTATGAGCCAACAGTGTGCCCTGGCAGCCAAAAGGGCCAGCTGTGTCCTGGGGTGCATCACGCACAGCATAGCCGGCCGGTCGAGGGAGGTGACTGTCCCACGCTACACTGCACTGGGGCGGACCCACCTTGAGTGCTGTGTGCAGTTTTGGGTGCCTCAATGTAAGAAGGACATCAAACTATCAGAGTGTGTCCAGAGGAGGGCGACCAACATGGTGCAAGGTCTTGAGGGCAAGACTTACCAGGAGCGGCTGAGGTCACTTGGCTTGCTCAGCTTGGAGAAGAGAAGGCTGAGGGGTGACCTCATCACAGCCTACAACTTCCTCATGGGGGGCAGCGGAGGGGGAGGTGCTGATGTCCTCTCTCTGGTGACAGTGATATGACATGAGGCGATGGAATGAAGCTGCATCAGGGGAAGTTCAGGGTGGACATCAGGAAAAGGTTCTTCACTGAGAGGGTGGTTGGTCACTGGAACAGGCTCCCCAGGGAAGCGGTCACAGCACCAAGCCTGTCAGAGTTCAAGGAGCATCTGGACAATGCTTAGTCATATGGTTCAGTTTTAGGTAGTCCTGTGAGGAGCAGGGAGTTGGACTTGACGACCCTTATGGGTCCCTTCCAACTTGAGATATTCTATGACTCTATGATCCAAAGGGCCACACTTTGGCTGAAGAAGGCTGGAATGCAGTAGGCTCTGGCTTCTCTTCCCATATGGCTGATGGCTGCTTTCAGCCACTGCAGGGAAGATATTCAGGAGCTAGCAATTCTGCACTTGCAATTAGGCTTCCTTATTCCAGAGAAATTTCTACCTAGGACTCTCTGGCCTAGTTGCTTCAGGACTGCAACAGGAAGGCAGAGGCAGGTGGAAAGAAATCAGGTAGGAATTAAACTACCATCAAAGTTGTTCAATTTATTACCAACTTCTTAAAAATCAGAAAAAAACAAAAGCTGACACAGTAATATTAACTGGGGATCCTGAAAACAATCACACATTTTATTATTAACAGTAAAGACATCTATCTTCTATGGTGATATACCTCAATACCTAAACAAATTTCTTCTTGTGAATATGTATCAATGATGTGATCAAGTAGGACACTTGGCACAGTACCAGCCACTGCACTCAGTGTAAACATTTAGATGGTCAAAACTGGTTTTATTTACAAAGTTTTTCATGCACAACTGACTTTCTTCTAAAATTATATAAAATATATTTAAGAAAAAGGAAAATATTGCATATTTCTGTGAACAACACTGAAAGAAGGGGAAGCATATTAAAAAGCTTAACTACAAACAGCAAATAGTTGAACTGAAGTTACAAAACCACCAACCCTTGTCACTGATTACAGGGCTAAAAAGCAGTTCATATCTCCAAGCCAAGAACTGACACCTGCAGAAGAGCCAACCATTATTCCTTGATATTTTGAAGTAGCCTTAATAAATGAGACTCAATAACCTGTTGAACTAAAGCAGAGAAAAAAATCAGGTTAATCAGTGTTCAGTGTTTTTTCCCATCTTTAGGGTTGTACTATTTTTTCCTGGCAGATGCTGGCTTGTCCTGTACAATAATTTATAAAAACCAGACAGGAATAAACTCACTCTGGAAGAGAGTTTGCATCCCTTCAGAAAATAAAAGCCTCATATAATGCAAAAACAATACATCTCATCAGGCAGATGATAGGCTTTGGAGGGGATGATCTGTTCTCTGGTTTGAATAGGCAGATGGCATATGGAAAGAAATTTTTAAGCCTATAAATGGAAAGTAGGCAAAAACGTTTATTAGAAACTACTTCTGTGGAACATTGAGATTGAACTCTTGAAGTAGTCCTACATCTAGACAACTGTGAAGTTACTGGCCCCCCCCAGAAGCACAGGGCTCTGCTTGGAGAAGCTACATGTGCAGTGCTGGGCTTATTTTTTGATTCAGTTAGTTTCTGGAACAGCAGACATTTCACAGCTTTCAAAATGAAGGCAGCATGGGGGAAAAACAATGAAGAGTCCCTTATTTGCCTCCGTTTTCCAGAACCAAGTAAGGTAGCCTAATTCACTGATCCTGGCGCTATTGCCGTCTGCCTCCAAGATAAACTGGAGCTAGAGCTAGTCTGACAGAAGAAGAAGATTTTGCAAACTACATGACATCATGCCAATCAATGAGCGCCAGGGTTAGGGGTTCAGGTGGGCTGCAGGCCTCTTACCGTTGTCCAGTGCAACACATGCTCCTTTGTACAGGGTGGGGGAACAGCTCAGCTCCCCTTGTCTGGATTGTGGCTGCATCAGCCCTACACACCATGGTTTGTGCCCACAGATGCAGATCCAGGTCAGTGACATTTTCTTACTGGGTACCTGGCTTTCTGAGACAGGGACGGAAGCTCCTACCCATTTTGGGCCGATACACTAAGGTGTTTTAAGACTTCTAGGACAGGGATCTTCTTACAGTGGCAAAACCTCTACTAGGCCATTACAGCAGCTACATAAACAAGGAGCAGTAAAAATAAAAATCAAAGAATTTACATTTGCAATACTCACCACTCCGATAGCCCAAGGCTACAGCCAAATCCATGGAATTATAGCCAGCATCTGTTTCAATAGTGGGATCAGCACCACTTTCTATGTAAAATAGGAAAAGAAACTTTTATTTCTGACAGTGAGAACTGATAGTACATTATTACTGATAATTCAGTTTGGACAGTCTGCTTACCAAGGAGAATTTTGACACATTTCACATGGTTCCCATGTACTGCATATAGTAGAGGTGTCCCTCCGTTCTGCAAAAGCAGGGTAAAGACTTAGACACTTAATGATTGAGCAGCCTGCAACTGTAATTCCTTAACACAGCAGTGTACTTCTACGTATCAGTAAGAGACTTCACAGGTTTTATAAAAATGAGGTTCTGTTTTGGTTCTTCACAACTTCCATCTCTTTTTGTTTACTGTTTAGACTGTAAGCTCACCCTTCTACAAGGACTCAGCGTTAGTCTCATTTTCTTTCTACCAAGAAGTCAGAACTAGTAGGGCCAACTTCTCTTATCCTATAGAAGTTTTGAAACTCTCAGATATTTCAGAAGAAGAGAACAATTTTTAAACCCAAGCCAGCGCTGTGCCCTGTTTCAAATTTCTGACCAAAGCACCCTCTGACATAAATTTAAACTAGAGTCTTACCCAGTCATACTCATTGACATCAACTCCACAGTCGAGCAGCATTTTTACAATATCTGTGTATCCTTTACTGCAAGCCAGTGAGAGGGCACTTTCTCGCCCTTTCCCCAGAATCTGAGGATCTGCACCCTGAAATAATAATAATAATAATAAAAAAATCAAATTAACCATGCTTTTTTTAAACTTAACTTTAAAACTTTTAAGTGTATAGCAGCATTGATAAACTTAGGAAGGCAAATTGAACTAAAAAGTAAATAAAGAAATTTAAAATGAAGTGTGTTTTGTTCCTTACATTCTGGAGGAGAAATTCCACTACTGCTATCTGCCCATGAGCTGCAGCCCACATCAGAGGGGTAAATCCTTCTTCATCCTTATGATTGATTACATTTTCTGTTTAAAGAAAAATATGCAACTTAGTAATCCCTTTCACCAGCTCATACAGTGCATTAGTGAAATACGTTGACGTATCCATGGTGAATGCACTGAGGTACCAGTGTATCCTACAAGTCATTCTCATCTTAACTTCAGAAACAAAATTCTGTCCCAATGGTGGTGCAAATTCCTTTGTCCAAGGAAAAAAAAAATCCTACTGACCAAAGTAAAATTTAAAATTTGGATTTATTTTTTTTAAGCTCTATAAATCAAGCTTTGTTTTTACTCAGAAATGTTACAAATTCACTGTAATCTGGGCTTTATCTTTGGAAAGAAGAGAAGGGCTGCTTGAATAATAAAGAGGTACATTCTGTAGTATACTGTAGAAAGTGTTTTTTTCAATAGTGAGCCACACAATCTTGTAAAGCAATATAGATAGTATAACTCCGTTCCTCCCAAAGTTCATGTAATCAATAGGGTGTTTTGTGGAAACAACTAAAGTACTTCAAGTGCAGCTGGAAGAAAGAAAAAGAACTTTTTTTAACAATTGGTTAACTGAAATAGTTGCGTTGAATTTTTTTTTAATATCTAAGTACTTTAAAAATCCCATGCTTATCATAGCACCATAGTGTGCATTTTTAACTGTTACTGACACTCCAGATTGCCTTCCATATACATGGCTCATTACAAAGCATATAGATTCAGCGACTCATTACCTGCTTTCCAGTAAACATTTCAACAAAGATGCACTGAAAGCATGGCTGATTACTAATAATACAATAAGAATATACTATTAACAGTACTCAGTTAAATACATTATGTAGAGTTGAAATTTTGTATTTGTATTATGGACACACAAATGTCACACTGAAGACTGTCACACAACACAGAATGAGTAGCACTATTACATTGCAGGTGTGAGCCATGGCTTAAATTACCAACATATAGCTCTATATGTTGATTGACTAAATAGAATTGGAAAGCTACCATTAATTGAAATGTGTTTTAAATTACAAAGATAATTAAAAAAACCCCCAAAACTCTTCTGATAGAACTAACAGATTCTCCCTTCTCATTTCCATCCATTACTTATACAGCTGGGAAGCAGGAGGAGGAAGGGATTTACCTACAACTCCTATTAACGCTAATGTTTAATTTAAAATACAAATCATAGCAATGAGTGAATAAAAGACTGATGTGAAACAATAGTCCACATCCACAAAGAACAGATACCTCAAATATCCTTCAATTTGTACCAGAATTGAGGATTTTTTTTTTTTAATACAGCTTTGGGGAAAAAGTCAAGCACAACAGGGTATAAATGCCCCAAAGGAAAAAGGAAGGCATTTAACCTCCCTCTGTCTCACCTTGTTCAATACGCGTGGCCAGATATAACATTTCTCCCTGAGCAGCCAGCTGATGAACTGATAAAGCTGCAAAAAGGGAAGCAAAAGCGTGTTACACACAACAATTTTCATTCTGCTCTATTTGGAGCTGGGCATAACATGTCCATTGGCTTCAGCAGTATAGAATTTGGATCTGACAGTGTAGATAGGTTTCACCCTATACTCTGAACTGGAATCACTGTCTTAAAAACTGAAAAGTTTACAAAGAGTTTCATAGGTTTAGGTAATTTTTCATCCAATGTATAAATCATACTAGAAGGCAAAGATACTTCCTACACTGACTCTTCACAAGGCAACGTGCTCTCTTCTCTGCTGCTTGGTCAGCAACCCAAGATCACAGTAAGAACATTTATCAAATGAAAATAAGCATCTTTTGATAAATTAAGGCTGTATAGTTTAAAATGACATCTAAGAGATCACATGCCACCAGGAGACCTGTCATGCTGCTCAATAAAGCCTGTAGCATGACTCTTTCTCACTACAATGTGGAATAGATCAGATGTTACAAAACTATATACAACATGACATCTACAGGGGAAGAAAAAGATATTTTTTTTAATAAAATGTACCAAGCATTAAAAACAGAATAATTCTTAAGAGATTATGAAGAAAAAAATCTCCGGTCCCACAGTAAATTGCACAGGTGCATGGTTTTGATAATTACAACTTGGAACAGGTCTGAAAGGTGCTCAGGAGGGAATATATAATACATTATCCACATATAATAACAAAATTAGCTAATGATTACATAATATGTACATGTTCATGGCCCTCTTCCTATTCACTACATGAAAGTATGATTTGTTTTTTTCAGACAGACTGCATATTTTGTTCAGAGGCATCTGCAGCTCCAGATTCATTTCTCCCATGCAAGCAGCCTTTTTTTTTTTCCAAACGTTGGACTTATAATTTATAGAGGAAATAATTTATAGATGAATTACAGAGAATTAATTTAAAAAGAAAATGGTTGACAATTAATAATAACAAAACCCCATAAATAATCACCTTCTTGACTTTCAAGATCTGTGACAGTCATAATGTTTGCAGTAGTCTGTAGCACTTACCAATCATCTAATTTTTATAAATTTTACAAGATGCACAAGTTCCGAAAACAAGTGTATGAAGAACATTAACTTAAAGCTTAGAAAGGATCAGAAATATCTTTATTTTTAAATCAAGAATTGGATCCTTTCTGGAAAATAAGCTTCAGTCATGAATTCAATACAGCAGGTGGATTACTATTTTATGGCTGGAACCATGTGAAATAAGACAAGACTATCTCAATGTTTTCTTCCTACATTAAAGTTCTTTACAACACCAGAGGGAAAAAAAATGGGAAAAAAATCTGTCAAGCATCTAACATACAGTTCACAAAATAATTATTAACAGTAAGACAGAAGGATACTTACAGTTTACTAGCAGAGGTGTTGTAGAGACTTCGTTTCCCCTGTGTTTGTTAGTTAGGGTAGTTGATTGTTTTATTGGTGAGAAATGCTTAGTAGTTGATGGAGTATAAACATGTCTTACTTGGATACCAGGGGAAGGAGAAGTATGGATGTTGCATTCAGCTACATTGAACAGAGAAAACAGACAGGATTTTAGTACTAGTAAGAGCATTAAAAGAAAGCCATAGATTCTAAGTCAAACTAGAAAGCACCAGTATCCCAAGATCTTTAAAACCCATGTTAAGTAAGCTTTGTGATATGTTTTTTCCACTGTATATTGTGAGAGTTGAATAAAGGGCTGTATTCATTTCTGGCATAAAACAATGCTGCTACCCCACAGGTTCAGTATGGCATAACGTCACCCAGAGACAGGCTGGTGTCTAAATGAGATAAACCTTTGTCTAGTTTTTCAACACACCTGGCATGGATTTATCAGGTAGGATGGCTCCACTTAGCCTGTCATACCCTCACTAACACTCTCCAGTGCAATAACATGATGCAGCTCTGGTCAGCCATGTAGTCAGGTAACTGCTCAGCTCATTCTTTGCCCACTCTCCAACCAGTCCACTGCATGAGTGGAGGCGACATTCGCTAATTTTCTTCACCAGGACTTTTTCCACTCCTGTTCAATAAAATCGTAACTGCATTATGAATACTCATCCAGCAGGAAGAGACATATTCCACACTAACTTACATAAAATGCAACAGCAGGTCACGACTTAGAAATTAAGAAGTCATTCAGTGCTGTTGTGTTAATTTGTACTAACTTTTCTAGCTTTCTATTGGAATCTAATGGCATTTTATGACAGAATATGTATGTTATCTTGGCTTCTAATTCTCAAAAGTAGGTTTTGAGAAGTAGCTGGGAAGCCAAATAATTTTTAAGAAGCTAACTGATTAAATACTGGAAAAAATATGGAAGGATTAAACTCCATTATTGGCTAAATTGATTTGGCACCAGTGTGCACTAATAATTAATGACTGGAAGCTAATTAACATGTACACTGAATTCACACCATAGAGAACTTCATGATCATAAACCCAAGCACAAATTCAGGGAAAGAACCAATTAAAAGTAGAGGGTAACAGGATGAAAATGAAATTACATTTTGTTTGCCAATCAAATAGCTACAGCTGACATGATCAAATTAAGAGACCTACCAGGGATTTTTGACCTGCGGTCCCTGGATCCGCAGGACTACTTCTAAGGGGTTCACAAATGTTACCTAAGAAAAACAACCCTATCACTGATGGGTCAAAATTTGCCGTTCAGGTCTGCAGCTCCACTAGTAAGCACTTAGGGCCTGCAAATCAAAAAAGTTTGAAAATTACAATGGCTGAACTGCAGCCAAACAATACAAATCAGAGAAATCATAAAAATCCACAATAGGTCTGTGTTTTGTTATAGGAAATGGGTCAAATTCAACCTCAAGAAAAGATACATTACTAACAGTCTGAAATATAGCGAGCACTAGAAACCACACTAGTTAAAGGGAAATAGATAGAAGTCCTAATTCTGTTGTCCATCGATATGCTCAGCAATGAAAAAGCACGGATCAATTCTGATGAAGCTGCCGAGCAATGGCTGGAGATTAGCTGCAGGGATCCAGAACTGCAGCAACATTTGCTTTCAGTAGTGTGAAGCTGAACTGGTGAGCCAATCGCTACAACTACAGGCTTTGTACAGCCGTATTGATAAAACAAAGTCAACCACATGACCGATGTTATTTTGTCATTGTACTAGTGAAAAGATAAAACATGTTGCAGAAAGCTACTGAAGTTGAAATGATCCTATAGTGCTTTCAGTAGTGTTCTGTAAAGACACATGCATTCAACTGTGTAGCACATTGTAGGACATGCTACACGAAAAAAGTAACCTTGTTTTCATAATCAGCATCAGCTCTTATTAAATTACACTAGAGACTTTTTGTGCCACTACTTTTTCAATTAAAAAAAATTAAAAATGTGATTTAAAAAATAACCTTGGGGGAAATTACTTTTACATTAATAATCCATTAAGCATGTAATAAAAATGTTAGGGGAACGCATCTTAGAAAACTATTACTGATTACTATACATAAGGCAGAGGCTTTTTTTAAAAAAAACATAACAGTTTAACAGGATAACACAATCTACACATAACAATTTGTACCATAAAGTTCAACCTTTAAATAAGACAGATGCCACTTCAAGGTCAGAGTTAACTTGGTCTTGAATATTTTTACTGTCCTCCTCATTCAACGATTTCACAAATCGCGAGCAGACATTCATATCAAACCTATTGGGCAAAATGAATTTCATTCCCATGGCGACACTCTGAGCTGGGCCTTCCTCTGTGCTAGAGTCAAGCTGATGCTCCACTTTAATGTCCGGCATGGGTGGAAGGCTGTAGCTACTGGGACATTCTTCTACAATTAACTGGGCCCCAGCATCTAAGTTTGTTGAAGATGCCATGGCCTCAATCATATAACAGTTTTATGCAAAATGTTTCTTCATAGTTTCTAGCCAAGAGCAGTTCCAGTCAACCAAGAGATCCAGGTGTTTGAACAACCTGCAACTGAACACATGTAACATAGATTAACAACATTCTGGTGAAGTAATGCGTAAAAATACGCCAAACTTGGTTTCATTTAAGCTTATGGCATTTGGTTTTGATAGTCAAAACCTTGCTGAAATATCAGTCTTACTGCTGTCACAAGCTACTGACCAAATCCTCCCTTTAAATTTTATCCCTTGGATATTTAAGCCAAATTCCATAATGAAGCCAGTAGGAGTTTCATCTAAGTAACATTTCAGAATATTAGTCTGGTTGCAATAAAAAAAGCACCACAACCAACGACATTTATACCAAGACAGGAATAAGCTATAAGGAGAAAGTGACTTTATTGCCTAAAAACATTAGACTTGAAGGAAAAGTTACACTGACTTTATGTCCCGTTATGACTCTAAGTTTTTTCATAACCCGAGTGAAGGAAATGGCTTCTACCATACCCACAGGAAAATGATAAATCCCCTTTTAAACCGACGACAACAAAATACCCCAGAATACCCAGGGCTTTTTGACAGCACCGCGGGAAACCTAACGTCAGGCAGCCTCTGCCTCCGCGGCAGCGCCGGGCAGGCAGGCAGAGCGGCCTGGGAGGGCCTGGCAGCCCCGGGCGCTCCCGGAGCCCTCCCCCCGCACGGCAGGCCGCCTGCTCCGGGACGAAAGTCCCGAAGGCGGGCAGCGGCGGCGGCTGCTGCGGCGGCGCCGCCCCACCACAGACGTTGCAGAGCATCCGCCGCCCGGGAACCCCTCCGGCAGAGCGGGCCCGCGGCTCCGCTGCCGACAGACCCGCCTCACCTCGGCGCCGCCGTTTTGGCCGCTGTCGGGGAGGGGGAAGTGACGCCCTACCCTCCCGCCGGCGGGAGGGAGGAAGTGACGCTCTATCGTCGCGGTGGCGGTTGGCTAGGGAGAGTCGGCTCCTGATGACGTGCTGCCCACACGTGCGCGGTGGTTCTGCCGCAGGCAGGCGTGGGGCTCGCCATAGCGGCCGCGGCGGCGCGGCGCAGCGTGTCCCGAGCCCCCTGAGGCGGCGCGGATCGGCTCGGCTCTCCCCTCCCCGAGCGCCCTCCGGAGAGCCACAGGCCTGGCCGGGCCCGCAGGCGGGAGCGTGACTCGGCTGCGGCGGCCGCCGCTGCGTGAGGAGGCGCCGCGCAGGCCTTCGCCTCGCCCTCGGTCCGTGCTGACGGCCAGCCATGGCCACGTACAAACCGGTGGTGGTTCAGGCGTTCCCCAAGCTCGGGGAGAGGATCACGCAGGACACGGTGTACTGGCGGGGCTACAAGGTGGGAGGCAGCCCGCCGCGGCGCGGGGGGCAGGGGGCGAGCGGGCCGGCCCGTGTGGCTGCGTGGCGGGCGCGGGGTCTGTGCTCTGGTCCGTGCTTTCTCTGCCAGCTCTTGCGGCTTTCGGTTAGAAGCGGTTCTTTAGTATCGCCCTGAAACCTACTGGACGGCTTCCTAGGAAACGAGGCTGACTTGAGCCCCAGATTGGCCCAACAGACGTAGTTATTGTACTAAAATGTTTTTTTTACTGCTTTCCTGTGAGTAGTCAAAGGGTTTCTAAACTTGTGTGAGTGAGTAAGGTTGGTTTTTCCTCAAAACACATAATTAATAGGTCAGTTGTAATGCGTGAATTGGAAAAAATTTATAAGAGCAGAAGTAGCCTGGCAGAAGAGAAACTCACCGGGATTGTACTTAAGAAATAACTTGGTTCTAAGTGGAGTTTTGAGCTCTCCGTAGGAAGAATAGGTTTTGTTCTGCTGTTTTCATTTTTGATGGTGTGCTTATGCACATTTAATGATCTTTATTGCAATTGTTTTAGACACCCGTTCAGATAAAGGAATTCGGTGCAGTAAATAAGATTGACTTCTCCCCGGTTTCGCCATATAACTATGCTGTCACGGCCTCCTCAAGGGTAAGTAAGTGGCTTTTCTGAGGTTTTTATGCTCTTGTCCTTCCATCGGTATCATATGAGCGAACTTAAATGTCTTTTTGTTTTGCTAGATCCACATTTATGGCCGTTACTCTCAGGAACCAATCAAAACATTTTCTCGCTTCAAAGATGCTGCTTATTGTGCCACATATAGAGATGATGGCAATCTGCTTGTTGCTGGCAGTGAGGAAGGTAGCATTCGCCTCTTTGACGTTAGTGGAAGAGCACCACTGAGACAATTTGATGGTCATACTAAGTAAGACAGCGTTGGTTTTTTCTTTGTACGCGTAAGCTTGTTTGGTGTATTTACATATGTCTGCTTTGCATGTTGCTGAAAATCTGAATAATACTGATCTATGTTGCTTGCAACTGTCTCACATAGATCTTACTGAAATGTAGATTTTTAAATTTAATTCAGAATTGGAGTGACTTTTTAAAAAATTCTAAATATGAATTGAGTACATGGAAGAATAAATATAAATTTTCTGATTCGGGTAGGTGTCTGTTAATGTGTTGTGTAGACATAGTCTTGTGACTACATGGTGCTGACAAGCACGTTTTATTTGATGCTGGCAGGAAAAGAGTTCTAAAAAGTGGCTAAACAAAACCAGTGAAGAAATATGCCAGGAAGAGCAGGAATCCCTTAAAAAAAAACAAACCAGGAAAAATGCATGATGGCGGGGTTGGGATGTTAGAAGGAGTTAGAAGAGGAGTTCTGATGTACCAGTGAGGACAAGACAATGATAATGCTTAGATTAAATGGATGGCTATGCTATGTAAGAGGAATACGTGTTTTATCTGTCTAGAACAACAACAACAAACCCCCTTTCACAGGAAAGCACACAGGCAGACCTTAAGAGTATTTCTGTTTGAGGTCTGTCATTGTAGCTTGGGTATTATCTGATGTCCTAACTACTAAGTTAACTGTAATAAGATTTAGGGTATCTGTGTTTTCTGTCAAAGTCATTCTCTGTTGGTAATACAGGTTTAAATAGTGGTTTAAATGGTAATACAGGTTTAAATAGTGATTTTAAAGGACAAGAAGAGTGTCCGACCCGATCATACTTAAAACTTACTATTATAAATTTTTTCTAGAGGACAGTGCTAGTACACAGACCTCTAAGTAACAAATGCAGAATTTACAGCTTTTGAATGAGCATCTAGTAGACCTGTAAAACCTTTAAGGCAGATTATATCAGTGCTTAGGTAAGCACCTGTCAGCATGACCCTTTTCTGGCTGGAAAGGTAAAAACTAAAGTGTTTTTAACCTCTAAAGTGAGGCTTTGTAACTTCCAACAGTAAATACTTTGCACTTTTAAGTTAGAGAGAATACTTTAATAAGCTCTTCATACAAAGTAACTGTTCTAGAAACAAGTATATATTTTAACTTTAGATATTGTGGACTTTGATTTCTAGAGCTGTTCATGTAGTGGGCTTCCTGTCTGATAAATACCGAATATTTTCCGGTGGTGATGATTATTCATCAAATCTGTGGGATATTCCAAGTGCTACAGAAATCGTCTCGTACAGTGAACATACTGACTATGTGAGATGCGGCTGTGCAAGTAAAGTGAATGCAGATGTCTTTGTAACAGGTTTGATTTTCTTTTTTGTATACGCTTCTTTTGGATTGATTGGAAGAAAAATGCAGAAAGATAGTTTTTGATATAGTAGGATCTTGTTCATTATATTTTAAACATGGAGGATCTGTCTTCCTACTCAGTGCCTACTTTTTGCTTGCTTTTTAAGCTTGACACTGATGTTAGTACAGAAACTCTGACCGAACTAATTTTTCACATCTTTTTGCTTTAGCCTGTTAGGCTTAATGGGACTGTTCTGACTGGCCTTTGAAAGTTTTAAGGAAATCCTGTGAACGTATCCTTTAGTTGGGATTGACTGAAGTGTTTTATCAGGTTTCCGGAGGAGGACACTAGTTCCTGTGTAGTTTGTACAGCCCAAAACTGTCAGACTCAAAAATGAAAGGTCATGTGAGGAGTTGAAACCAGTTGCTTTTGTTTTTCCTAGCAGTAGCTTTCTATTAATCTGTGGTAAATTGCTGTGAAAAAACTAGTATTCCTTACTTCAGGAGGCAGGTTTCATCAGGTTGCCTGATATTTATTGTTATAAATACACTTGATTAATGGAAGGGAAATAAAATTAAGACTTAAATTACTTTTAAGGCCTGATATATTGCTAGGGCTAGAATTAGAAGACATGTTGCCCGAAGGCTGAAAATTAACCAAGGTAAACCACAAGGTGTTCTAAGTGTATGGTTTAAAACTGTTTCCGTTTGGCAGGAGCTCCTTTAGATGGTAGGATGTGGCTGGTTTAGTTCCTGAAATAATTGAAATGATGAAACTGAAACTATTTACGGTGTTGTTTGCAGGTTCCTATGATCACACTGTGAAACTATTTGATGCACGAACGAAAGGTAGTGTCATGACAATAGAACATGGCCAGCCTGTGGAGAGTGTGCTTCTGTTCCCTTCTGGTGGGCTTCTAGTATCTGCAGGTACTTCAATAAAATAAAATTTCTTTTCTGTGGCCCTAGTTTGAGAAATACTTCAGCTGCTTCTTTCTTGTGTGGTCTTTTCATTTGGTAATGAAGTGGTAAGTGATGTAACAGCAGGATTTCTCAGAGGTCTTTTTAGGGATCTGTGTTGATCTGGAGGATGAAGGCAGGGGTCTTTTTGTCTCTGATCTGATTTTCTTGTAGTTGGTCCAAAAGAAAAAGACATTTTTAATTACAAGATACAGACTTTAATTATCCCAGTGTAAAGTGAAGGAATGAACATACTTAAGTTTTGAAAAGATGGGACTGTATCTTTCTCTAAATGATGATTACGTTTTTTGGTCTCTTCTTGCCATTGCATCAGAAGTCCTGTAACCCAGGGGTATCTAGATTATTTTTGGTAAGGAGTACGTTGAATCATTCAGCTATGCGTGCAGAATGGCCTAAAAAAGAGCAGGCTTGTAGTGTGTCTTGTCCCAGGAGATAGTCATAATGGATGGGGATGGTGAGTAGGTACAGAAAACTCTGTGTTATGAAGGAGGCACTGTATCACTCTGTGAAAACTTATCCAGAGAAGCATAAATGTGTATGGATGTCAAACTGTTTTGTGTGCTTCCTTCTCACAGGAGGTCGATATGTCAAAGTTTGGGATGTACTAAAAGGTGGACAATTACTAGTTTCACTTAAAAATCACCATAAAACTGTAACTTGTTTATGCCTGAACAGCTCTGGACAAAGGTTATTGTCAGGATCCCTGGACAGGTTAGTATATTTTGTGGCTTTGTTGTGATTTAGGACTTTTTTCCTTTGAAAGTTATTATATATCAGTGTGAATCTGTGCATGTTTTTTGGGGTTAAACACTTCTAACTGTTAGAGATATAACTTATTTGAAAACTTGTCCTGAGGCCAAGGTACATACTGCGATATACATTAACCTTTTCCTCTTACTAGTCTGAATGTCAGTAAGGGTTGCATGTGCCATTTGGGAACATGTGTGGGGAACTTCTGAATAAGCATTCATTTTTCTGAATCTCTAAACTGAGCTTTGCAGTCTCTGTAAAGTAACTATTCTTGACTTTAATACAGTTAAATAACTGAAAGTGTATTAGTATTCACCTTTAAAGCGCCTGGTTTTTGTGTCTCTATGCTGTTGCTTTTTGTACCCAAGGTGCACAGGTGAAGTATGTCCTCCTTGCTTTTTTGTTTGTTTGTTTGGGTTGAGTTGCTGCGTACTGGTACTCAATCTGTTGTCTCTGAGACATTAGAAATATGAAGTGGTCTGAAATGAGTAGTCTGTTCTCTTCCTCCCTCCCTCCCTCCCTCCTGTACTTCCATAGGCTTCCTCAGGCTTTATGATTACAAAGCATAAGCTGAAAGATCACACAGCTGTGCAGCTATTTGTCATTCTGCGCTCACAACAGTAAAGTTCATACTTGTTGTAAGATAATGTTTTGTTTTCTCTTTTGTTAAATATTTCCTACCTTCAACCAAATCATTAAAGAGCAGCCAGATACAAGAATATCTATGGATCTACTTCCAGAAATTGTCAATAGATCTCACATTTAAAATTTAAGAACAAATTTGAAGAAATGTTGTCTTAGTGTTTCCTAATAAGCATTGCTGAAGTCACATAGTCACTACGTCTGCCTTCAATTTCTTCTTCTGTCTTTGCGCCATTTTCATCTTATTTGTGTAAGGGTAATCCTTCCTTGACTTTTGTGTATCTTTTGCCAGAGTCTTTCTGTTGCAGGAGAGGTAATAACTAAGAAGCTCAGCGGTAGTCTGAAGAATGCTTTGTGTAAATACTCAGTTTCCTTAAATGATCTATAGAGGTCGAGAGTGATGAAATTCCTGTAAAGTGTCTACAATAAGGCATTAGTAACGAGGTTTTAATAATTACTCTTCTGTATAGGCATGTGAAGATTTACAGTACTACTTCTTACAAAGTAGTCCACAGCTTTAACTATGCAACATCCATCCTCAGTCTTGCATTGTCGGTAAGTACATTAGAAATCTTTCTAGGCAAGGTAATTACTGATACCTTTTAAGTCACTGAAGTAATTAATTTTTGCTTTCATTGCTACTGGGTGTTTCAGAAGAATGTTGTACATGCAAAGTAGGATGACTGAATGTATTCCTCCTGAGTAAAAAATGCATTAAAATGTTTTAAACGTAATGCATTCAGATACCAAATGTTACCTGATTAGATCTGTACAGTTGTGTATTTATCAAGGATGGTATATATCATAGGGAAGGTATTCAGTTTAGAAGGGAAGTCCTTTGACTTTAAGAAGACTGTACTCATCTTTTGCCTTTCAGGAACCTTTGTGAGTCCTCTTGCATGGCAGTGATAAAAGGAAAAAGATAGTTCATTTGTTGAGAAATTTAGAATAGGACAAACTTGTCTTAGAAGTTCTTGGTGTCAGGTTGGTCTGAGGAAGAAAAAGAGGAGAGGGCATGAGGTATGAGCGTAAACAAACTTGTTTGCCAAGGCATGTGTCTTACTGTCTTGGAAACAGAAAGACTCTTATTTCTCTGAAACATTTGAGTTCCAATGGATAAGTGATGTGCCGGCCAGAAATTTGGAGGCTAGCGCCACTTTTTAAAACAATGCTGTCGTCATGTAGTCACCTTCTTATGTAGCCTCTGAAGGACATGTAAAAGGGACTGTGAGGGATCTTTACTACCTTTGCTACTTTACTATTGTCCTGCTCTTCTGGAACCTAGGGGGAGGTGTGTATGGAGGGCGTGTCTTCCTTTCTTCATTTCCTACCTCATTCCCTAGGGAGCTAGAGCTAAATGAGTTTTGAATTATTTTGGTTGAGGTGAAGAGTACAGAACCAAAAAAACCCCATACCCTTTAAGCCTCTACAGCAGCTGCAAAACATGCAGTACCTGTAGTTTGTCATCTCTAGAGCTGTGCATATATCTTTTGAAACATAATCTTTTGTTTCCTATTGACTACAACCCTTGAGTTTTAAATGGTCATTTGAGAACATAAGACTGGCTCTACTGGGTCAAACCAAAGGCTGGTCTAATTCCAGATGCTTCTTCCAGCTGTAGCCATAAGTAGGTGCATATGGAAAACTAAAAACAGGGCAAATGTGTATGATAAGTTTCCTGATATTCTCCCAAACTCCAAACTAATTTTCAGATGAGAAATTAGCTCATCAGAGTGTAGTTTCTGTGTAGTTCAAAGAATGTCTCTTACATAAACCTTCTCAGTCTCTCCTTGAGCTTGGACGAACTTCTAACCTTCACTAGATTCCTTGACAAGGAGTTCCACATTTTTGCTACTTTTTGTGTGAAGAATTGCCTCCTTTTGTTCCATTTGAACCTTCACTAGCTTCATTTGATGCCCCTAAACAAGATATGGACCAGCTGATTTCCATCCATACCTGTCATAATTCTGTAGGCTTTTACCATATCCCTCCTCAGTTGTCTTTTTTTTCCCTACGCTGAAGAGTTTTGTCTCAGATCAAGCCAATTTTTGATAGTCCTTGGGGTTTTTTGATTCTTTTATTCCGAATCTGCTACTGTTTTTTGAGAATGACTTGCATAGGATTTAAGATGTGGGTAAACAATGGATTTATTCACTGTATAATGACTTTCTAGTTTTTATTTCTTCTGTAGGAATTCCTAACACTTTTTATTTGTGGCTTTTTTTTCATACCACCAGTTGAGCATTCAGCTAATGTTTAATGTTTTCATAGAATTATCTGTTAGTAGTAACAGGTCAGAACTCACTGTTCTATATGTGAAGTCAGTGTTTTTCTCCAGTGCATCATTTAAAATTACAACCTTTAGCATCAAATACATGCAACCTTTGTTATGCAGGTGAAATTTATACCAGTGACTGGTATTTTGAACAACTTTCACTTGTTTCTCAAAATCCTGCTGTTCCATGATAGCTTTCTCATGGGTGGTGTTCATGTCTGCTGTATGGCATGTAATAGCCAAAGGCAGTTGTACACCATTGAAAAAAAAAACCAACCACCTGTCACAGATTATACTTACAGAATGGATGTTAATGCATATTTGAGCTTGCTTCACTAGTCAGGCTGTAGTCCGTCTAGGTATTTGTTAAAGTTTTATTAGATAGATAATGTTGCTTACGGTCATAGCCTTTAAGCTGTCCCTGTTTTGAACAAGGTGTTTGACCATGGGACCTCATGGAGGTGCCTTCCAACTGAAGTTATTCTATGGTACTGTGATTAGAGCCTTATCATGAACCATAAAAATTTTAAAATCTGCATGGTAGAGCATGCATATAAAATACTAGGTTCCTAAATCTGTGATTTCTTCATTTTAGCCTGAAGATGAAACCATAGTCGTAGGCATGACCAATGGGGTGCTAAATGTTAAACACAGAAAACCTGAAGAAAGGAAAGAAAAGCCTCAAAAGAAGAGACAACCAGCATATAGAACCTATGTGAAGGGAAGAACTTACATGCCAAAACAGGTATATGAGGGTGAGAAAATGTATACTGAAGCACTCCTCAAAATTTCTTTCTTTTTTTGGTGTGTGCTAAGTTGAAGAAAGGGAAGTGAGGGAAGCTATGAAGACTTATAAGCTTGTTCATGGTAATACATCTAATCCATTGTGTGTGTGTCTGTCTTACTCTGAACCCATCTTTCAATTCTAGGAAGATTTCTGTGTCAGTAAACCTGTAAAACGTGTTTTGAGGAAATATGACAAGCTGCTGAAGAGCTTTCAGTCTTCCAAGGCCCTTGATGCGGTACTAGAGGTAAGGCACTGGTTTTTGTCTTACTATAGTTGTGTGCTGTGGTCTGATGTGGATTTTTTCTGTATGTCAAATTAATTTTATTTCAGTGTATAACTAGAAAAGAATCAAACTTGTGGGGGTTCCATTTTGGTTTTGCTGATACCAGCCCTGTTTTGTGTGTAAAAATGTTGCTTTGGTACTAAACTTCTGTTATATATGTCCAGCCACCCATCAGGCTTTATACTCCTGAAGTTACGGTTGCAGTCATGCAGGAACTACATCGCAGAGGAACACTGAGGAGTGCACTTGCAGGCCGAGACGAGAAGCAAATTAATCTCCTTCTTACCTTTGTGGCAAGGTATTATTTTAACATGAGTTCTCTCTATTTTGAGACCTTTATTTCTTAACAGCTTTTGCCGCAGAGTCTCAACAGATCATGGGTGGAACACTAGTACTCTTGACATCTCACGTCTTTTGCTTTCTGATATCAAGGTCTGGGATTTTACTTACAGTACTGAACTAGTTTACCTGTTAGCACAAAAAAATTTTGCTAACAGTATGAGAGAGTATATTTTACTTTGCCAGACATGCTACTGTTAGTCTGTTATTTTCTGTCTCTTTGATGAAACTCGTGTCTTCATGTACCTGAGGCTTTTGCCACATCTCCAACCCCCACTGCCTTCCTGAAAGGAGGAGGGTAAATACCACATGTAGCTTTTTTTGACTCGCGTCTCTGACTGCTGTTCTGTGACGTCTTTCATGAAGAAAAAATTTTCTGTATGCCTGTGTGAGAAAGCTGCTTGTTGGTTGGAGGAGTGCAGCTGGCAAAAACAGTAAAATTGGGATGTCTTCTAATTTTGCAGGCGTGTGATTGAGCCTAGATTTACTCCTGTACTGGTGACTGTTGCAGATATGATCACTGGTAAGTACAACACAAAAAGGATTCTCAAAGCCACGTAGCTAGCTTGGAAATAAGGTAAAAAGTGCTACATTTTTAAGAAACCAAACCTTTATGGGTTTGTTTATAAGTATGAACTCAGTGTCAAGAGAATGATCCAAAAAGAGAGATTGCCAGATAACTTTGACCACAGTCAGTATCTTGATTTGCACCGGCTGCAGGAAGCTCCTTATGATTTCTAAGTATCTTTGATACTTCATGTTTCTATACTTACATAGTACAAGTGACTTCTGCTTCTCCAATGAGGTAAAAATAGTATTTGAGGTCGTAAAAACTTCTGTTTCTGTTAGTTTGACTTACTGTTACTGTGAGTACATACCAATAATTAACACTGTTTTCAGAATACCGTTAATGTTGTCTTATTTGTCCACAATGTTGGACTTGTGCCAGGCTCTTTAAACACATCTGTAACTAGCTAATACAATTTTCACGTTTTCATAGATAATGTGGATTCTTAAGTGACTTCTCTTTTTACAGACATTTATCAGCCTGTGGTTGGGCAGTCAGCGATTGTTGATAGACAATTCTTGAGACTTCAGGAAGCCATAGGAAAAGAGATTGACTATCAAGAGGAACTACTAGAAGTTTTGGGAATGATGGATACATTATTTGCTACTTTTACTAAGAAAAGAGCTACTTATCTAGAAGAGAAAAAAAGTAATGGTCTTACAGAGACCATTGAAACAAAAATGAATAACTGACTGACAAACATCATAACAAATTGTCACAAAAATAATGTGGACTTGAAATACATGACCTGTTCTCCTAATAACTTTTTATAACAGTGACTCAAAATAAGCCGCTGTTGTGGTTTAACCCATGGTTTGACCAGGACAGCCCCTCTATGTTGAAGTTCTGTCTTCCAAACTGTGTTTCTGAATAGGCTGAATTACTGAAGACTGAGAAGAAAGGACGTTTCCAAGATTTTCCATACAATATTTTTCAAAAAATTGAATATTAAAGTTTTATTCCAAAGTTATATAATTTTTAGAGTGTTTTGTGCATCCAGTGCTAAGTCATTATTTGATTTAGAGAAACAGTCAACAATTTTCAGTTTTTATTTACCAGAAAATAATTGAGGTTTGTCTAATTTTAATGTGTCATTGTCCCTATTTAAGGTTAATATCCCATCTCACGTACTTGGATATAGGAATAAAACCACGTATGCATTGGATAAAACTTGACTACATTGTGTTTTCTCTCCCTGCTTCATCTCCATTTTAGACTTCCATGAATTCATAGGAAACAGCAAAATGACTTCAAGAAAACAAGTGCATGTTATTTTGTTTTGTTTTGTTTAGTGCAATACAAGAAATATGCTTATGTATATTGAAAAATTTGTTAGTTTCATTTTTTTAAAGAGTGCATATACATTTACGAATTATAATTCTCTAGAAAATAGATAATTCTTACTTCTAAAGGGAAATTAATTCAACTTAAATTAATGTAGTAGGTAAATGTAGGAAGTAAACTGCACACCAGTGTGAAAATCCTCAATTAAGTAAAAGAACTTAATTTTTGTATAATTCTATCACTTTCAATGTGTAGTAGATGCTGTTTGAGTCTACGTTATTAACAGTATGTATTTGAGTACTGGGGTAGTGGTTTATTTTAACTTCAAGCAGTGCTGAGGAAGGATGGTATACTTTGGAAAGACGGGTGTGCCAAAAGCTGCTCAACACATGTAGGATGACAGTAGAGTACAACTTTATTCTTAACCTGTTTTCTGTGACTTGCATTTTCCCCAGGCCTGGAATTTATTTGAGTTGAATTTTATGGGAATTTATGGGAAATTATGAATTTCCTGCAAAAGGAGTTTGCTCAAGTGTGGCAGTGAAAGGTGGGTATCAGTGGTAAAAATAACTTGGAACAATTTTGCAAGTTCTACCTAAAATCTTAACAATCTTTGACTGAAAAATGTGGAGCGGTATCCGGTCTGCCCTTAAATTAATATGTGGGCAATATATGTTCCTGGCTATGGTGATTTGCTGGCTTTGAAGACTTAGGATGATAATAGGTTGTAATAAGTAGCATGTTCATGCAAACTTTAAACTCTTAGTTTCCTTGCTGCTTACCTTACTATTTTAATTTTATTTCTGCTAATAGACGTGGGCTTTCTTTTGTCTTCTAGGAAATCTGTGTGCTACTTTTAATTGCGTGACTTAATCAAGCAGTATCCTTAGGAGACTTCACACAAAATTAGTTTTCGGGGCGGGGAAGGTTCTTCCTGGAACCTCCTTATTCCGTGACCCTTCGGTAGTGCTTGGAGTTGTAGGTGGGTGTTTCTCTTGCAGCCTAGTGTTCCATGGCTTGAGAACCACTAACCTTGACATCAAGCATATTCTTAGTTCTTACTGACAATATTCATGTCTGAAGTATGTATCCATTGTAGGGCCTCGAAGTTTGATGTGTGGCTAGCAGAACCGTAGGAGGAAGTTAGATTAAAACAGCAGATTAGTTTGATCTGAGTTGGAAAGATATGGATTTGATGGATGGACTGTTCAGTGGATGAGGAATTGCTTGGATGGTCGCATCCAGAGGGTAGTGGTCAATGGCTCAATGTCCAGATGGAGACCAGTGGTGTCCCTCAGGGGTCTGTATTGGGACCAGTACTGTTTAGTATCTTCATCAGTGACACAGACAGTGGGATCGAGTGCACCCTCAGCAAGTTTGCAGATGACACCAAGCTGAGTGATGCAGTTGACACGCCTGAGGGACAGTTTGCCATCCAGAGAGATCTGGACAAGCTCAAGAAGTGGGCCCATGTGAACCTCGTGGGTTCAACAAGGCGAAGTACAAGGTCCTGCACCTGGGTTGGGGCAACCCCCAGTATCAATACAGGCTGGGGGATGAAGGATTGAGAGCAGCACTGCAGAGAAGGACTTGGGGGTACGGGTGGATGAAAAATTGGACACGAGCCGGCAATGTGCGCTCGCAGCCCAGAATAGCAACCGCATACTGGGCTGCATCAAAAGAAGCGTGGCCAGCAGGTCAAGGGAGGTGATTCTGCCCCTCTACTGTGCTGTGGTGGGACCCCACCTGGAGTCCTGCATCCAGATCTGGTGTCCTCACTACAGGAAAGACATGGACCTGTTGTAGCGGGTCCAGAGGAGGGCTACAAAAATGATTGGAGGGGTGGAACACCTCTCCTATGAGGACAGGCTGAGAGGGTTGGGGTTGTTCAGCCTGGAGAAGAGAAGGCTGCAGGGATACCTTATTGCAGCCTTTCAGTACTTCAAGGGGCTTATAAGAAAGATGGGGACAGACTTTTTAGTAGGGCCTATAGTGATAGAACAAGGGGTAATGGTTTTAAACTAAAGGAGGGTGGATTCAGACTAGATGTAAGGAAGAAATTTTTTACAATGAGGGTGGTGAAACCCTGGAACAGGTTGCCCAGAGAGGTGGTAGATGCCCCATCCCTGGAAGCATTCAAGATCAAGTTGGACAAGGCTCTGAGCAACCTGACCTAATGGAATATGTTCCTGCTCACTGCAGGGGGGTTGGACTAGATGACCTTTAAAGGTCCCTTCCAACCCAACCTATTCTATGATCTTATGGTAATTTGATTTATTATGACATTTACAATTCATGTTATTCTACCAAGCGAGTTTGCCAAGGTAGAGCTGGAAGCAGGTGTGAGATACCATCTACACAAATGGAAATCTGATCAAAACATGGAAAAACAAATGCTATTTAAGATCTAAATTTCTAACAAAACTACTAAAGTGAAATTTTGAAGACTTACCTGGCTGGCCAACTGATTTTCTGCTACTTGAGTAGAAGCAGCCAGTTGTATTATGAGTTCTACTGGATTCACTAGCTGTGCATTGAAAGCTGGTATTTGTTCAGGTGACACCTAGTCTGCTTGCCAAACTTGTCTGTTCTTTGCGTCTCTGCTGTTGTCTGTTAGGAAAATGAATACTGGGGGTTTTTTTTCCATTTAGTAAGATTTTTTTTTCATTATGCAAGCTTTTCTTCAGTACCTACATAATTAAGTTACAGAGGAGCCAGAGTAAGATGCTGTTATTACCACTGTGGTGCCTGTTGTTAATTTTCTGATTGTATTTAATTGTAATATTAATATAAAACTTCAAATTTTGTTTTTTTAATAGGTTGCTGGTTGAATAAAATAGTAGGGAAAAAAGTTATTTCAGGTAGCAGTTTGCAATGGTCTTTCTGCAGTAGTGAATGTTTAAAATGCATTAGTGCAGTGCCAGCCATGCATATTTTTGTTTTACAGGTGAAAATTTCATTTATTTATATGAAAATGTAATTATTTTTCCACCAGTGCATTACCTTATGCCCCAGAATGTAGTATTTTGAAGCATTAAGATGGAATGTCATGAACTGAAATAGTTAAAGTAGTTAATTATGCATTGGATTGGAGGGGATGTAATGCTGGGTGTCCTGTTTGGGGAAAGGATATTCTTTATTTCGTAAGTTCTGCTTATATAGAAAAGTGGGAGTTTATTGCACACAGCATCTTCCTTGACTTCTGTGTCATTTGGGAGTTACCAGGTTGATTTGTCTTTGAAATATAGTTAATAGATTATCTTTTCCCAGAGCACATAGTTACAGACAAAAAGCGTGCCTGTTAGTTTTTTGACATCCTTTTCACAGGAAGCATTTTTGCAGCTGTTTATTGGACAGAGGGAACACCTCCCCACCCCTGAATATTGTTATGGCTCAGGAGCATGGTTAGCATGGAAGGTTGCCAGAAAAGAGACTTCTCTAATTGAATGCATCCAGAAATAGGCTGGGTTTCAAAAAGAATAGTAAATTCAGGACTTCTCTTTCCTCATTTTCAAAAATGAGAAACTGAAACAAGCTTATAAAAAGGAGAATCAGAGATAATATTGATCTGTCGCTTGATGAGGTTGGTCACCTCACAAATAGGGCTGTAGACAAGGCAGAGACATTTAATGCCTTCTTCGCCTTTGTCTTCAACACCAATGATGGGCCCTAGGGCACCCGGAGACCTATGTTGGAAGACTGTGATTAGGGGAATGATAAACTCTCAGCCGACCTTGAACTTGTTCAAGACTTGCTGCTCCAGCTGGATGCACAAAAATCTGTGGGGCCCAATGGGGTATATCCCAGGATACTGAAAGAGCTGTTGGATGTCATTGCAGACCTCTCTCCATTATTTTTCAATGGTCTTTGGGAGTCTGGAGAGGTCCCAGTCCACTGGAAGCTGGCAAATGTTCCAGTTTTCAAGAAGGGTAAGGAGGAAGACCCTGATAATTACAGGCCTGTCAGTCTCACTTCAGTGCCTGGTAAAATTATGGAGCAGGTTATTCTGGGAGTTACTGAAAAACACTTGAGAGACAATGCAGTCATTGGTCATAGCCAACATAGGTTCACAAGGGGAAAGTCCTGCTTAATTTCCTTTTATGACAAGGTCACCCATCTAGTTGACCAAGGGAGGCCAGTAGACGTGTAGATTTTAGCAAAACTTTTGATACTGTCTCTCACAGTATCCTTCTGGATAAACTGTCCAGCACACAGCTAGACACGTCCATAATACGATGGGTGAGCAACTGGTTGATGGATCAGGCTCAAAGAGTTATAGTAAATGGGGTTACATCAGGCCAGTCACCAGTGGGGTTCCCCAGGGTTCAATTTTAGGCCCAGTTCTCTTCAATATTTTTATAAATGAACTGGACGCAGGAATTGAATGTACATTAAGTTTGCTGATGATACTAAACTAGGACGAGCTGTGGACTCCCTTGAGAGAGGCCTTACAGAGAGATCTGGATAGACTAGAGAGCTGGGCAATCACCAACCATACGAAATTTAACAAGAGCAAGTGCTGGATTTTCCACCTGGGATGCGGTAATCCTGGTTATATGTACAAACCGGGGGACGAGAGGCTGGAGAGCAGCCCCACGGGAAGCAGTCTGGGGGTTTGGGTTGATGGCAAGGCGAGTATGAGCCAACAGTGTGCCCTGGCAGCCAAAAGGGCCAGCCGTGTCCTGGGGTGCATCACGCACGGCATAGCCGGCCGGTCGAGGGAGGTGACTGTCCCACGCTACACTGCACTGGGGCGGCCCCACCTCGAGTGCTGTGTGCAGTTTTGGGTGCCTCAATGTAAGAAGGACATCAAACTATCAGAGTGTGTCCAGAGGAGGGCGACCAACGTGGTGCAAGGTCTTGAGGGCAAGACTTACCAGGAGCGGCTGAGGTCACTTGGCTTGCTCAGCTTGGAGAAGAGAAGGCTGAGGGGTGACCTCATCACAGCCTACAACTTCCTCATGGGGGGCAGCGGAGGGGGAGGTGCTGATGTCCTCTCTCTAGTGACAGTGATATGACATGAGGCGATGGAATGAAGCTGCATCAGGGGAAGTTCAGGGTGGACATCAGGAAAAGGTTCTTCACTGAGAGGGTGGTTGGTCACTGGAACAGGCTCCCCAGGGAAGCGGTCACAGCACCAAGCCTGTCAGAGTTCAAGGAGCATCTGGACAATGCTTAGTCATATGGTTCAGTTTTAGGTAGTCCTGTGAGGAGCAGGGAGTTGGACTTGATGACCCTTATGGGTCCCTTCCACTTTGAGACATTTTATGATTCTATGAAAAAACTCAGCAGTTTGAGTGTGACCACATATTGTGTTTGTGTATGTACTTTATATTTGGATTCAGACAACTGATGTTACCCCCATTACCTTGTTAAGGCTTACTGAAGACAACACGTGGTCAGACTGTGGCTCTGAAATGACTCCCTCAGATTTAACTAGCTGGACAAGAACAGGGTCTGGAATGGAGTTCTGGAGAACTCACTTCCTTGCATGCTCTCTGGGAAGTTGTTCTGACCCCTTGTGTTCTTTGGAAGGCAAAGTGTGGTCTTGTCAGCATTTGCACCCAGCTGATTTTGTTTCTCTCTGCATGAGTAATTCTTGGGTTTGTGTCACTAGTATACACTGAGAAAAAGAAGATGCTCCCTCCAGTGTGGGTGAGAGGCAGTAGTTCCACATTTCATTTGGCAGAAGGAATGCAGTGCTAACATAACCATGGGGTTATTAAATTGTCAACCCCATCTTTGCCTTTCTGCTCAGAGGGGAAGGATGGCCACTAGATGAGCTCCCAAACCTCAACTATTTTGTGAATTATGATGCTGTTTCCCCAGCTGCAAAGGGAACTTAGGATCTGGTAGGTTTGTTGCATCACCATCTGAATTTACAAAAAAATGTTAAAGCTGCTCTTATGAAGAAACACTTATACACACTTCTATTTTTTCCTGCATATCTTTCACTATCAAATGAAGTGAAAATAGATGATGATTAGCTCTGGATCTTGGAGATCTGGATTGATCAGGTATTGGTTTTCAGTTACTATTGCTGGCTTTCTCTATACTTCTGATAAAAAATTATTTTGTCCCGTATTACAGCTTAGACAGGTTCTTTTTGTTGAACTGTAGTTGAACTGGTTCCATTTAAAGACTTGGTGTTTGGTCATAGAAAACTTCTGAAACTGAAACAGTTTTATTTAATAGACACGGTTGTTCTCAGATGGTTACAAAATTTACTACAGTCTTCTGTGTAAATTAACATAATGGGATATACTTTTCTCCTTCCTAAATGGAACACTTTCTTGTTTGCCATCATCATCTGCAACTTGTATAACAATGTCATAAAGTGCATTTATTTGCTCTCAAGTAACGCGGGGCTATTGAGTGACCATTTGAAAAGTCATTTCACAACCCTGTGCTTGTTTCACCATTTATAAAATACTATAAGTTTGTCCTTTGAATGCAGTGAGTTTTGATGCCTGCATACAGAAAGACAAGCAGGATGGGGAATGGAGTGTGCTTGCTCTCTTATTTAGCATTATTAGCTGCACGTGGTGTTTGATAACCCATTAAGAATTTCAGTGATGAAGTTGTAGGTAGCATCTTCCATGTGGCTTTTTTATAGATTGTGTATGTTCGCTTTCTTACACAATTTAAAGATTAACTTCCAGGTGAATGAGGACGTGACCGGTTGCAAATGAAACTTTTGTGCAATCACACAGGAAGGGACACGTCCTGTGGATGCATAGAGATCGCAGCAGTGAAGTTTGTAGGATTCCTTAATATGCAAGCACATGGAGGCTTTATGTCCTAAATTTCTTTACTGTTTTACAGATTACTGCAAACCACCACTAACAAAGCAAGTATACTTATGGTTAGTAAAGTAAGTAGATACATATTACAAGTTCCTACAAAATTAGTACCAGGAAGCAAATAAACATTGTAACAGTCACATCAATCAATATTAATAGCGATCAATAACAAAGCAAGTATATATTTCAGTATTACAGCCTATTACAAAATTACCACTAGTAAAGCAGCACATATACTTATGATTAATCACTTACAAGCATACATATAAACTTATCACAGGATTGGAGCCAATTAAATGAATCCCAAAAGTGGGACCAGTCGATAACGGACAATGTCTTGCTTCAAAGATGATCTGCGTCACGGAGCTTGGAGGCAGCCAGCTGTCCCCAGCGAGGGTCCGATCTCTCTAGGAGATCTCACAGAAAAGGGTGTGTGCATGGGAAGTTCTCATAGAGAGAGGCTTCATTTTGGGTAAAAAGCAAGTCATTTTTGTATTGCAGAGACATAAGGGGGCATAGGACACCACCATGTGGGACAGCCAATAGATAATGATGTTTTCTGTTTTCTTGGATGAATTTTTATTTTTTCAGGCTGTTTTCTTGGTCTTTCAGTTAGAACAGCCAACAGCAGTTACCAATTCCTACTTTCTCAGGATTTTTTCCTGTTTTTCGAGACTATTTTTCACCTTTGCAGATGATAAGTTGCTGTTACATTTCCTTGTTTTTGTGCGTATCGAGGGTATCTCAGGATGTCTCCTGCTTCTTGGTGCCCAGCTACACTTCAAAGATATGCTCCTCAAGGATGCTCTGGTTCCCAGGCTGGCGGCACTTTATCAATCAGTATTTCAGCAGACATCTTCTCCTCAGTGTTTTTCCCCTTCTAACCAAGAAACGTTACACACCCAAAATCTGAAGTTTCGATGTAGAATAGGTTTTTTGATGCTTTCTGATCATTTAACCTTCTGCAAGGATTTCTGCTTTAGGTTTGAAGCCTCATGAATTGGCAAAGTGTGAACGAGTCAGCTGTGTTAGGAAAAATTTTGAGCACATTAAAGCAGGCTTGATACATCCCTTACTTAAAAGAAAACAAGCAAACAAAGAAATAAAATGTACCCCTTCATAGATTCAAAAAATTTTTCTGACACCGCCCAGACGAAGCAACCTTCCTATATTGCAGAAGTCCATCTGGATGGTGAATTTAGCATTGCTGTTGCCAGCAAATAGCCATCATTAGTCTTCAGACTCTTTCACGTCTCTGCATTTACAAGCAAAAAAAAAAGGGGTTGTAATGGCTCTGACAATGCTTGTGCAACACAAGCAAATCTTGCCAAACATTTGGTTATGATTTGGATACTTACTTGAACTTAAGAGTTTGTGCAAAGTTGCAATACCGAGCTGAAACATTTTCAGGTTGCTCTAGATAACCACAGTCTACCTTTCACTGACATTCCATGGTTGGAGCCTGTAGCCCAAACTACTGAAATACTGCAAAACAAAGAAGTCAGATGTTTTATGGAAAAACATCAGATTTTATAGGATACTGCAGTTTAAGATTGAGAATACCAATTTTGTACCTACAGTGCAAATTTTAGGGAAGATCACACACATTTTACACTTGAAAAACAGGCAAAACTAAAGAAACACCCCTCCCACCCACCCCCATATGTAGTTTTCAATACTTCTTCATTTACAGTCCCCTTCAAAAATGAAGGAAAAGGCATACAGGAAATGTCAAAACACTGTGTTGTAAAAAGATTTGAGCATAAGTTGTGATTTTAATCCTTATCTATGTAGCTATTTGTAGCTACAATGACATATTCTGATGGAAGATGACTTAAAGTGACTTGTCTTCTTTTTTTTTTTTTTTAATGTCTTCAGTGAGAGTTACTTTGCTTTCTGGAGCTCACAACTTCCAACACCACCTTTGGTCTTGAGGCAAGGATTATTTCAGCATTTTTCTTATTTTAGTAAGCATTTATTAAGACTGTAATTTCAAAAGTTCACTTGGAGAAGTTTTGCTAAGCTGCATCACTTGGCGAGCAGGGAGGGTGAGAAGAAGAGGAGTAGGATGAGTAGTAGTAAGTAAGTACTAAGTAAGTAGTAGTAATATTAGTAAGCTCAAGAAACCACCTTTCTGCCTCTTTGCCTGTGATGCTTTCGATTTTGTAACATTACTTTCGGCATGTGTGTGTTGAAAGCTAAGCATTCATCTAAACATTTCAATTCTTATTAATTAAAGTAGTAGTTGGCAGATCACAGATTCTTTGCTTTAAGCTGTATTTAATAACTGATGTATTCAAGCAGAAACCATTCTAAGCATTATGAAAAATTGAGTAAACATTAGTCAGTGACATATAAGTCCTGGGGAACAGTCATTACTTTGATGCCAGGATGTTCTATGTGATCCGAAGACAGTCTCTGAAATGTATGTGTGGTTTTTTTTCCTTTGATATTTGAATGTGGTCTAGCAAAACTTACTTGTCATATTGCATGCATAGCCCCAACGCGTACAAAAAACCTAAACACTTGTTTGCATGATGGAAATGCAAGAGGTGGTTTCCTCTGGAATTGAAGTCCAAGTCAGTATCTTAGAGTAATACTACATAGTGTTGGAAATTATGTAAATTAAATTACAACTCTGAACTAGTTATTTTTGTAACTCTTTCAGTTAGGAAAATTTGGAATTGAAATCCTGAGGGTTTCCTACAGCTCTGCAAATGCACTTATGCTTGGCTTCTTTTCTTGGATAATATACAGCTGGACAGCTTGCTATATTCAGTGGTAGGTGAATATAGCAACTGAAGTAAAGCAATCCTTATGTATGCTTTCAGTAAAAGTATGCTGGGCTGCATGTAGAGGAAAGGTGCTGTAAGATGGTTGCAAGCCACCCCTAACCTGGCTGCACCCCATCAACCTTTATCTCTTATTTTTCCTCCTTACAAATTTAACTTTCCAAAGTCCTAATTGCACCATAGCCAGCGAGTGTATTACCTTTGCAATCTCAGAGTTGTGGACTTGTTCTGACAAGTACAACACAGAAAGTCCCTGCTTCCTTCTACTCTCCGCAGATGTTTGTCTGTGTGATAAGCCACCCAAAGCAAACAAATGAAAAGTTGCAAATTTTAAATATGGACGCACACCACGTAAAGCCATGAAACTCTTGCTGAAACACAAGGCGTGGTGATGGGGTTTTACTGGCTTCTTTCTCTGCTTCATGACCTGTTGCAGCAGTCCTTTTTAAAAATGCTGGTGAAACTATGATGCATTTAGAGGGGTGAAGGTAAGTGAATTAGAGGGGTTTAATTGCATTAAGGACATCTGGTAAGAAGACAATAACTGAGAAGCTTGAATTTTTGATTATGAAATGTGAGTCAGGTTGTGACCTTGTGCTGTTACCTAGGAGCTTTCAGTGTATTTATCAGCTTGGCTACAGCTTTTCTATCAGTTGAATATGCCACATGTAGGCCTTCGAATATCAGCTGAGGAAAATGCCAGTCTGAATTGTGTTGCTGTTTCCTATGTACAATTTTTTTAAAACTATCAACACAGATTATTAAAGTTAATGTGTTTCCTATTCTCATTGTAAGTGGTTTTCAGCTTAAAAGTCAGGACCTGCAAGTATCCTTGCAGGCATGGGAAAAAACTACAGGATGGAAAAGAGGTATGGCAATAGAGCATGCTTTCATTTCAGATAATGCTCTTGGAGGACTTGGGTAACATTTTTTGCTATTGGCTTAGTCAATTTTAAACTGGTAGCATTGCTCAGTAAACTAAGACCCTACTTAAGCTCTACTTCTGGACTGAATGGGTCCAGCTCTCTTATGTTTTCAATTACCTTTATTCTCCTCTGTTTCCCAGATACTTGGGATATCAAGGAAATACAGCCACTGTGTTCCAGCCGCTGCTTCACAGTAAAACACTAATTCTTTCACGCATGGCTTTTACAGTACTTGGGTAAACTTTTTTAATGCCCACAGCATTGTCCTAAAATGCTGCTGTTACAAAGAAAGTATGCTGTCCATCTACAGCAAATAGGCCATGAATTAAGTTAACAGTGCAGCAAGAGGGTGCTTGGTAAGTGCCTACCTGCCCCTCTGGTACTCAACACCGCATCTTCAGTGCTCTGCTGTCCTTCCTAGTGAAACAGGCTTAGGGAGTCAACAGTGTAAGATGGTTTTAAGGATAGCTTAAGTTACGTATGGTGGCGTTGCAGCAGCTGAAAAGCCAAAATACGGTGTGGTCTGTCGGGACCAAAGCACTATGCCGCATGAAACACGCCCGGAGCGACTGGGCAGCAGTGTGATCAACCAGCGCCTTGCGCGGGCAGCGCCCTGCTGGGTGCTGCGGGCCCCGGGACCGCGGCCCGACGGGCGAGGGAGGGCGGGGAGCGCTCCGGCCGCGGTGCGGGGCTGCCGGGGGGGCCGCCCCCGCTCCCGCCTGCCCCGCCGACGGGCTCGCACCCTGCCGCCTGCAGCCGCGCCGCGGCCGGGAGGGGGCAGCGCTCCCCTCCGAAAGGCGCCGGGGCCGGTGCTGCCCCTCCCGGGGCCGGGGCGCCGTCGGGGCCGCGCAGGGCTCCCCGCGGGGGTCCCGCCTTCCCGCCCGCCCCGCCGAGCAAGCGCGGCTACCGCTGCCGGTGGGGCGGGCTAGCCACCCGCGGCTGCCTCGTCCCCGGCGGGGACGGGCTGCGCCCCGGGAGCCGGGCACCAGCCTCCCCCCGCCCGGGGCCGTCACAGCGCGGCTTTGTTCCCTCGCCCCGCGGGCTGCCGGGGCCCGGGGGCGGTGCATCCGCGGGGCCGGGCGCGCCCCGCCGGGCTCCCGCAGGCGCGGCCCCGGCGGCGGCTCGGCAGCGCCGCCTCCTCCGCCGGCAGCGCGGGCGGCGGCGGCGGGACCTCGCCCGGGACGCCCCGCGTAGGTAAGGCGGCCGCTGCCCTTGGGGCGCAGCGGGGAGCCCGGCCCGCCGCACCTGCTGCCCGCAGCCCCCGGCCCCGCGGGGCGGGTGGGCGGCGGGGCTGGGCTGGGCTGGGCTGGGCTGGGGGCGGCGGGGTGCCCTCCCCCTGCTCCGGGGCGCGACGCCAAGCCCCGGGGAGCGGCTGCGGCCGCGTTCTGCCGGCTGGGACGCGGTCCTGGCGCCGCTGTGCGCGGTGCGCCCGGGCGGGCTCCCCTCCTGTCCGGGGAACACGTTTCCCGTGGGCTGTCAGTTACTGTCTAAAGTCCCAAAAGTGGGGAGAGGGAGGAGTGGTTTTGTTCGTATGTGGTTTTTTTCCTCGTTTGTTCATTATTTTGCCGTAAGAGCCGCTCGCGGTTTTCGGTTCTTGTCCCTGAGTCGACAAGGTATTTGGTTTTAATCATGAAAGTGCTTGCCTTTCTCAGCCGGAGCAAAAGAAGTTTTAAACTGATTTAACTTCTTTAACAACCGAAAGATGTAAAGGAAATGAAAGATTTTCTAACGGTAAAACCCTGAGAAACAACTTTCGAAGCAGTTCTTGGTAGCGTTTTTTTGGGACGCTGGTGCGTGCAGCTTAGAGTTGCACAAGTTTTCAACCTGCACAGTGATTCTTATACAGAAAAAAGGCTCTAAAATCCTTCTTCGTTTCTATGGACTTACTCCTGCCTCTGTATTTGGTCCTATACGAAAATGGACATAGTTCTTCTCATCGGTCATAATAAGGCACATGAGTGCCATGGAAAGCCTAACAGATGACACAAGTTTTTTCTTTTGTAGAGATAATTTGTTCTCTATCATACTTCGTGGATATAGGATTTCAGGAGGCATTTGAGTAAAGAGGGATTTTTCTACATAGGTAAAAAAGTAACTGTATTCTGTGACTTCGGTATGAAAAATCAACAGGACAAAATCTGCTGAAAAGATTTAGAGTACTTCAGTGCTTTTGTGTTTCTAAAGTGGTGTTTGAATATCCAGTGCAACAAAGAAAGTGATCCTGTAGATGTATGTTAATAATAATCTACCAGGAAACTCATCTGGCCTTCTCAGTTGACTTGTAAATTAGACATTTCTGCCAACATTTTGTTACATAATATCAGGAAGGAGTATTCCTTTTCTCGATCCGAAACTCCTGCTGTTATTCAGGAGAAGTTCCCATTGTCTCCCCCAAGAATAGTTCCTTTGTGGGGCCATTTCAGAAGGGTATGGTATGTGAAATGGCCCGACATTCTTTTGATCTGAATAACACCTTGAACAAGAATTTGCATCAGGATATTGGAAGGGTAGCCTATGACTAATATAGTGACTCAGAAGATCTAGTTCTAATTTTTGGCTTTGCCAGCCAAAAGCCAGCTCTCTGCATGGCCACACATCGGCCAGTCGGCACCTGCACATGTCTATTTCCCGTTTATAGATCGGGGGTTAAGGTGATCTCAGGGCAGGAAAATACATTCTCTGTGTCTTCTACAAATAAGTCTTTTAGGTTCTAAGGTGCTACGTAGAATAGCAAGCAGAATTTGTATCACCATGCATGTTTGTGCCCAAGTATTGAAGCTACAGAAGTCTTCGGTTGCGCCAGGAGTTTTCATACTTTTTGACTAGAGCACTCCTTTTTTTCTTTTCTGTATTAGCTTGAATATTACTATATCTGTAGCATCTTCTCAGCCCCTGCCTCAGGAATGTTTTTGGAATTTTCCTCAATGTTGTCTGCTGAAATTCTTTAAAAATTACAGAATTTGAAAAAATGTACAGATTTTCCTTCTGACTAGTTGAGCTGGGTGAGTTGTATCTTTCAGGCTCAGCGTCATTAAGAGCTAAACTACATTAATAATTAGAAGAGGATTGTGAGGTGGAGGAGTAACCCTTCTCAATGGAAGCTGCTTCTGTGAATATCAGAATTATATCTAATGACTTTTGATATAGAAAATTTGTTTCTTGCTCTTAATGGCTGTAGAGTTTGTTGTGCTGTTCTAGCTGTTCATGAGGGTAGAATGCAAATTACAAAAGCATCATTAAACACACAGTATGTCCCCTATCTTTGTTCATTAGTTATAGCGGTTTGGTGGATGGCCAAGCCTGAGCGATGATGAAGCGTCACAGATAGCGTTGGAGCATGCATTCGTAGAACCAAATGTTTCTGGTTCACTTCTTTGCTACCTTGTCAGTAAACTGTACAACTGTGCTGTATGAACTCCTTAAAGAGTTTGCTTTTGCTCTGATCTCATGGCTTCACAGTGCCCAAACTAGGGAGTAGTAAACTCTAAAAGCCATTAAAAATTTCATCATTAGAAAGCTACTATCTCTGTGAAAATGGGCATTAAAAGGAGTACGGGAGGTGAGACAGATGTCCGGCAATGGTATCAGACAGATTTTATTTTGTTTTAGTGACCTTACATATACATGTGGTTTTATTTTTGTCTTTCAGTAATGTATAGTCCATGTTCTACATATCTAAGGTTTCTAAAATCTAGAGCCCCATTTTATTTTTAGTTGAAATAAAAATGCTACATTAGGAATGTTAATACAGGAATGCATAGAGAATACATTTTGCCAGCCTCAGGAGCAGGCTTCTGTCTAAGAGGCGTTCTTCTAGACTTGTTTTTGTGTTTTAAAATCCAAATCTATTTTTAAAAGGTTAAAAAATGTGACCCTTTTTTGGAGACTCTTTAAATATTTTCCCTGCTAAGGAGCACAAAATGGCTGTGGCTTTAACAAATTAAAGAAATACGATAGCCATGAATGGGGTGATGTTTTTTGGAGGAAGATTTAAGTTTCTTTTTGTCTCAAATTGTTGAAAAGAGAGCTATTTTAAAAGGCTTTAGCTGCATTTCTTCTGTTCATGTGCTTCAAGAGCAACTAATGTGTGGTGAAGTAATCAACACTAGTGCAAGCCGCTTCATTATAAATTTAAAAGGCAAGGGTTTATTTTACCTCTGTTTGAATACTGTTAGAAGCCTGTAAACAAATGTGCTTGTGAAGCTGCTAGCTGATGGTTTTGCTTTGTCCCCTCCCTATCCCCCACGCTCTAGATGCTGAGGAAAGCCAAGTGTAAAAATGAAAGATCATGTAAAAAACCTTGGCTGTAAAGGTGTAAAACTCTGACTTTGGGAATGTAGTATTTATTATGTGTGTATCTTCAGCTTGCTACTTTTTTCCTTTCGTTTAATTCTTCCGAGGTCTTTTAATCAGGTTCAGAGCAAGGATCTGCATGTAAAAGAATGTTCAGTACCACGTTAGACCCGATCGCTGCGCAGCACAGTTCCTGGTGCTTGGGAAGCTGTGAGCAAGCCTTTAGGTATACGTACGTAACATAACTCAGATGGAATCTGTAAATTCAAAAATACAGTTTGGTTCAGTTGCTGTGCTTGTTGAGAGGAAGCAGTGGGATGAATGTTGTTCATGGAAACTGGCTGGTCTGTGAGCACCACACTGGAATCTTGCTGGTTTTGAAGAGTATTAACATCTGAGAAGTATAAACACAATATGTACAATAATTTTTATCCATCTTAGAGGCTGTCCTGTGGGTTGGTGTAGCACCTACTTCTTACAGACTATTGCATGGTAAAAAATAATAAAACAGTGATGATGGTGATGTGTAACACAGTCATCCAGTGGAAGAGAGCTCGGTAGAAAACCTCTTAATATGTGTGTGCTGCTAGACTTTTACAATGCACAAGACATTTTGCTTAGTCAAAGATGTTAGATTTTAAAGCATCACAAATGATGCTCTGGGAGCTTCTGCCTACCTTCCAGTGGCCTCTGAGTGGGACGTACCCTTGCTTTCCTGTGGCTCCAGTTGATCAGAAATAAAGATTCAATGTGCTTGACTTGATAGTGGTAATAAGACTGTAATTCTCAATGTTTTATAGACATGAGTTTCCATGTGACCATCACCAAAAAGAAATATAATTAAAAAAGGAAGAATTGAATTCCAAGGCATCTGCGAAGCATCATTGGGGGTTTATTTACATAGCTTGACAGTTTTGACGTTCAGTCAGTTGCTTTACAATTTATGAAACAGCAGTAGTGGTCTGTGGCACAGAGGTGTGGGATTATGGTCTGAAAAGAGAGTAAAGGGAGCGGGGTGCAAAGACCTCATGTTTTGTTGTCTTTGAACTGATACGTGGAAGAGAAGTTTGAAGTATGTTTTATACCACTGCTTATACTTTGCAGCCATTTGCAAGGCTTGCACAAACTGTGGTCCGGTGCTGCTTAACGAGCCATGGAGGCTCATTATGGCAGCAGTGGAGCCCTGAGCTAAGTGAAGTCTGTATGAGTGGCTACTGGATCACAGAGCAGCATCAAAGCCAGAGTCCTGTCTTCACCTTCTCTGTGGTCTTTCTGCCACAGTCATATGCTTTATTTACAGGGAAGAGGACAAAGTCAAGTTGTGAATTGTAAGCCAGGCTGCTGTAGGATCAGGAAGTGTCCTTTTGTGTTTAGGAAAATGCTGATGATACACAGTAGGTGCTAGGACAGCCAAATAGTAGTCGCAGTGTTGGCTGAAGGGTCACCTTGTCAACCTGTAGAAATGCCTTTATGCTGAGATTTAGATAATGCTTTCCCTTATCGAATTTCTTCAGTATGTACAGAGTAAAAAAGTTCGATAACTGACGTCTTTTCCATTAAAATGCAGTTAAGTCAATACCTGATGTTTTTGTTTTCCATTGGTTCATTTCCTTATTGTGGTCCTTCTAATATGTCTGATAATTGGGGAAACCGTGCTATAAAATGCTAGAATTTGTAATGTTGAAACAAATTGGATATATGAGAGTCCCATAATTGGCAACCAATAAATAAAATACTGGGTGAGGAAAAGTGTTTGAGGTATTATTGAAACATCTTGCATCTTTGATAAAACCCAAAATACTTGTTGATGTCCTTCTCAATAACTTGAGCTGGTCAGGAGCCTGCCAATGGCATTTGACACTAGGTTTAAGGGGAGATTGTAGATTGAAAAAAAAGTTAGTTAAATAAAATTATTTTTAAGGTTTTTTGTTCTTTTTTGTATATTCACCTCTACTTGACTGAAACATGTGCTTCAGGTCTCTCCAGTTTGCAGCACACCACAATAAATGCTTCCATTAAATTTACTGCTGAACTGGATGCTGGAAGGGTTTTTTTCTGTGTATAGATGAATCCTGCTACTGCTGACATTGGCGTGAGCTCAATATTTGTGGACAGTGCCTGAAACTGGACCTGTTTGTCTGTTAGATGCCTGTCCTGATGGTTTCTGTGTCAGAGGCACAGATGTTAGAGGAAGAGATCAGGTGTTGCTCTGTGAAACGATGGGTATCCATGATGTCAGGCAGCTCGACCCTGCCCTTGCTGTGCAGAGTAGGACTGCTCCTCAGCGCGCGAGAGCGGTTGTCTACGTGGCACCTCTTGGGCACTGGGGACCGTGCTTGTTGGGGAGCTGAGCAGCTCTGTACTGGACAGAGAAGGTGAGCCGTAGGGTGCATGTGATAGTGTCTCCTTCAGTCCCTCGTTCTGAAACGGAGGTTGCACAAGAGCTGCTCTTGTGCTGAGCAGAGCTAGCCAGAGCTGAGTATTTCCTCCCTACGTGCATCCTCTTCTTCTTCCTGCCCCTCCCAGCCACTTCCAGCAGCCAAGCTGAGTTACTGTAAGCCCCAGATGGAGGAAAGACGTGAACCATTAGTGTAAAACTTTTTTCTAAACAACCAGTGATCTTGAGAGTGTGAGAAATGCAGAAGAGGTCACTTGATGCTTTGTGTTGACATTTATTGGTTCTTGTGCAGGAAGCAAAAAGAGTGCCATTAGGTACACCTTTGTATCCAGTAAACACCATTATAAGCTGGTTTGTCAGGGGAGCGCATATCAAAAGTACTGATCGTATTTCAGCATGGTTCTGTATGGAAATACAGTCAGTGCTGTATGGAAAACATTGATTGCTTCAGATGAGCTAAATCTTCAGGCTATTTATCTGCTCAGGATCTGTATTGAGCTAGGTACTTAGTATTTCCAAATGCACGAGCTCCCAGGGGATCCACAGTGTGACACAAGCAAAGGGTGAAGGGAACTGAAGTCGGCGTGGCATCATCTCTCCAATGAGTTGTGTTTGTATTATCCAGTACAAAAGAAGTTATTGTACTGGTGGGGCAATGATAATCCCCCAAAGCAAGGGCTAAATTATGCCTTCTTGTGCACACTTGCGGTAGAATAGGTAGACTAGACTGGATACCTGCCTTTCTTGTCCTTGCAGAGGAGGATGTTGAGATACATCTCTTGAGGCTCTGGAGGTCAAGATAGTCATATGACAGAAGTAACGAGGAGTAGGTCTTATTCTGTTGGCATGGCATAACGATTTGAACGTCCCATATTTTCTTGCAGAGGAGATGGTGGAGTTTAGTTTGGATGTGTTCCTTTAAAGAGGGAGAACCATTGCAGGTGAAGGGATTCTATACAGAAGAATAGAGCAATGGTGTAAAACAGCTGTCTGGCATGTCTCTCATTTCAGCCGACCATGAAGTGATGCCCTCTGTGTGTGGCAGTAATTGTGAGTTGGTGACAGGTCTGGGACAGAAGTTAATGTGCTTCATCCGTTCTGTAAGGTGACACTTGTGAAAAGCTCCACCTTAAAATACTCCCTGTGGAATTAATGTTACGGTTTCTTAATTTCTCTTTTAACCCTGTTTTCTTCTGTACAAACAGGACTGTGCTTCCCATGCTGCTGCTCTTAAGGTTGGGTTCAGGATGCCATTGCTGGAAACTGCAGAGCTTTGTCTCTGTCAAAGCGAGATGCCTTGGAGTCAGCTGTGGGATACCTCCTCCCTCCGCAGAAAATAAGAAACCCCTCTGTCTGAGTCTCGCTGCTGACTAGGCTGGCTGGATTAGTGTTTGCCTTGATACCCTTTTCTTACAATATGAAAGGGTGGTGTGTTGTTTTTTTTTTTTTTGTCTGAACATTTATGGCCAGTGACTTTGTAAAGGGTTTTGCCTTCTGTTTTGAAATTATACTGAAGTCAAACTGCAAGAATGTAGGTACTTGTGAATGTAGAGGAATTGACAGGCATCAGGAGATGAGTATTAGCAAACTTGTGGTTTAAAAGGAGTGTCTGCTGGGGTGGTGGATGGGTCATTTTTGTTTTTGATTGAAGCTGTGCATTTAATTTCTGCAGTTTGTCGGCAAGGATCCTCAAATCCTATCTGACTCATGACAGGCTGTACCTGTGCATTAACAAGCAGTGAGCTGCACAACTGTGTTGTTCTTGGAAACTGTTCAGCTGCAAAAACAAGGCCACATCTGAACTGAGACAGCCTCCTTTTAAGACAGACTCTCTTTTTTCATAGCTTGTTTCGGCAAGTAGAAGAAGACTTGTGCATAGCTGTTGAGCCCACCTTGCCGTTTTAAAGATGCGGAGTTGCTTCTGGTACGCTTTTCTCATTTGACAGGAATATTATTTTTAGAGTATGAATTTTGAGGATGTAGTGAGTTTGAAATACAATAGTAGAAATCAGGGTTGCTGTGATGATTGTAATTATGGTGATTCCAGTGATGACTTGTATCAGTAGGTTGATGTTCAGGGTAGTTAAGGTGACCTGCCTTGGGGATATCTTCTGTGAAGTTGCTAGAAGAACAGCACCAGACACCTGGGATATTGATGTGGAGTAAAAGTTGCTACAACTACATCATGAGGTCAAATTCCATTTTTTGCCTCTAGAGGTAAAGAACGCTGCAATTCCCACTGCTTCATTTGCTGCAACTATGAATGTCTCGGTGGCTGGGCTCAGCCTGACCTGTTTTGTTTACTGTGTCTATTGTGTGAAAAGCACACAGCATGTTAACTAAGACCAGCCACCCCTCCTCCAGCCTTACACAGGCATCGTTACACCAGCGTTTCCTCATTCTGGGGAAATTTGGGGCAACTGGATAGGTGATAAGCTTAATATCCATTTTTTCCCTAATTGTGGAAGATGTCGACGTAGTTTGCAGACATGAATGGGGTATAATTATATCAATGCCTCCCGATGGGTGTGTAATAATTCCACTGGTTTATTCTGTTTCTAGATGCTGTGACAATGGAGTTGAGCTGCACTGAAGTACCTCTTTATGTAAGTTCTACAACACTAGGTTTCTGCCTGGAGAGTCGCTTTCTTTTGGGTTACGGCTCATTCACAAGCAGGGTGAATGAAACCAAAAACCATTCTCTGGTTGTCTGAGACCGCAGGCTGTTGAATGTTGCTGTCTGATGCAGGCATGTGTGGGGATGATGGTTTTCAGTACTGTGGCTCAGCTCTCTGAAGTAAGTTTAAAATTATTTCCCCTTTATGATCACTATTTTCTTCTCCTTCAGTAGTCTCAATTGCAGTTTTCAAAAGCATAGTTACTGCCTGTGAAGAGGCAGCGCTCACTCTCTCTTTCCCACAATTTACGGCTGTTTTTTCCCTATAAAATTCCAAATTACCATTCTCTCCACTTCCTCAAAGCAGGAAATTGTATGTTATGTCAAAAAATGAGTAAGTTGAAGTTTGTAATCAAATGGATTTTTTTCTGCAAAACCTGAAGTGATTGCTTAAAATAAGTGAACTCAGAGTTCAAAACCAGGTAGTAACAGGAGTGAGGACATGCATTAGATAAACTTAATTTACTTGGTGCCTTCAAAGGGATGTGAGTACGAGGATTAAAACTTGGGCAACCTAGTCATTATTAATAAACCGTGGTTGTCTTTTTTGGCTTGTTCTGCCATGGTTTGCAATGAGAATGCTAGTAGCAGGGGTACGTGAATGTTGGTGTCTAGGAGGGTAGTGGGAGGGCACTGAATGGTTTTCAAAAGGGTGGTAAAAAGTGAAACAAAGACAGAAACAAAACAGTTACCTGCTTATTGTGATATACGGGGATGGAAATGGAGGAGTACAAATAATCTGCACCCCGGAGTGCTGAAGGAACATAGGATTGCTAACGCACCAGCATTTGCATTGCATTTGTCAGCTTGGGAGTGGGAACCTCAGGCTTGCAAAAATTAGATGCAATATCTTTAAAGGCAGCTGGCGGGGGGAAGGATTTGTGAGGCCTGGTCACATGATGGTTGTGTGGTGCAAGGTTTTAAAAACAAATTTTGACAGAAAGAGTAATCAAGGACATGGTGCTAATGGATAAAATTCAGCATGGTTTTATCATAGGCAGCTGCGGCAGACTGATCTGGTATCTTCCCATGATAAGATAACTAACCACTTAGAGAAGGGCAGTGCAATGGGCTTAATCAAAGTTGTTGAAAATGAAACACTTGATATCGTGTCTCACAGGAAATTCTTATGGAACATAGAGAAGGTGGAGATTAATATAAAGAGATAAGGATATGTGAATACTGCAAGAACAGTTATTATGGTAGGAAGGTATTACAAGTGATGCTCCTTAAGGATCATACTTAAGGCCAGTTCTGTTTAATATTTTGATTATAAACCTGAGAGCCAGGTGTAGGCTTGTGAAATCTGTGTCAATCTGTGGGCATCATAATATTGGGAGATGTTGGTTAGTGCTGAGGAGAATTCAGTTATTACGTGGGAAGATTGAGTTTTCTCACCTTTTATTTACTCCAGTTAATAAGAGCATGGTACAAAGCTGTGCATTTGGGGACTGATAGTGATACATCTCTTATGAACTAGGGACTCATCAGCTGGAGGCAGAGAGGGCTTGGGGTGTATTAGTCACTTGTAGAGTGATGGATGGGAGAATGTGATTTTAGTTGGGAACATTTGCCCTAAGCTTGCTTTGCATAAGCGAGAGCCTGTACTGGACCTGAGCTTGGGTAACTTGCTGGCTGTGGTCCTGAGCTTTGGTAACTTGCTAATTGTGGTCCGCAGCCTCTCACCAACCCAGGTGGACAAATCCCAGAGGGGCCTCTTAACTTGCTAGAAACCCGATGAGAGTGGTTTGGATTGCTGTTAGGCGGTCACCAACTTGTTTTCGTGTGGGGGGAGCAGGTGGAGATGGTGTCTTTCCTCTGGGTCCCCAGTGTCCTACCAAGCCTGAGGATAGTGGTGGAACATGGACTCTCAGAGACTTGCAGCGGGAGCACCTAGGGTGAGTTTCCCAGAAACTGGGACTGTAGTAATTTTTTAACAGCCTCCTATGTTTTGTGTAGGTGAGTCTGTGTGTGCATATGTGGGAATGAGGGTACCTAAAGCTTTCAGGGCTTCTGCAGGGAATGGGAAGGGGCTATGTGAACACCCTAAGGTGACTCAGAAAGATTCAAGGTTGTCTCTCAACCCCCATCTAAAACTTGGGGAGGTCTTGGCAGACCTTATACTGGTCATCTGAGGTTGATGTAGTTGCTCTGCTGAGTTAGTGTCTGAAAGTACTGCAGCTTTGCAGTCTTGCCCATCACAATATTGTTCCTAATCTGAGTACTTCTCAGCATGTCTGGGGAGATCAAAGGGTCTGTCCATCCTGAAAAAGTCCTTGAGTCAAGACATTTCTTTTCTCTTAGCTGGGTCCAATTACTTCATCAGTTCTGGAAACTCCTTCCAACTGCTCCTGCTTTATTTGCATGACTTTGCTGGAGAACACAATCGAATCAGCATTTAAATTAGACATGAAAGTCCTTTCTGATTGTGCAGTTCCTTAGACAGTTTTCCTTAAGCAGTTCTCTGGCTAGCTGAACTTGTCTAAAATCTGTTGAATCTTCATCCATAAGGAGGGATAGAGAAAGCATCTCTTGGGAAGACTGAGGGAACACTGCAAATATTTGCACTGCAGTGAATTCAAGTATTTCTCTGATGTGTTCCAGTCCCTTTTAAAGGACACAGTGGAACTATAAAATACCATGTTGTGACAATTGCATACTGTTTGCATGCAACTTAAAAAATGTCAGCATACAGCTATAACACATTATTTTCCGCAGGAAAAGTGGAAGTGGGCAAAAGGTAGGAAGTAATCCCTTCTTTCCAGCCTCTATGAAAGCATAGGTTTTTGTTCTTTGAGAGAAAGAGAGATCTGCTGTATGCTGGGTCCAAAATTAGGATGCTTTTCACACTGTATTTAAACATGCTTAGCATCTGTATCAAGTGGATTTTACACTCTTGTTTATTCCAAGAATGTCTGTCTGAGAGGCTTGTACTTCATGTCAAATTATCTGAGAATAACTGCAGTTCTGTGTTTATAATACACATTTTTAAAGATTATGCAAGGTACTTTGTTGACTTGCTGTATGTGAGCAGCTTTTACACAGCTGGAGGATGTATCCATGCAGCGCTGTTACTTCAAACTGTCACACTTTGTCAGTACTGAATTTCTTTGCAAATCTAAAATAGTATGTGTAATCTGGTTGGCTGAGTGATGGCTGTTTCTTTTTTATTACCTAAGAGGGAGTGCATTCAGAAAGCTGAAGGACCTTGCTGGGTAATACAATTTTTGTGAAATATAATTCAAAAATACTCAATGAAATTACTCAGTTTCAAAAATGCATTATTTTGATACACTTCTCTTTATATGTAATTTTTGTGGCAGCAATATGATTAAAATCTAATTACAACACACATAAACGTCATGGTTTAAAAAATAAATGGTAATGAAACAGAAAATTAAATATTTGAAGCACGTGCTTTTCAGTTAATTTGAGGAGCCTGTTTCCGGCTTCTAGACAGCAAAATACAGTTAACCACATCATAAAATTACTCCTTATAAGCCAGTCCAATTCTCAGGATTGACTAGCCAAGGTTAAACTGAAACATCATACATGTTGTCTTGTCTTTCAGTGCTAATAATACATTGTTTAAGTAAGTATAACTTGATTTTAAAGAGCTTTTGCCCTCCTAAATGATGCTTTTTTTAACTGATACAAATAAAATTATATTTATCCAGTTCTTTCTCTAAGGAGAGCAGTGAGCTGAGTCTTTTCATTTCACAGTGTACTAAACACAGTATATGGAATAAGACCATGCTGTCTTCAGGCAGCCACTGGTTTCACTGTAGATGGAAAAAAGACTATCTGTGAAAGATAAAAAGCAAACTATTTGATGAAGCACTTTTCAGATATTAAAGAATTTATGTATGGCAGTTGTTCATCCTATTGAAAGCAGTTTCTAGTGTGGAAAACCAAATCTCTCTCATGGAAAATCCTTCCTTCTTATTTAATGGGTGGTGACTGCGTTTTTTTTGGGTTTTTTTGTTTGTTTTAAAGAAATGTTATTGACCACCAACATTGATCTTTGACATTGAAAGAAATATCTTGCTGCCATGGGGCACACGTACCATGGGAGTAGTCAACTCTCAAGAGCAGGAAATAAGTGATCTCAGAAGTTTGTAAATTATTCTCTGCTGAGAGCCTGATGAATATTTCCTATATATTCAGCAGAGAGAAATAAATAGATGCCAAGCTACGGAGGATATCCAAAGCAGTTCCCTGTAGACATCAGAGGGGTCCATTGCCCAAGGAGGTGATGCTGGAGGTTATGTGTTGATTCTGTCTTTCCAAAGGAGTATTTGGACGTTAATTCTCCAGGAAGAGGCAGAAACACAGGCTTCCAGCTGCAAGACTCAAGATCTCCTGGAAAATAAAACTTCCACTGGGTCCTGTACTGTATGTTGCTTACTATTCTCAAAATGCACTTTCCTAAGGTATCACATGCTCCTGCCTACAACCGCTGGAGGTGGCTAAAAGTGCTGAGGTCAAAGCTTATTAACTTCTCTTGTATTCTGCTACACCAAGTCTCTCTCTCTTAAGTGTCTCTGCGGGTTTGTTCTTGTTGGGGTTGGGTTTTGTTTCTGACACTGTTACAGGTTCCTTGGTGAAGTATAGGTGCCAAGGAGGGAGGGGTGCTTATGTATTCACTGTTTAATACCGACATATTGAAGTATTCCTACAAACGGTGAGGGTTCAGCACGTTTTCCTCTGACCGGGTTGGGGAGGGCTGAGGTAGGACGTAGCACCAGGCTGCTCGCAGCCACAGAGCATCCGAGTGCCTGGAGACTCTCCCACCTTGGGTAAGCTCAGCAATGGTCTTTGCCTGGGCTGGGTCTGCAGAGTGCCAAGCGTGTCAAGTTTTCTACGGTTTCTTTTTCCCCGACTTTTTTTCTGTCCAGCATGTTTCCTCTTAGTGGTCTTTATGGAGTTTGCATGGTCATGCCTGTTCTTTGCTTGTCCGGCTATTTGTTTGTTTGGGTTGGTGATTTGTTCTGAGCAATGTGATATTGGCTTAATGCTCTCTGGTTTAGGAGGCTATGTTTTCCATCACTGTAATAATGTTAGTGCCTGGTGATCTTTGTAGTGCACCATTCCTCACAATGCTCTTTTGTAGTCAGGAGATGTTGTTTAACTTCATTTACAAAGAAGGTCTGAGGTGATGTAAGTGCAGCAACGTGCCTAAAACGTAAGAAACGTGTGGTGAAACACTATCCTGTCCAGGTTTCTCAGATCCTAACCTAGGATGCTAGGATGGGGCAGCATCCTTCCTCTGTAACCTGTTTAGAAGTTAAATATGTCTGTATGAAGAACATTTTTGTGCGCGGTAGTTTGCTTTGCTTTGACAGTAAGTGGAAACTGCTTCTAATGCAGCTTGCTCATGGCATGTCCCATCAGCGGAGGTGCATCCCATGGGATGCAGATGCATCCTATCTCATTTATAGTTCCAAAGAAAGGCGTGCAGCTGGTTTAGGTGGAGGCGGAGGGAGGGAGGTGCATCGCATCTGCATTCATGGACATCTGCCCTCCGACAATAAATGGGAGCCAGAGGAACCATGTCTCGACGTTCGTCCCCTTGTCCTGCGGTGAAGCAGGAGGTACCAAGGCCAAGGGCTGTTCCCATGAGGGTTTGGAACACTCGAGGCAGCCTGTCGTGAATTCATATGCTAGTTCATATGCACGTGCAAACCTGGGCCCCATCCACACCGGTATTTCCCTTCACCGTGGCACCTCCGGAGCTCAGCCTCCGTAGCAGCGAAGGAGGAGGAGTGAGTGCGGCCTGGTGGCTGTGGCTGGCCTTCCAGGTGGACTTGCTCCAAGCAACTTGAGATGACAGTGTAGCTTCCCTGCTGCCTCCACATTAACTGCTGGCCCAAGAGGCTGACTCTCTTAAGAGAGAGTAGGAGTGCAAAATTGGAAATTAAATGCAGTTGTGAGCGAGAGAGCTTTTTTATCACATGCAATATACCTGTAGCCTATCCCTACAAAGGCATGTCTGTATTACAACCCCTGTTAATTATCCCTTGGATCCATGCTGTTTTATTTCCTTCTGTCATTAAGTAACAATTTTGAAGTTCCTTTGATCTTTTGTTACTTTTTCAAAGGATATACCCTCCCTCCAGGAGTTTTTGGGCAAACACCTGGGCTACAGCCAGGTTCATTAGCATCTTCACTGTTTTCTTGATCTGCAATCTTGTGGTTCCTCAAGGATGAGCTAGCATAATTCCCTGGGACACAGTGGAAAACACAACTGCTTATTCACAGGTACCTTGGCCGTAGAATGTATTTGAGTAAGGAACAGAGAGGAGAAAGTGAAATAAGGGACATATTTCATATCCAAGGGGTGCAGACAACAACAGTAAATCCCTGCATTGACTTTTAAGATTCTTTCAAAGCAAAGCCTGCTGCACTGATGGACAATTTAACTACCTGGACTTCTGTGGGTGAGAAACATGGTGAAAGAGAATTAATTCTGAAATGTTTTAGTTCACAAATAAGCTCATTTCATTATCCGGTAAAAAAGGACATAAGCCAGGAGGCACTGGCCAAGGAATGAAGCAAGGGAGCTCTGTCCAGTCAGCTGCCAGGGGCCATCCTGCCTTGCCCCGTTGCTGGATTTCATGCTCCCCCGTTGCATTAGCTGTGGAACTGTTGTACCATCTGCATGCTTGACAGCAGTGGCACGGAAAGGGAAAAATAATTACAGAGTTTCATCATGGACATTTGCATAAGCTACTTCCAGGCCAGTTTCGGAATACACATGGCTGTTCTACAGTGGAGGAAATTAAAGACAAAAGTTTCGAAGTCCTGTTGAAAAGATCAGGAAGCAAAGGGTGGTAGAAGGTTCAATGTGAAAAGAGGATTTTAATGCATATCCAGGGATTGGATTAATTTGGTACTCTGTCAGCAACTCCTAGTTGTCTGGGCTGTTTTTACCTCAAAGGTGAGAGTTTTCCAGAGTGCTCTGTGTTGGTTGATGTTGCTGTAGCTGAAGGCAACAGTAAAGTGCAGTCTGATACTCACATAATCCTGAACGCTTCTGAAATTCTCAGTTCTGCACTGAGGCCCCTGCAAAAGGGGATTAAATAAACAGGGCTTTATTTGTATTCTAGCAGTGTGTCCGGGAATAATTTGAGCACATCTGCTGGAAAATGTTCAGAGGTCCGTATGCAGAGGGACTCTGAAAACACTTGGTGAGAGAGTTAAAAGATGTGAATCACCTTGTTTGGCAGGAAGAAATTCCAAATGTTTTTTTTTTTCTAAAGTACATTATTTGTGTCCCTAGTTAGAGCTAGAGGGACAAATAGGCTGTAATTGTTACCTTCTTCACAAACGCATAGGTTTCATGTGCATGAGAACTGGGAAACAATTAACAGAAATAATTCAACAATGTTATTCTAAATGATTGAAGTTCAAACTGATACGTGATTCCAGCATGCTTTTGCATGATATGAGTAGGAAGTGGCAGTAGGACTTACATATTGATCCCAAGGTGAGTAGTTGATTGTCTGCCTTGCCAAGCTGTGTGCCTTCCCAGTTTCTCCGTGCTGAACTAAGAGAGTTGAAGTGGGAAGATGGGTGGGGAGGGATAGAGTTTTCCATGGTGGGATACAGGTTTTGGATTTTCTGCTCTTGCTATGTGTTCAGTCTCTTCTAGCCAGCACTTTGTGGAATGAAGCCAGTTCCTAGCCTCTCTTGCCCATTCTGTGCTTTCACGTTCTTTGCTGTTGCGATAGAGTGGCCACATCCCGGACCAGTCTGTGTGTTCAACCAGGCTGAAACCACTGTCTTGTTTAGATGGTGATTTCAAAACACAAAAGAGAAATGTGGTTTAAAATGTAAATGTGTGTTGGGCTTCCAGCATGCATTTGCTAATGCATGGAGCTGTGTTCGCTGGCCTGATCCAGTGCTGGCTGGACTCATGAGTGTTTTGTTGTTGACCCCTGTGGGAGCCTGGTCAGGTCTGTTGTGGGCGGCTTGCATGGGGGTACACAGAAGAGCGTGCACAGGCTGGCTTGTGTTTGGATGCATAGTTGCTGCCAGAATGAGACTGAGGAAATACATGAGAAAGAATGGGATCTATTTTGAAAGATATGAAGGAAAAGAGTGGGTACTTCAAAGCATGTCCATCAGCAGTCGGACCATTTTTTGCTCCCATGTTGTATTATTTTTCCTCCATATTTTGTTTTCCTGTTCAGTCCTTATATTGGAATTTTTCTGGGCAGGGACTTTGTGCTTACATGTATTTGTGTAGTGTCTGCAACAGCAGAGCCCTGATGTCACATAGGACATGAGAATAATAAGTAATCTGATTTATATGTTTTAAATCAAGTCAACTGAAAGAAGTGACTCCTTTTTTTTTAGTTGAACATCCATTCTGACATGTAACTGTTATTTTCTATTATTGCAGAAGTTTTCTGACCTGTGTATGTGAACAGCTCATTCCCAAGTTTCTTAATTCCTCTGTATGATTTTATGCACCAACATAAATTGTGTTGCCATTGACAGCAAAACACTGAATGATATTTTGACGACAGACTAGCAAGAATGTTAATACATGTTTTGGCACTGTGTAATGCTCGAAAAGATTTTTTTTTTCCTTCTTCCCCCCCCCCCCCCCCCTTCTTTCTGATAAAGGCATCCAGGCTATTTTTATTTCTATCCAGGAGTTCCAGAATTAGAAGATATCCCATTCTTCAGAAGTATTGATTACTTTGCCATATGGGAGACTGAAAACTTTTCTCCACCTTACCCGTTGTCACAGTTTGATGGTGCGCTAAACACAGCTTTAAGACTGCTGGTGATGAGTTAAAGAAAATAGTGGCCATGTGATGCTAAGTGCTGATTTGCTATAAACTTGCTCTCTGGTTCAGATTGTTTAAAAACACTGGTAAGTTAATTCTGCACCAGCAGCCAGATCAGGTACTGTCTCTTTTCCTGCTGCTGACATACAGCAGGTGTAAAAAGCACAAAGCTGACATAAGCTCTGTATCGTGTGCTGTCATTAATTCAACAAAAATGAGATTGTGTGCCCAGGTCTGGCGTTGGTCAGGTTAGTGGGGCTGGGGGTTGCTCATGGTACTGTGAAAATAGTCTTGCTGCCAGCTGTACCTTTAAATCAGAGATTAGTCTTGCCAGCCTGTGCTGAGGAAGAAATTAGTGGATGCTTTCATTCTGTTCATCTTCATGATTTGCAGAGTCATTGGGGGGTTTCTTGCTCTTGGCTGAGTTCCTGCAGCCACCTACTTGTGATCATACAAAGTGTCTGAGCTTCTGCGTTTGGCACTAGAATATATTTCTGAAATGTCTGGTTGTTCAAGTTATACTATATTTATGTGCCTTTTGATCTTCCATTATGAGTTAATCCCTTCAATGCCCTAGCTGTTCCTTTGCCCTGCCATCCAGTACAGCAGTGCAGTGTGAAAGCTGCATCACACTGCATCACAGCGTTATGCTTTTTTGACCTTCTCCTTGCTGCATGCCATGCTGTTTGTTTGTGGCCTAAAATTGGGCCAGGCTTCCCTCACAACCTTGGTGAACCGTAAGCCCCTGCTGTGTTTGTGCTTGACATAATTTTGGGGATGGTGCTTTGCAGCAGGGATGAAAGCAATGAGAGCTGAAGAGCTGACAGAAGCTAAACAAAAAGCAAAGGGCTGACTGAGAGGGTGCAACAGTATAAACAGGACTGAGGAGGGCAATTTTTTGTGATAAGATGATGCTATAGAAAATAAGGACCTGGGCATCTGGGCATATTGCATGTGCACTGAATGAAATGAATCAATGAAATGCATAAAGTAGATAGATAACATTAGAGGCAACTTAGCAGTGCAGAGCAGGATAGAGACTTGCAGACATGTATGTCATTACCTGTTGCTATGTTTCTTCTTTTTAGAGGAATTGTATTTGGTTTTGCAGTAAATAAGCAGTATTTTAGATGCCTGCGTTTTTTTTTTAATTCTGTTGGATTCTAATTTCTTTTCCTGGAGCCAAATTTTGCACTTCTCAACAAGAAACTTGTTCTTCTGTCTGTGTCTGTGAAGAGAGTGAGCCTGTGTTGAGGCTAGTAAGGAGGCAGAAGGTGTAGCTTATTTTGAGGCATCAGCTTTGGGAAAATGCCAGTGTGGCAATTTCAGAAACTCCCAATACAGCAGATGTACTTCAGTTTGTCGCCGAGGGAGGAGTATTGCAATAAGCTTGACTGAAAACCCACAAAGTTTAAGGCTGATCTCCTGTTAAAACCCAACAAAATAAAACACAACCCTTCATCTCTCCTCTTCAAAACAAATAAAAAAAATAACCCAGCTCCAAAGTCATCAACAGGCTAGAGCTCAGCTTGTGCACGAAAACAGCTGTACAGAAACGGAGGCTGTGCTGAATTATTCGTGCAGCCTTCTGGCGCGTTGCTGGCCGTTTAGTATCACCCAGCTATTGTGTTATCAACGCCAAAGACTAGTTAGGCCCTTTAAAAAGCCAAAATATTTACCAGCTGTGGAAGGTGGGAGAGGCCAGGCAGGGAATTTTTTGGGTGGGAAGAAGTTCCCAGTGCTGTGTGTTAGGTGACCGTGGGGGGGTGCTTTCAGAATAGGGTGGACAGAACCCATCTTGGAGGAATAACTTTGGCAGCGTTCATCCTGCCTTGAGGCAGAAGAGTCAGCTAGTTGACTTCTCAGGATCTCTTCCGTCCTTCTTGTTCTTTTTTGCTTGAAGTGTACTTTTGTCACATTGGTTTGGATGTAACAGAATGCTTTATTTTTCTCCAGTTTGTTTGGGCTACTTAGCAGTCAAAAAGGTGGCAATAGCTTCTGCCAACACTTATTTTTCCTTTTAAAAAGCCACCGCATCTAAACCAAAGTGATGAACTTGCTGATATTTCATATCAAAAGAAGGCAGCTTATCAGTCGTCATTAGGAAATTTCTCTGTTAGTGCTTTTCTCTTCAGTGTTGTGCTGGGACCTTGCTAGAAGCATCCTTCAGGTTATATTCTGGGACGTGAGTGGTCACTGAACACTTTTTTCTTACTCTTCTGACAAGAATGGAGAGCTGCCTCAGCTGCTAGTCGTCAGGCTTCCCTTGTGCTGTCTCGCCCTAAGCAAATGTGGGGGAAATGCTTCTTATTTGTGCCCAGAGGTGTCTGTGCAAATGCTTCCTCTGCATTTCTCACAAAGCTGCCTCATGCTGAAGAAGTACCTACAAATACTTGGTGCGTAAAGCTGATGTTGCGTGGAGAATCTGCCGTGGTGCATTTCCTGCAGGCAGGCAGTGTCTTGTGCACAGGTGTAGGGGCTGAAGAGCGGTGTTTTTCCTGGTGCGAATGAGTGAGGTTCTCGGGGTGCTGGTGTAGTTTTGCAGTGTAAATCAGCAGGGGACCGGCTCTTCTCAAAGCAACCATACATGCATATTTAATTTTTATAAAAATCTACATGTAGGCTTTTTGGCAATGTGTAATGCTAAATATGACCATGTCCTACATACCTTGTCTCCAGTCTGTATGTAGAATTATGCTTGTTCTGTTGCGCTGGATAGAAAGGAAATTAATTATACTTAATTATACTCAGTTGCTTCTTCTCTTAAGTCATTCAATTGGGACCCCCCCCCCCTATTTTTGTTTAAGTTGTTATTAGCTACACAGTTAGAAAGTTAATGCTTATAGAGAAATGTTCAGCTTTTATCTCCTATTTTGTTTTTCAGTTTGTTACTCCTTTCCTTCCCTGGGTGTAATTGTTATTTCATTGTGTGTTTAGCCTTGAATCCCATTGCATTCCATTCAAATAGGGCACATGCTTTCTTAAACAAGTCCATGGCAATGTTTACTGCAATCTGTCATAGAATCATAGAATCATTTAGGTTGGAAAAGACCTTTAAGATCATCGAGTCCAACCTCAAACCTAACACTGCCAAGTCCACCACTAAACTGTGTCCCTAGGTGCCACGTCTTTTAAATACCTCCAGGGATGGCGACTCAACCACTTCCCTGGGCAGCCTGTTCCAATGCTTGATAACCCTTTCAGTGAAGAAATTTTTCCTAATATCCAGTCTAAACCTCCCCTGGAGCAACTTGAGGCCATTTCCTCTTGTGCTATATCTGCACAGTGCAATTATTTTCTGAGACATCTCCCCACAGCCTGAGACAATTCCTGCTTGCTTACCAGACTTGCCCCTGTCCCCTCTGCCATATGGAGAGGGGGGTGGAGGCAGATGGAGGCAGAGCTGTATGAGGTTTATATGAGATATATGAGAATTTATATTGCAGAGACTTACAATCCATGGCACAAGTCTGGGAAAGAAGACATGCTCAGTGGAGGTGAGGAATTACCTTCGTAGGTGCTTGTTGGAAAAGTGGTGGCTGCCAGATAAAAGATGAGGTAAACAGATCCAGGAGGACTGGAAGGAATATTTAAAATCAATAAAAATGGAATAGTTAATTGCATTCAAGATCTGTCGGACAAGAACTGTCTGGTGGACTTTATAAAAATATCACTGAACATTAGAACGGCATGTTTATAACTTTGTTATTAATGATTTGAGTATAGTTGTTTTGTGTTTGTTTACAATTTCCCTACTGCTTTTTTAGCATCTTTTGTGGAGGATTGTTCGTAGTTGCAGCTAAATTGCAGCAAAGGTCATTAAAACTGTATGGCTGCTCAGGGAAAATATCTTGCCACTGTTCTTGTCTAAACACAAGTAAAATATGTTTAAACAAATCACCTTAAAATATGAAGATTTTCTGAAGTGAATCTTTTGAACAGTGAAGAAATATTTATGTTAAATTGTAGTGGCTAGTGGCAGCTTACATAGAGGAAAAAAGCCCCATTATTGCTGGCAATGCTTGGGGATTCGCATTTACTTCGAGATGTTGGGACTTGCATTTTGGGAACAAAGAAGCCATTTTTTTACCCCTGCACATAGATATTTTTCTTAAAGCATGTAATTACAAATGGGGGGTCTGTTTGTACCATTATATTTACAGATAATATCCTTGAAAACACTGGATAAAACATTTATTTCTCAAGCTATTATGTTGCTTGTATGGTTTGGTAAAGACATTTTTAGCGTACTTTAAAATGTATTCTTTTTATGGTAAAAGGTTGTTGGGAAAATAGATTTATCCAGGCCGTGTATGCAAGGATAGGGATCAGTCGTTGAAGTTTAAGCGTTAGCCAGCGTGATGGCCTTGATCTGGAAGCCCACCAAAGGTCTTTTTGCGTTGCACCTGTTTTGCTGGGGCAGGTTGCTGGTGAAGAAGGTGGTGTTACTGAAACGAGATTGAAGTGGAAGAAGCTCGGTTCAGGTTAAGGGCCAGTTATTTATTAGGGCACAGGGTGACTTGCAGGAGAGTACGGATCAGGCACACTGGGAGTGCCACGGTTGTCCCTTCAGCCTGTCCTGCGTGCCGGGATGCTGCTGTGCCTCAGCCATGAGGGTTTGCTCCCTGCCTTCCCCTCCCCTCCTCGTGGGGAGCTTGCCCCAGTCCCTTGCTGGGATGCAGAAGAGCGTCAGAGTGTGTCTGGAGGTGGGAGCTCTTCTCCTGAGGCTGCGGGGAGTCTGGTCTTTGCTGCTCCCTACCCAGGACGTGGGGCTCGGGGGACCCAGCCACTGTATGCCTGACCAGGTCAGCTCTCGAGTGCCCTGGAGAAACCAAAGGAAAACGTATGTCTGAAAATCCTGTTTGGTTACACTGAAAGAGCGCATAAACCTATAAATCCTGTTAAAAACACAAACCTTCCTAATCTCCTCCTTGGCGCTGGTGCCAGGGCAGTGTTTTGACTGGTAGGAAAAGGTATGCTTTCCTTTATGGATCCCAGAGAGGTCAAAGCTGCCAAACGCTTGCTCAGTCACACGTTTAATATGTTGAGAGTTGGGTTGGTGTCTCTCTTAATGCCCCTGTAGCTGCAGCCTCCTCTCCTCGACCCTCCCACATGCTTTTTTGGTTTTTATTTCAAGGATTGCAATGATAATCTTGGCTCTCATTAAATCGGTGGCAAAAGTCCTCCTGGCTTCAATGGACCGAGGGTTTCTCCCATACTCTTTTTCTTCCGTACAATTTCTGGTATCTTTTTGCAGTTGCAGAGGTTGATGTGGCTGCCTGAAGTTCTCTGCTGTTACATGCCTGGGTGGTGTTTGAGGGATCTGCAGCTCCCATGTGTCCCTGTGGTGGTTTGGTAGAGTTGAGGGACTTGTTTTGAGCCACTCAGGTGTAAATCTAAGTAAGATAGTAGCTGGCGGGTCTCAGTAAGTGTCCTTTGACTTTAAAATTTGCTTCCTCTACAAGTCCATCAGAATCAACACTGTGTGAACTTGAGGGCAAGGACCTTCCCCAGCATCTACCGGAGAAACCAGCTGTGACCAGGGGCTGTGTTTATTTGCCGAGATGGTGAAGCAGCGAATCCTTCCCCGTTTGCTTTGATTAAATGGGGATTGAACTATCTGACATCCACATGGACTTTAAGCATACCTACACATAGAGATAAACCTGTAACTCCCTGTTACGTTTTTCCACATTTGTGAGGATATAAATAAGCTTGTTAGGGAGAGGAAGGAATGGGAGAGTGGTTGAACTGTCGTTAGACGAATGAACATGTGAAAATAGTGTCAAAGACACCTAGTAACTGGTGAATTGTCAGGAATCTAGCCCAGCGAAGTCCTCTGGGCCCGCGCTCTCACAGTTGCCCTGTATTCAGGCCACGTGGCCGATTTTCCAAAGATGAGGCACCTGTGTGACTTATCTAATTTGGGTTTTGGTACCTAGAAGTTAAGCCTAAATTGGTTCTATATTTAGAAATGCAGAAGAAATATGCCAGTTGGGATGTGTTTCCAGCTTCAGTGTCTGGAACAAGCTCAGAACAAACATCGCTCTCTAGGAGCACAGTGTCCCCTTTTCAGGTGGTGCGTATATCATAATTTATTTCCGTTGTTTTTGCTCTTTTGTACTGATACGTGAATTAGGGCTTAATTACCTACTTTTAAATGCTGATAACCATAATTTTAGTCTCTTCATGCTTTAGTGATAGGTCAGTCTCAGAGGTTTTTTGCAGACTTGAGAAAGTGTTTTTGTCGTGCGTTGCAGAACGGGGTGGGAAGCAGTGGAGAAGTGCTTTCCCTAGATGTGGTGAGAGTGATGCTGAACAAATGTTTTCTGTGAGTATGAGTCTTTCATGGAACTTCTGGAAATGTGTTTCACTGTTGCTTACCTACACTATTTAATTGTTGTAATACTCTAGTGGATATATGTTTTGATTGAGAGCCTGGATTGAGCACTCAGGCTCTGCCAAGAAGAAGCTCTGTTACAAAAGAGGTAGCATTTCCCCAAAAGCTCTGGGAAAGCCTTGTGAAGCAGAGGCATTGCTTTGGCGGAGGAATACATTACTGAGTTTCATTGCAAGATCCAGCCCACTTCCCTCCTTCCTGTGTGCCTTGCTAGGAAAGGAGGAGGAGGATGGAGCTGGAATTGCTCCCATTTCTGTCGCCCTCCGAGTTCATTTGTCTGCAGAGGAAAGATCTGTTCAGGTAGTTCCTGCTGCAACCTGCTCCCTGGGCTGGGCTGGCCTTGCCCGAGGGAACCAGGAAATAAATGCCTCTGCAGGGAATGGCTATAATGGAAAGATATAAATTATCCCTCAGATTTAAGCTAATAAAATAAGCCATTTTCTTAAAGGGCTAATGTATGGCTTCTGTGTTTCTGCCTAGGTGAGATTATTTTGTGTGTGCAAACAAGCTGATAGAAATCGAGTTTGCAACATGTTTCTGAAGCTCTGTTGCACTTCTCTAACACTGAGCTTTAACAGCTGCTACAAAAAGTAATAATCCAAAGTAGAATAGAATAGAATAGAATAGAATAGAATAGAATAGAATAGAATAGAATAGAATAGACTGTTTCAGTTGGAAGGAGCCTGCAACGATCATCTAGCCCAACTGCCTGACCAATGCAGTGCTGACCAAAAGTTAAAGCATGTTATTAAGGGCATTGTCCAAATGCCCCTTAAACACTGACAGGCTTGGGGCATCAACCACCCCTCTAGGAAGCCTGTGCTAGGGTTTGACCAAAGCAGTTGTGGCACTGAAATTTTGTTTTATTTACAATGTATATATTTTTCAACACTTTGTATATTAGTCTTTCCAGGCTGTTCTTATATGGCCTGGAACACCCTAAGTTGTTGTTGGTTTTGTGTTGTTTTTTTTTTTTCCTTCTAATAAAGTTCTCTGCATCAGTCTCTTTCCCAGACCTTCATGTGACAAATGCTGGGGATGTATCATCCTTGGAAGAATTTTTTGGCCCAAAGCTCTTCAATGTGTTGATCAAAGTTGTGGAAGAAATGTACAATTGTTGCGAGTAAGATTGGCAGCTCTCAGTAAAATGGTGGTTTGCCTGTGTGCAGAGCTGATAGCCTGGTAAAGTCAATGCCCTTGAGTGATCCGCATTTAAATGCAGCTGAAGGCAAGGTCATACGTCCAAAAACAAAGTGCAAAGAACTCTGCAAAGAACTAAATAAGCTGGCAGACTCTTCCCTCATCTCCTCCTCCTCCTTCTCCACCCTGAAAGGCTGCATTTTGGTCTGACTGAGGAGCTGGATGAATCCTTCTGCCTTTTCCAGCTGCAGAGTCTGGAGGAGGCTCACAACATGCATCACTTTCTCCAAGTATTTTTCTACCTAGGAGTTTTCTAGAATGGACTGCAAGTGATCTTTGTTTGAAGAAAAAAAATAATTGAATAGTTCCAGTAACAAAGTTGGCTTCACACAGAGGAAATGAACAATGTGCTAATTACAGTGCTGTGTCACTGCAGCTCACTTCACAGCTGTGAAAAGGAATGGGAAAGCACCCTTGACGTGTGCATAGACATACGTGGGGACGCCTCTTGCGGCAGCACTGAAAGCATCCTCAGAGTTCAGTGCTATTTTTGTTTTCATGTGGGTAATGAACGAGCCTCTGCCAGCAATGTTTGGAGGGAGGTGCAAGTGGTCATAAGAGGGGGAAAGACTGGCCTGCCGAATAAACACATTTGTGCCAGCAGTGCAAATAGATTGTGGGTGCAGGCATCTCCATCAGTCACATCTATTTGTGGTATTGTCTAGCTGCATTACAGCATCTTTTTTTTATTAGGGCATATATATATATAAGGATGTAAATTATATGTATGCTACATATGCAACATATTGTCTAATAATTATATTAACTGTACAATAACTATATTAAAATCTAAAAAAAAAGATTTTGCAAATGTAGGAAAGGAATTGATCAAACATAGTATGAGGCTCTTCTTTCTGGTTTCACTCTGTCCTGTGAACTCTGTTTCTTTAGCAGCATATAGATCCCCAACACCTTTATTGGAAGTATTGCTTTACATTCAAACCTGGCATTAAATAGATGTAATTCTGCGCTAAGGCAAGGCTGCCGAAGGAAGAGATGCTTAAATATTCAGGTTTAAATGTAGTATTAGGTACATTTTGAACAGCCATGGCGTTCTCTTTAGCACAAATGATTTTATTTTTTTCATGTCTTTTCCAAAGGGTGGCTAGCATATCTTACCTTATAAAGATCCAAGCTTCCATGGAGGTTGGTATTAAAGTGTCTCCAAAGCACAGTAAGTATGCCTTCCCAAATACAGGCTAAGACAGGCTCTGCCGTGTGTAGATCTGAAGCCAGGGTGAAGGCTGTAGCTCGGAGCAGAGGATGAGGGGGGCAGAAGGGCTGATGTGTGGTGGAAGAGGAGCTGTGAGAGGACAGGCAGCAGCGTGGCTGGCACGGGGCATGGCCGGATGGGACAAGTGTTGTGCAAAGCAGTGGAGGGACAGGAAGGGATGAAAGTGTAGGGGTGAACTCCAGCAGTAGTAGGACGCAATTGTAAAAGGCTTTCAGGTGGTGAGAAGGGGAGATGACATAACTGCACCAAGGGTATTTTGGAGGGGAGTAGGTGAGAAGAAAAAAGATATTTTGAAGCTAGAGCAAAAGGCATTTGTGGTGGCCTGAACAGCAAATTGATGCGTGTTTTAGTAGTGGCAGTAGGGAATAAGATGATGGAAGTGAGCTACGTGAAACGAGAATGTCTGAAGAGAGAGGGTGGATGTGGTGGCAAATGGGAAGTGCTGGAGATGGTGACAGGAGCTTGTGCTTTGTGAAATAACTGCTTCTGATGCCAGGTGAGGTAACCATCCAGCATCTCAAAAGGTGCAGCTTAATATTGCTCTGTGAGTTACTTTCTTTGTCATCTTTGATTCCTCTCTAGTAAGACAGGGTTTAACCCTCTTTTTGGATCACGTGGGGTTTTCCAAATGAATCACTTAATTGTTTGGCCAGATACAAGCTAGCTGCCAATTTGCCTTCCTTCTGTAAAATCTTTGCTTTTTCTTTGAGCAATTTCTTCTTCTGGAGAGTTGTAAGGAGTGGGTTATGAAAAACCTGCTTTTTATCATATACACATGAGCTTTCCACTCTGTCTTTTCCCCTCTTGCTTTCTTTCCTTCACTTGTTATAAGGCAAGGAGTTATGAAATTCTCCCTTGTGCCTGTACATTATGCAGTGTAATCAGTTTAAGATGTTCCTCTGTCCTTACTGAGTCTAAATTAACATTTTTAAGAAAGGAGCAGTATAAGCCAATGGCTACAATTTGAGCTTGATTTTTGTTTTTTTCAAGAGTAGGCTTATGAAATGAGAAATATTGCCACAAAATATCTCCCTTGTTTCATGTAGTTAGTGCAAAGAAAACGTGAAAGCTGGCTGGCTGTGTAGTCCCTCAGCCTTAGGGGTCCAGAGGGTATAGAGGTAGTTTGGGGGTTGTGACTACAAGTGCCCGTGTGGAAGAAATTCTGCTGTGCTCCGGTGCACCAGGCTGCTGTCGGCTAAGCACCCACTGGAGCAGTCTGGGGTGTGTCTTCAGGGACTTACCCTCTTCCTCTCTCTCCAAAATAACCATTCGTAGTATGACTCAACTTACAAAAAGGGCTATTCACAACTAATGTAAAAAGATTAACCCCCCCCCCCCCGATAAAATAATAAAAACAATAATAATAATAACAATAACAATAGTAATAGTAATAGGGTATAACAGTGCAAAACCCAAAGAGAAATAGGAGAAGACACTTGGCAGTTATAGTAATACTTCAGGCTACTAAAAAGAGGTGTGTTACCAGTTTCTGGAGAAGAGAGGCATGTTTGCTTTCGATACTGGACTCCTAAAGTTGCTTACATCTATGCTTACAGGAACAATCCTATCTAAGGAAGATTTTATGCCTGAAACTAGCCTTTGCATCATCACCCCTAGCTCAACAGACCCCTTTGTATTTAAGAGGAAAACAAATGCAGGATTCGCATTGTTACGAGTGACGAGAAAGATGTCCTTGGGGAAGGCAGGCTAAGATGTGACGTTGTGGGGGACAGCAAGAGTCTCACTGCAGTAAAGTGCATGTCTGCCATATAATGAACAGGGGAAGGAGCCGGGTGCATGTCAGGATGGTCAGGGGCACAGAAATTTCTGTGCTACTGCGTTGTGCTTTGGTGCAGGTTTTTACCGGACTTGTTTATGGAGCCGGTGGAGTCAGTGCTGTGGTAACTGTTTTGAACAGAGGCAGGGCAGGCATCATGTGGAAGTGTGAATGGCTGAGATATTCTTCTCAGCCTGGTTTCCAGAAAACACCATTTCTGCCAGATGTTGGGGCAATTCTGTCTTATTTAGAACAATGGTGGCAGCCAGGGACCGTGGTAGAGCATGCTGTCCTCCTCTTCGAGGAAATGCAACTTCATCTAAATTTCCTCCCTCAGACATGTCGGACATTTGTTATTGTTTGCTGCTTCTCAAATCCCTTTCCTGTTCTTTTTTGAAGCTATTGTACGACAGATTTTTCTTGGCTGGTTGCTTTCTATTTACTATAAAGAAACCCATGGGCAGATATCTGGGAACTAGTATTTTTTGAAACCAGCATAGTCAGTTGTAGAATTACATCAGTGCTTTTGTTTTGTAAACCAACTCCAAGATCATTTCAAGCACTTCTGAATTTTAAAATTTTTTTTAACACAAAGTGTGCTTTCGTAAATAGCAAAATACTTGGGCTCACGGACTCTCTTACTCTGATGTATTTTAAATAAAAAGTCAGTTATATTTGTGTGGGTCAGGATGAAAGGAATTAGTTGAAAGACAGCATTTAAAAGGCAGGTTTTTAAATCCCCTTGGCTTGTGCAGGCATAAAACCAGTGTTATTTTCTAAGTGGAAGTAGAAAACTGCAGATTTGTCATTGGATCACAGCCTCTGTATAGTAGAGTTGGAAAGGTTATAATAAACTCGCATCTGAAGTATATATCAATGGGCTTGTTGGAGAAGAGAAATTTACTGGATGTTTCTGAAAGTGCTTTCATTCTTCAGGGACAGGTGACTATAAATGCAAGATTTGAGAAAGACATTTACCTCCCAGAGGATGCTGAGTTTTACTTTGTTTACGATGGATCCCTGAAGAGGCACATAATGTTTGCTGAGCGAGTTAGTGACAGCGCTCTTCGGTCCATTGTTCCAGGTGAGCATTAACGGCTGTTTACATTTTTCATCTCTTTGCTATACCCCGCCCCCATTTCAAAGCTGGGCACAACTGCACAATTTGGTATGACTCTGTTTTAGGGCTCTGTAATGGAGGAAATGCAGGAACTGAATGATGGCCTTTAGGATCCAGGCTGAGTTTGAGCGCCCATAGGTGATCCTGCCTTTCGTAGCAATCCACATCAGCACGCTGTCAGGCGTAGACAGTGTTACTGGGCTTGCATAGTTGGGTGCGCATTAAAGTGCAATCTTCAGGGGTGGCATCATTTTTAATGTGAATTATTTCTATGCCACAACTGTTCGCCTCCAGGCATCCTAAAACCTGCAAAAGTCATATTTTTGTCTGAGCCGTCCCTGGGTGCAGCAGTCAGCCCGGCTTGCAAGGCCCTCATGGTGGAGGTGTGCAACCCTTGGAGCTCTGCTGGAGCTGTACACTGTGCAGAGGTGTTGGGGAAGCCATTTCAGGGGTGCCTCGCTGCAAACGGGGGATTAGTGTTGCCTCCCAGCCAGCTCTCCGCATTGGCATTGTCCCCCTCATGGGTGTAACATAAACCCTGGTTGTCACCTTTTTTGTGTGTTTTGTGACCTTTTACTTTGTGTGAGTAGGTGGCTATAGACATGATGCACCTGTGCAATATGATCTGCTTGTTATTTGTTCTTGTTTTCTAAACGGGATTTAGAGTCTGAAAATAACAGCTGAATATAAAAAGGGAAAATTCGCTGCTGTTGCATGGTTGCTCCTTTGATCCTGTAATGATAAATGATTGTCATGGAATACAACTGGAGGAAACGCAATGCTAGGCTTATTCCAGGGTAGCAAAGTACTTTCTTTTTTTTTTTTTTTTTTTTTTTCTTAAGAGACCTGAGATGACACTGTTAAATGATCGCTTCTGGGCTAGGAATAAAAACAGGAGGCTACAGGCAACACTTAATCCTCTGCCTGTTCCCAACAGAAGCCATGAACAGATGAAAATAAAGTGTGAGGTTAAACTATAGCCCTGCTGATGTTAGTGTTGTTTCGTAGTGGCCAGATTAAACAGAAGGGAATGCAGAGCACTTTAAAAACAACTGCAGATGTGATAAGTACATGCTTCCTTCTGCAGTTACTAGATTGCATATATGCTTGTAGTTATTCAGGGATATTTTGGAAAATTCAGATTTGCACCCATAGTATGTCATTGGTTAGGTCTCCAGTGAGAGGTACAGCTTGCACCTCTCTTAGATGTATGACATCCACCCTCACTTAGATGGCAAAGGAGGAGGAGGAATGCGTGAGGTGCTTAAGAGGTTTGAGAGACAAACTCCCTTGGACTTCGAGGGTCCCAGCTGTAAGTTAGAGTTGACACAGCATTTAATCAAGTTTGCCAAAAGCATGAAGCATGCATTAGTTAAAACTTCTGGGTTTTGGCCTACATGGAGACACTGGGTAGGTACAAAATGGCTGTTAATAAATAGATATATTAGTCAGAGTTCGTGTTGCAGGCCAGTCTGTCACTTTTTTCATGACTGTCTCATTTTTCTTAATTCTTACCTAAGAACCTTCAGACTTTTGATTTGTGGGATTTCATCCTGATGTGGTTATTTCTTCTTTCCACTGTGGTAAAAGAACCTTCACCTAAAAGACTGGTTCTAGAATCAATTATGTCAGTATAAGTGGGAGGACTGGCAGTTCACAGTCTAGTTGAATCCAGGTTCATCACCAGAAATGGTTGGTGGGTGCCCTGCGACAAATAGATGTAATTAGAGGGAAGAATAAAATAATTCTGGATGAGTAGTCACAGCTCTTAGAGGCAGGGGGGAATGAAGAAAAACTAATGTATTTTCTGAACATAGGTAATGCTAGTGATTAATTTACATTATAATTACAGGCCATGGATGCCAAGAAGCAGTTTCTGTCTCTGTGTTAATGTACACAAGGGGATACTCACCTGTGGTCCTTGGCAGCTGTCCCGTCACTTACAGAGAGAATCTGTCTTGCAAGTTGTCTCGCTTTCTGGTTGATCACACAGAATGTGTCACTGCTGCTAGTCACAAGACATTGCTGGAGAAGTTTGGGCTAAGGATAAAAGATCTGCAGTCCCTGGATAACGACTTGATGATGGCCGTTGCTCATGAAGAATTGCCATCGACCTGGAACATCCTCGGAAGCTGCTCAGAAGGTGGTAAGGTTTTATTTTAAGTTGGAAAGCTTTTAACGGTGGTTTGGTACACAGTTCAGAGCAGAGTATCTCACCGTTTTACCCCAGGTTCTCAACCCTTGTGCTTTATTTTGTGGTCAAGATGAAAAATTGTTCAAGTGTGAGAAGGGTAATCAGAGATCTGGTTTGTGCCCAGGGTTTTAAAAAGGATAATAATGGTTATTGTAACTCAGTCTCTCCAGAAGCTTTTTGTGCCTTGACTCACTGTGAATGCAGTTCTTTATTTATAAATAGACTCTGCCTTTGCAAGATTAAAGAGCTGTCTGTTTAAAAAAAGCAAGAATTGTAGCAGTGAAGTATTGCCACCATGATTCCAACCAAGTGAGATATTTTAATTACACAGACAAAAAGGAGACGGTCATAAAACAGAAGAATGTGTTACTGTAGGCATTCTGATGTACAGAGTAAACATAATTTTTATCACGGTTCTGTCACTGTTTATGCTTTATTTATGACTATGATCATTCTTTGGGGAGAATCTCATTAAACAAGTTTTGTGGCTTTTTTTTAATTGTAGAGGAAGTGGGATGAAAATATACATGAAACTTTACATTAGGGTAAGCTGCTGAAAAATTTTGTAACAAAATCAGGTGAAATTTTCCTGGTCTCAGGTTTCATTGCACACAGAAAACTGTAGTTAGGTTTTGCTGAAGAGTATAATTTTTTTTGCAAACCCAGCTGATTTATAGCTGAGGTTGGAAACAGTGTTAAACTTGATGGCTTCACATGTTTTTCATTGAAAATTTGGTACTTTTGGCTGTTTTCCTTCTAGTACTTTAAGTTGCTAAAAATTGGAGGACAAGCAGTTTCCATATGAGCCAAACTGAAAGAGAGATTCATGCAGGCTTTTGGGAAGTAAAAACACAGCACTTAGCCCATTTCTTTGGGTGAGGGCTTTTTTCCCGTCTTAAATCTTTCTAATTCTTAATGACAGATGGCTTGAAATCTGCTACTGCCTTCCTCAGGAGAAGGATGGTTTTTCTCTGTCTGTTGTAAACAGCTCTTTCAAGAGATGTAAAAACAAATACCAAGTCTCATTCAAATATTGGCTAGACAGGAGAGAAAAAAGAAAAAAAAGCCGTTACTTGTTTAATTTTGGTGTGTAGTAAATATTTGTTCACATTACTCAACCGCTGGAGTGGCTGTTACCTCTTAGCAATGAAAACCTTGATTCAAAACCTGAAGAAATCAGCTGTAGTTTTGTTCATAGACTTGGCTAAGCTTTTCATCAAAACCAGTTGAAGCCCAACCCAGAAGCATCAGCAGGATCCCAGCGGTACTGAGAGATGCTCGGGCAAAGCCAGCTGGGTACCTGCTTGCTTGAAACATGGGCAAGTTTATGCTTGGTGTGTTGCGGGTCTGGAGGGTCAGAGATCAGCTCAGCTGGTACCAGACTAAGCTCTGCCAGGGCAGCTGCTATCCAAATAGCAAAATTCCTTAATTTTTAGTTATGCTTATTGTTAATTTCCAGGTGTACTGCAACATTTATGTGGAAAAGAGTATGTTGCCCTGATGAGACTTTTATAGGACTTGTATTTTTTTGTTTCTATATCTTTTTCATACTTTGTTCACTTTTCAGATTTAAATATTGTACGTAAACAGAATTTGAATACAGCAGAAAAGCAGGGATGTGTGCTCCAGTCACGATACAAAGTCTCTGTGAACATTTGAAATGTTAGACGAGCGTGTGTTGAGCATGCTTGTCCTAATTTTGGCTAGGATAGAGTTAATTTTCTTCCTAGTAGCTGGTATAGTGCTGTGTTTTGGATTTAGTATGAGAATAATGTTGATAACACACTGACATTTTAGTTGTTGCTAAGCAGTGCTTACACTGGTCAAGGCCTTTTCAGCTCCCCATGCTCTGCCAGGTGCACAAGCAGCTGGGAGGGGGCACAGCCAGGACAGCTGACCCAAACTGGCCACAGGGCTATTCCATACCATATGGCGTCATGCTCAGTATAGAAACTGGGGGAGTTGGCCAGGGAGCAGCGATCGCTGCTTGGGGATGGGCTGGGCATCGGTCAGTGGGTGGTGAGCAGTTGCGTTGTGCATCACTTGTTTTGTACATTCTATTTTTTTTTTTCCCCCTCTTCCTCTGCTGTCCTATTAAACTGTCTTTATCTCAACCTATGGGTTTTACTTTTTTCCCCGATTCTCTCCCCATCCCACGAGGGCAAGGGTGGGAGGTGAGCGAGTGGCTGTGTGGTGCTTAGTTGCTGACTGGGTTTAAACCACGACAATGCCGCGTTAGCGGTTTGCCTCGTGGGCACTGTTGCACTGAAGAGGTGACATCTCCCTTTGTACCCCAGTCATTGCTCTTAAATGAAGCTGGGATCTTTCCCCTTGTTTCTGAATAGAACAAAAACTAATCCAAACTCCTGGGGCCTGGTAGTGCTGCTCACGCACAGTGAGGAGCACTCAGTGCAGTCCTGCCTGGGCAGTGCTTACTGGCCACCCTTGTTGAGTGGGGGGCTCCTGAAAGCTTTCCCGACAGCTTCTCCTTCAGCCCAAGGGAGGTCAGTCATTCCTTTTGTCTCTCTCTCTGAGGTCCAGGCTTGGGCTGGGCCTGACATCTATTTTAGTACCCTCTGAGCAGTTTGTATAATTTTTATTTGGCTCCTGTATCCTTTCTCTCTCCTTTCTCAAAGTATAGTTCTGATTCTTCTTACAGCCATGTTCGCCTTTCACCTGACTCTGAGAAGCGCTGACTCGTGTTGCTTCCTGGTGCTGTCCCCATCACTGTGTTTTTGTCCCCAAAGCCAAGAGGTCAAGCACAGCCAAAGGTTGCATGTGGCTGAGGGAGCCCCGAGCGTGCAAGGGGATGAGACGGAGGGAGAAGGGGATGGGCTGGGGCAGGAGCGCTTCAGGTCTCAGCACAGGTGAGAAGAGGAGGAGAACGTTGTTCATTTTCCACCATGAGGCGATCAAGGGTTGTCCCAGCACTCCGTTTCTTCCCCATCCTCCCACAGATCAAAATGGATGAGAGACAGGGAATTTACGAGGATTTGGAATGAGGATGAGACCTTCTTTCCCTACCTGCTGTCTCTGCAACTCCTTGCCTTGACAGTGTCAGGATGTTCTTTTTAGTATTGGTGTTGTGAAAGATGCGGGTGCTATCATCCATCGCCAGTTAGGACCTCATGCTTGTGAGATTCTGTCAGTTTTCAGAGCTGCTGGGCTATTTTTATGGGAAAAAAATTACTTTTGAGTGACACATTGCTGAAGAAAATTATTACACCATCTGGTGTTTTTGGACCTCATTCATTTTTACGAGGATTTAGAGACATACGGGTTGATGGAAAGATAGAAAAATAGTTTATTAATAGGAATTTTGGTATTCGGAAAAAGTGTTTGTATTCCCTTTATAAGGCATAAAAAGCATTGGATAAAGAGAGAGCCTGGATTGTCTAGGGAGCATTGCAAATAATTCAGGAATTTAGTGCAGTTGCACAGGTCAGGACTTGTTAGCCACATTATTTAAAGTGCAACAAAAGAAACAAGAAAGCACGAACCTTTTGGTAATCCTCACTTGTAATTAAGTGCCTGTGTGACAGCCATGTCAGGAGCTGCTCACTCGCACAAACTGGTCAGATGTTGAGATCACCAGGCCCACAAGCAGTTTGCTGCTAGAGGAAACTGGGGACCTACAGAGGTGCTATGCTCAGACATGTATTTGTTATTGGGTTTGAAGAAAGGGGAAGGAGGTGTAGGGAGGAGGGAGAAGCTGATTTTCTTGTTGATGGCACCTTCATAAAGAATATTTTCCTTCTGAAAATTGGATTACTCAATTTGCGGAGATAATCAGTATTAAATATTGAGCCAAATAACTTGTTAGAGCTGCTCAAAAAAAAGAGAGTCTTCCCACAGTTTTTCAGTTTACAAAAAAAAAAAAAAAAAAGAAGAAAGAAAGATGGAGCGCTTTAATCTGGATGAGAAAAATGCTTCGGAGTAACCTTTCCTCTCTTAGTACCATCAGGTTAGGGCAGTCTTTTAGGACTGGCAGCCCCCAAGGACCACCAGACACACGTTCATCATCTTCGCTGCGGCTGTTTCGTCCTTGGCACACTCAGGCTTACATCCCTCGGCTGTTGGACGGGGAGCGGGAGCACAGGAGCGTGGACCTTGCAAGGCGTCTGCCTTGCATACAGGAGGCTGAGAGCATCTCAGTTTCTGGTGGTTTTAAGGGCATTGCTGAGAGGGTGAGTTCAGGTTGTCTGGGTGACTTAACTGTGCTGGTAATCCAACAAGAACAGTTGCTGCCGGCTTTGCCACTGTTTACGGTTATTTTCAAGAGGAAGAGTGCTCTTTTAGGTTTAAGGCTATTAGCAGAAGCAATAAAATTACAGCCTGAATTATGAAAATTAATTGTGGATCATAGGGAAGGGAACAGTGTCCATACTTGTTTAATTCCCTTTCATGAAGAAGGAGATTTTCAATTTTATTTTGTAAATGCTTTGTTATTGTTTTCTAGGAATAGGTCTTGTGGAGTGAACTGAAGTACCCAACCTCGCCGCTTTATAGTCTGCCTTTGGGGAACACTCTTGCACTTTCTGTGGCATTTTTGACTTTATTGCTCTCTCCCTGCCCTTTTCTTTGTAAATCCTGTTACTGTTTCCACTTGGTGTTAAACACATTCCTGCTAAACTGCACCAGTTCAAACCTGGCTGATGCATGTCGTATTTTTGGTCTAAATTAAAGAAAATTCTGTCTGTGTCTTTTCTCCAGTTGGAATTTTAGATTTCTTTTTTCCTGTGGAAGGAAAGGGAGAGGGGGGCAAAGTGCCTGTTCTCCTTCATGGAATTAGCAAAACACTGGGAACAGTGGATAAATATTTCTAGGTGTGGCGAGATTTGTGAGGACGGGTAGTATTTTTTTGGCCAGACAGTTTGGGGGGTTAGAGAAACAGACAGATCTTTGGCCCCGTAGGAGCTCGCCCCTTTGGAAACGGCGCGGGGCAGAGGAAGGAGGATGCTAGCCTGGGCACTGGGAAGCAGAGGAGTGTCTTCCAGTGACTGCTGGTGACCAAGAAACCGGCGGCATGAGCCAAGATATTGGCAACCATGCTTCAGCCTGGAGGTCCCCAGCAAGTGTATGATCCTCATCTCCTGGTCAGTGGTAATAATAACAGACAGGAAATGTCTGAGACCCCCCTGACCATGAAGGGGCTTTTGGGAAAGGCCCCGAGCACTTGGAGGAGATGGTGATATGCAGAGTGACAGTAAAGCAAGCGCTGTAAGAGATACAAGAGACTATGTTTCCTATTTAAGGCCATATATAAGTAGTGGGGCTCAGGAGCTTGCTCTGCAGCTGTAGAGACCATGTATAAAGCTATGGTCTGACCTGGACCCCAACCTTGGGTCGGCACTGGGCTGGAGAGCCCTTCTCTGCTCCTGGCTGAGAAGGTGTTCCCGCCTGATGTTGAACACTCCGGTGGCACTCAATAAACAAGCGTCTTAAACCAAACAGCCCAAAGCAGTGTTGGCTGCAGTACAAAAGAATGAGGAATATCCCTCTGCTAACAGAAACCATCTCCTGTAGTGTTTTGTGTCTTTGTTAGGGTCACCCAAGCAGTAAAGTCAACTGAAACTTCACCTGACGGTGTAGGAGGTGGCACCATGCGCAGCCTTTACTGCATCGGGCTGGTGGATGGGAGCCTTCTCTAACATTCCGGCTGCTAAAACTGCTGGGGCAAGACTCCGTAAAGTCTACCTTTGTGATGGATCTTAACCTTCCCCCATCTCCCCCTTTTCTTCTGCAGCATTGATGCCAGCCTCTGGGTGTTAGTTGTTCAAGGTATGATGAATAGGGGAACTAATTAAAGAAAAGGGGGATGTTCCAGATATTCAATAAGTGGAAATGGGAGATGCCACCGCAGCCCTGCCCTCAGATGGGCTGTCATGTACCTGACTTGTGCATCGCGGCCACTGTCTATTCATAAAACCACTTGTGCGTGTTTTTGCAGCAGTAGGGTGCACTGAAGACGGCTTTATAAACAATCTCATACCTAAAGGAAAAATGAAAAAATGAGCAGTAATGCATAAAAGTACGAAGCCAGGAAAAACTAGAATTTGTCAGCCAGTTTTGATGTCTCCCCCTGCTTTTCAAGTCACAAGTCTTGAGGTTTTTAGTCTCCTTCCAGGAAATGAATGAGATTCATAGCCCAGAAAGGGCTTAGTCATTCTGTCAGAGAGAAATATTTGTTTTTAGTTTATTGTTTTGGACGTAGGAAGGGATTCAGGTGCAAGGAAGAACAAAAGGATTTATTTAATGTTTAAAACAGACTGTGTTTGGCTCAGCTCTGTGTAACTCAAACACAGTGTTTTGGCTGGAGAATCGGGATGCGATGCAAAACAATGTCCTGATAGTGCGTATCTTTTACAGCACCACCTGCCTTGCAGTAGCTGATCCTATATGAGTCAGCCAGCAGTGTGTCTGTCAAATCTTAGGAATTGTCGGTTATGTGTCTTGATGGAAAATGGTATTTTATACCATTTAAATACGAATATGTTGAAGAAGCCTTGTGTTTTAATTTTTTCCTTATTTTCTTCTTGTTTGCCACTGAATGCAGTTGAATTGATTATGTTGGTTTTTTCACAACATTTTTTTTTTTAATTTCTTAATGGTTTTCTTTTTGTTGTTTTTTTTTTTTTTTTGTTTTTTCCCCCCATTTTGCCACATTTGAAATCTTCCTCAAGGGAAAGGGAAAAGAAAGTGAAAGGTGTGGGAAAATGCCATTTGTTCTGTCGCAGTGAAGAGCTATAAAAGGAGGTGGTGAATGAGGAAAATTGAAACTAGAAATTGTTCTTAAGAAAGAAAATGCTAAAACCCAGTTGTTCCAGAACTTTATCTTTTTTTTAGTGCAAATCTTTTCTTTTTAGGTGGGTCTATTTAAAAAGCTTATTATCAGTCATCATGTCTTTTTGGTTTTTTTGTGTTGATATTGCTGATCCTGGAATAGAACCACAGCAGAATTTGGATGGAAAGGGTCCCTGGAGTTGGCCTCATCCTACCCTTGGCTTGGAGCAGGGCTAGCTTCAAAGTTGGATCAGGTTGCTCAGGGTCAGGTTTTGAGCATCTGCAAGGATGGACAGTTTGTAACCTCTCTGGGTGACCTGTCGCAGTGTTTGACCATCCTTGTGGTGAGGATCCTGCAGCATATCCTTTGTCCAGCTGGACACGTTTTTGCCTAGAATCGGAAATGTGGAGACCAGGAAACAATTTTATCACCTAAACCTGGGGAGAAAATAAGTGTTGCATGGGCAGGCTAATGCACCAGATCACGTGTTGGATAGCCACAAGTAAGAGGAAAGTTTGAAGATGAATTTTTTAAAAAATAATGACATGTGACATTTTATATGTGTGTTCTAGAAATACTTAGGTACATATTGTGTATATGTTTAGCGATATTCTGGTTTAAAGAATCCCCCCTGCATCTTGTTAATGTGTCTGCTTCTGTTAGAACAGCAGTGAAATAAAGGTTTCAGATGCTACATGCAGGTTTGCTGGCTGTTACGGTGCTAGAGTCTGTGTCCTGAAGCTCCCTTTTAATCTGATGTCTGGAATTTGTTTTGTTTATTGAAGGAAGTTTGACCTGGTTTTCTGGAATTTGACTCTGTCTGAAAGTTTTGATTCCACTTGAAATGGAAAGGTAAAATGTCTTGGATGGGTTGCCATCAAGTATTCGGAGCAAAAGCTGATCACCAGTGGAGACCCCGCAGTAATTTTCCCTGTGGAGTGGCAGAGCAAGTTCCTTAGGTTCCTTGCCCTTCTGGCTTTATGAGATGGGGAAATACAGGCGGTTTTTTTAATATTATAACACTTCAAGTCCAACATTTTCAAAGGAGGCTACTGATTTTGGCCCCCAGCTCTGACAGGACATTCCACAAGGCCCAGCTTTGCAGAATGCAGCTCTCCTGTTGAGATGTCCAGAGAGGATGTACTCAGCTGAGACATGACAGCAGCCTTCAATTATGTAAAAGGAAGCTGTGAAGGGAAAAGAATGAAGTGTTTTTCATGCCGGTTTTGGATGGGACAAGGAGCAGCAGGCTTATACTGAGAAAGGGTGAGCTAGGTCAGGCATTTCAAATCTTTGTAACTGTGGTGGTAAAATTATACCTTGTATAGATAGCCTATGGAGGTTACGAAAAGCTCTCATCGTTGCAAGGTTTTTAGAACAGATGAGACAAACATCTTGTCAGGAGCAATTTAGGTTGAGCCGATCCTGCCTTAAGGAGTGGACTAGAGACCTCTTGAGGACTCTTCAAGGGTTTTGGTTTTTTTTGTTTTGTTTTTTTATTATTCTATAAGATAAATATTCCTGACATTTTCAGAGAGAGTACTTAAACTGAATAGGAGTCTGCCGTGAGCCACTGTATTTGCATGTAACTACATGATACCTTTGCTCAATGCATAAGCGTTTCTGAAAAACGTGTTTATTAGCTTTTTGGCTATGTAACTGCTCTCTCTGCTGGGGGATTGCTTTCCATCAGCCAGTTTTATCTTGTAAATATTGATGCAAAGAGGAAATTTGACAGCAATTTGCTGTTGATGTTAACCGTATTATTTACACAAATGTGTGCATGTACCTACATATGCTTCAGGAGCTTCACCTTTCCTTTGCCACTGGAGCGTATAATTTTCAATAATATGTGTTCTGAACTGGTTGGGTAACAGGGAAGAAAAAGTCTGTTGAATCAGGATGATAAATTTCAATGGAATTTCATAAATCACTGGAAACCTAATAGATTTCAGCCAGTTGTTCTGAGAGCTGTAGAGTAACTGCCCTTAAATACTTGACCCTTATGAAAGTACCCTTATATTTAACTTCATACCAAAATATCAGTGTAAGGAACAGGTTGAGTGGCACTTGAGTTTACTTTTATTTCTTGCCGTTAAATTGCAGAGGCTTTGAGTTTGAGAATGTATGTAGACAGATAAACCCTTCTTTGAATGCAGGCCAGGGAAGGGCTGGAATGGAGAATCAGCATCTAGTGACTAAGTTGTCGTTGTGTACTCTCTTATTTTAACCTTCATCCTGTTGAGCTTGATGATTATGTGCTAAAAAGTGGAGAGGAAGTATTTGCAGGTGAGGTCACCTTTCTGAAAAGAGAGACACAAGAATTATCCTGTATATTTTACCCACATGTGTATTAGCTTATGGCTCGCTGTGCTGCTAAAGATCTCTTATGGTGCTGATAAGCACCCTGCCTTGAAAAAACACATTTTTTTTTTTTAATTTAGATACTTGGCCATGCTGCCAGATGTGTTGTGTGCTGAGGCAATGCAAAGCAGCTGGAAAATTGCCTCTTAACTATCTTCTATGGTATATTGGGGCATCTCTTGTGCTGAATGCCATACTATATACAAGGAAAGAGAGAAATACTGAGATTATCTAATTCAAACTGTTTTCTTTGGCTGCTGAAATAGATGGTATTTGGATATCCTAGTTTAGCTCCACAGATGCAATTAAGTATCTAACTCTGTTGATTTCAGTGAAAGATGGATTCTGCCAAAGTACTTTTGTAGGTCTGAACCTGAGCTGTGATATTTCTGCAGACTATAACAAGTTTCTTTTGATGCTTCCTAGCAAATAAAATGCTGGGTTTTGTTACTGATGATTTTGTTTGTTTGCTGTGTTTTTTCAGAGCCTAAACAGAAGGAAACTCTTCTCCACCTTGTGATGAAATTGGGCTTGGTTAAGCTTTCCCAGTTCTTAGCAGCCCAGCCTGGAGGGTCATCAGCATTAGCATTACCTAATGAGGATGGAGCAACACCATTAGATTTGGCTTTACAACATGGGCACTCCAAACTTGTTGAGGTCTTCACAAAGTGAGTATAATGGTTTGCTGCTTCCTCTGAAAAACTCCTATCAGTTAAGGGATGTGGGGAGTACTGTCGTTTTTCTCAAAGGAGTTGCGTATTTTGTGTTGGTTTCTGTTGCTTTTTGCCATTATTACCATTTTAAGTGATAAACTTGTATTTACAATTAAAGGAAGTTTATGATGTGCATCCTTTGTTACATTTGCAAGTCCATTCATAATCAATTAAGTGACAGAGGACCCTGCACCATCAGATACCTCTCCCAGCACTATTGCAGCTGAATCCCGACACATTACCAACAAGTAAAGACATCCCTTAAAATATATATAGAGAAATATTTAGATATAAACAGAACCATCAGACCTGACTTTCACAAAACCTCAGCAGACTTTGTGACCTCTGTAAAGCTCAGGTTTGAATGAATAAGGGCGAGTCAGCAGCAAAGCCAGTGCTGCAGCTATGACTGTTTTTGCCGGAGAGCTGCCACACTGACAAATGACTTAAAGGACAAGTGCTTTCTGGCATGTTTCAGCTATATGGAGTTTCCTCTGTGTGGACCTGAGGAGCTGCGTGGTATGTGTGTCTTGGGCTACCAAATGTTCAGCATCAGATGCTTCTTCTCGCTGTTGACTTTTCTTTGCAAAAAGAAATATGGAAGAATTGGGTTACATTTTTTTATTTTGGTATGTGGCTGTTTTGGTTCTGGCTCCATGCAGCGTATAGTTTATATGAGACTTCTCTGTACTTCAGTTTGAAAAAAAAATACTTACAACACTGGTACAATGCAATATGTTATGAATGTCTTGTTTGTAATATCCAAACAATGCTGTATTCCTTTGAGATACTTTCTTTTTTTCGCTGTCATAGGATAACAAACCTGGTAGCTGCCAGTCGTGTTCTACTGCTATATATGGCAACATAACACAGGAAAAGGTGCTATTGCTAATTTACAGCAATAAGTATTGTCACGCTTGCTCTTTCTGGCTTATTTTACTAGTGAGTAACCATCTAGAGCTGACATTGTTTTTTTCCCGCCGATGGCTAGAAGTAGCTGCGTGTTCTTAGGCCTGAATGGAGTCATTGGTACGTATTTGTTTGCCCAGCTGTGTTGTTGGTGGATGTTTCAGATTCTACGCCTCCGGTTTTTGCAGCGGGTGGGCCGTGCCAAAGGCCAGCAGGAAGCTCGCCGTGGTTGTGTTTTCGTTCTACCTGTGCGCGGTGCATCTGCTTTGGTTTAAAGAGCGTGTCGTTCCAGTTTCCAGGGCAGTCACTCGCTTGACATTTCAAGAGCGGAGATCAGTGAGGGCGCTTGCATGCAGTTTGTTCATTCATCAGGAGCTCTGACGCTGACATTTAGCCACACTGCACAGCACTTGCTGGAGTCGGACATTAAGCTCTTCAGAAAATACTTCTGGGACAGACCTCTTCTTTACCAGGTAGGTACCTATCTAGCTCAGGCGTTGTCACAGATTTTCTTCAATAATTTCCAGCTATAGACTCTTCAGGCTGGATTTGTTTTTCTTGAGTAGCCTTTTATTTTAAGCTGCCTGTGTCACTAATGGCCGGCGTAATCGCAGGATTACTGTTGTGGGCTTCTACTTTTTGTAAGTGTAGCACATTGTACGTGTGAAGCTGGAGGATAAGAGATGTTGAGAACTTTATCAAATCCTCCTTTTACCTCCGAAGTTGTTTTTGAATCATTGTGGATTCTACAGTGAATATCTTTCCCTGAAATCTCTGTATCTTTAATTGCATTGCCATTGTATTCATGTTGGTACTTTGAAATATTTAATTTAGTTCCATTATTTGTCTAGTAGTGTAATGCCTGGGAGCCTTTATCAAGAGCCAGCCCAAGTCTATTATTTACAGCAGAAATACAGAGTACAGACTTTTGCTGTAGAGTTTACTTATGGTGTAGTGGGTCTTATTTTACTGTAAGGTGTCTGGGGCACTGCTGTGATGTTCTTCAGGACATCCCTCAATTTCAGTAAAGTAAGGGGGAGAACACTTGAAAGCACAAGGTATTTAATAGCAATGCAGGTGCTCACTTATGTTTTTAGATTGAGGCTGCATGACTATATAAAACTAGTGAACTGAAAACACACTAAAAATAGGCTTTTCTCTTTTTCTGGTCTTAAAATTCAGCTTTTCTTTTCCATGCTTAACTTCAGGTTTCCTTATTTGTGCACTCATTTTTCTTGAGTTATCTTTATTGCATTCTGCAAGTTTTTTTTAACTTAGAACGTGATTCACGTGCTATGTTTAACACAAAAGCTTAAGGTGTGATGTGTTGCATAGTCCTTATGTATAATCTCATGTGACTACACTGCCAAGATTTTGATTTGTTCCAATACAAAAAAGTTATTCTGTGTTTGTAGCTTGCAGAATACCTACAATTTGTGTGTGGCTTTTCCATGGAAACAATAGTAAACCCAGTAGCAAAACCAAGACTGTAATGAAGAATGCATTGTTATTTATATCATTGGCTTTTTCTTGCACTCATCAAATCCTTGTTCTTCTTTAAGTCTTTTAAATGGAAAAAGGAAGTGTGGTATGTTAGATGTTTGCATGGCCCTCAGAGAAAAAGGCTGCAAAATTCTGCTCTTGATATTTTCAGGAAAAAGCCTACTACCCTTCACTTGTGGGTTTCCCTTTTGGTCATTCCTCTAGTTGCAGCAGTCTAGATCCTCTGTTGTGGGTACTCTATTCCCCTCCTGCACAGTATGTGTTGCACTACTTGTAATAAAGCAGAAATAAGCCAGAATAATTGGGAAGATCACATGGTTTAGTTTGTTTCCTATAGAGCAGATATTGTCCTGAAGTGTATGTGGGGGGATGATCAAACTGTCATGTGTAGACTATGTATTATGTCCAAAAGGTAAGGTAAAACTAATTTTCTTGCTGTTGCAAACAAGGACTTGAAGCCCTTAGATAAATCCAAAGCATAAGGTGGGCATTAGAGATTTCACAATACATAGTCTTTTTAAAACACAGGTAGAATTTATTGCTGTATTGGAGTATTCAGTTCATCTACAGCAGACTGAGACTGTACATCTAGTTTATTTTATCTTGAGACTGCATAAATGACCACATTGCTATTTTAGGCTTGGGTCAGAAAGACATGGAGTGAAGAGAAGGAGCTTGTCTCAGTTATGGTGGCATGCAGCGTTGGATTTGTGTGTGTGAAATGGATGACTTAGGGAGCAGCACAAACTATTTTTGCATTTATTCATGCAAGAAAATCCCAATCTTTCTCAAGCATGTTCTTCAGTCCCTCATCTGTGGCTTCTTTTATTCCCTTGACTATTCCTTACAAGTCTAAAAGAGTAATGGAAAAGTTAAAACAAACAAGCTGTCGGTAAGCTGGAGTTACCCAAATGTTTCCAGTGCCTTCACTGGAAACCTTCAGGGGCTCTGCAGTTCAAAAAGCGTAAACCCGCGGGTTTTGTGGCTGTGCCAAGCAATGCTGAGGAGAGATTTCTGAAGGTGATGAGGAAGAGTGTGGAATTGCTTGAGCTCTGTGCAGCCTCCCTGGGGCAGAAATTGCTGTGGTGGTAGCAGCTCCTGCCATGAGGCTGCGTGGTTCGTCGTGCACCTCCAGCAGAGCCCCAAGCAGCAAGTGGAGGTGATCCGTTCGGCTGTCTCAGTTGCTGGAGGCAGCACAGCCAGCGCAGGGGAGGGGTCCTCTACGAGAGGAAAAGAAATCTGGGGACTAATGGACACATGCGAAATGGTGTCAAGGTAATAAAATAAAAGAAAGGCCAAACCAGGATAATCATCCAAAATGATTAAGATAATTTATGATAATTTAAGTAATTTTGTTGCCAGTGGTGGACAGATTTGGTAGTTTCCCAAGGAGGAGCTGACTTATTTTCTGCCTGGTAGGCATGGGAGGAGGAAAGTGTTTCACACACCAACAGAGAAGCAGAGGAAAAGGCAACTAGCCCCACCAGGACAGAGGATATAGCTAGCTTGACAGCTGCATGGCTTTCAAATCAGTTTGACTGCAATATTCAGCCCGGAGTCATCCCTGACTTTTTCTTTGGTATTCAGGTTACCATGCCTTTTCTCTGTTTGCTGCTCTGGTAGATGGCAAATACACAGACAACCTAACTAGAGGGAAAGACTAGAAGCAAGCAGAGCTGTAGATGAAACTATGAAAAAGGAGACATTCTCTCGTCCACTCCCTTTGCTTATAATCTTTGAAGATAATTGCTAAAATAAGGGACTGGATCTTAGCCCCCTCTTCCTTTTGAGCAGGAGTGATACAGTCAGTGTGTGTACCTGAGTGAGGAGTCAGCCTGGCCAGGGGCCACGGACGCAGGGAGGGAGCAGCTCCTGCCTTCCCTTCCAGGGGTTTACCATGTAGTCAGTGTTTTGTCCTCAATACAAAGATTAGCCTCTTTGTATTGCTTATCTGTCAAAATTGCTCAATTTATAGGGATGCTTTCAAGGTTAACTAGACTTTTGAACAGAGCCGTTGTGCAACGCTGCTGTGCTGCTGTTCTCATGGAGAAGGAGGTTATAAACAATGAAGTACAAATGTTAAATCTGATCCTTTAGATCCCTTGTGTATTGTAAGCAGGAGGTAATCTCTCTCTGTAGTTGAAAATATTTGATCGGTTTCCTCTTGAGGAATTGGTATCGGTTTCCTCTGGAGGGTGACTGATAAAATACTCTGTGGAATCTCTATCAATCATTTTAGTATTGCTTATAACATATTTGTGCTAGTCTTTGATATTGTTTTTGAGTTTTCAGGTAAATGTCATGGGCATCAAATACAGTTACTGTCATTTTGATTTTTTTTTTATAGAGTATTAATTCAAACCAAGTTGAGACAGTGGAAGGTCCAAAAATGCCCTGCAGTACAACAAGCTCTGTAGAAGGTACAGTTTTTTATTCCATAATGTTGCAGTCTTTAAAAGCTCTGGAAAGTTGGCACAGATTCATACACTACTTATTTATTCAGGAAGATCACGTTTCATATGATATGAGAGACCTGTAAGTAGACAACAGTGGAATACGCAAGTCATATACTACGAGAGTTGTGTAAATCGTGATGCTCCCTACAGAGCATCGGTTTTCCAACGTCAGACTGAAATTGTTCACAAAATATTATGGCTTTTACAGTGACTGGAAAAGCCGTAACTAATTTTATTGTAAGAGCTGGAAAAATGTCAGAAGGTTCCAGGAGAGGGCAGTGTTTAACTGAATGAATGCTCCAGCCTGCAAATTCCAGTAAAGCCAAATAACTGAGGTTAATAAAGATAGGAGCAGAGTAATGTTTTGTATGAATAGTTTTGGGATCCAGCCCAGACTTCTTAATGTGGCAAAATTCCCATGTGTTTCAATTAGACATTCAATATTTTGGTGAGCGGTTTACCTCTGTAAGGATTGCAGGACTGTGCTTGCTGATGAGAGCGCTCTTTCATTACCAAAATACATCCCTGTGTACCTTGGAGCAAGCATCTCTTAGAGCTGAAAAGAAAATCACAAAAAAAGGTCATTCTTCAGCGTCAGAAGCATGACACTTTGGGCCTTTATGTATGATTGTTAGGAATTAATTAAAAGTTTTCATCAGTTGGCCAGTTGCTTATGTGGCTGGTGCTGTATGTTTGGATGAAGCAACAAGCTGAAAACTGTGAGCTCTGCGAGAGGCTTGGTCTTGCTCAGTGGCTGTGCTGGAGACAGCCCTACTGAAGGCAGCAGAAATGCAAGCACCTGCATAAACTGCTGACAGGATCAGGACCAGACTGAGGGAAAGGGACAGGACTGCAGTTCCAGGTGGCATCAGCTAGTAACTTTAAGTGAATGGATAAAATGGGGACGCTGTTGTCATGTAGCTCGTGTTTAAACATGTAGGCTGCCGTTGTTCGTGCTGGAAAAGGAGTTTTATACCCAACTTCTCCAGCAGCGTTCAGGCAACAAGTGTTCTGCCATTAGAAGGTAAATTTGCAGAGAAATGATAAGCAGTTGTTAGCAGTCGCAAACTATGCGTCTGTTATTGTAAGTGTAAGCAGCATTTTACCATACAAGGTTTGTGAGTGACTTTGGTGACGCAGTGTGCAAATGTGTTGACTCTGGGTATTCATCGGAGTGCCATACTCTGACCAGCGTGATCTTTATGCTGCTCCTCGGGGACAGAAAGTGAATGGCCTGGATTGGTAGCACTGTATGTGGCAGTAGCTTGGGCAATACAACTTCTAGGTGATGATTACTTTGATATTTCTCACTAAAAGCAGTTTTAATTCAGGCTGACTTGGGACAAGCAGATAACGAACATCAGTGGATATTGATTGCCCAGAGAGAGAATCACAAGTTCAGGATGTCTAGTCTCATTTTGGATGCTGGTTGTAAAGCTTCTCATCCTCTCTTTACACCAAAGATATTTGGCATAGATATTGGCATAGGCACACCTACCTGTTTGTGTTTTCAATGAAAGCTATACACTTTTGTGCCTTTATGCATCAGAGTTGGTTTGTGCCTGTTTTCTTTTTTTTTGAAAAAAAAACCTCATTTCAGTACAACAGCAAGAAAAGTATGCCACGTTTTGGTAGTATCCAGGACCTATACAAATTGTAGTAATCACGCTTGCAGTTATCTACTTGTAGACATGATGAGCCTGTAACTATTGTTTGTATTGACAGGCAGCAAAGTTTTAAAATCTTCTTGGGTTTTGGTATCGTCATTGGTTACCATATTTCTATAAACGAGACTTTTTTTTTTTGGCCTTTTTCGCTAACCACCACCAAATCCAGATACTGAAAAATCATGAATGATCATTACTGGTGACTAGTGGCCTGTCTTACAGTCTCCATTTGCCAGTGTTCAGGAGACCAAAAGTTTTTTCAAGATTGAGTTAGAATTGTTGCTGCGAGAAGCAGAAATGATATGAAATGATTGACAGAGTACTTTTTACTACATTCTCAGTTGCATTCAGTGAGCTCCTTCATAAAGTGGCTGCTAAACTCAGGACATTAATTTGGCATATTCATGTCATGAAAGGATCCCCCTCAGATTTTAAAACTGCTGCCATTCCAAGAAGTAGTAACTACTCACTTCTGGGTGGGCCTAAAGTCAAAATCAACAGGCCTTTAAAAAACAATGCTATCAGAAGCCCTGAGCTATTATCGAGTAGAGGTTGCTATAGCAGTACGTTGCTTCTTGTGAAATGCAATCATATGAAAGCAGTGGGTCAGTGTAAGGTGATGCTACTAGCTTAGCAGTGAATCTCCCATAGCAACTTAATTAAATTCAAATACATGGAGTGATACATTATCCAGTGAGGATGCAGAACAAAAGGTGAAATAGACGGTATTTTGGCTAATTCAGTAGTTTGATTTTTTTCTGTTTTCTGACCTTGAAATTCCATGCCCATGAGTTGACTGAATACTGTTATCTGTAGAATAAGCCATTTGCTTCTACAGAATATTAGGTATAGAGCAAACAGCTTTTTATTTCTGAGAGTTGTGAAACTGAATAATAATAATGCCAATTGCATGGCAATACTGTAAAAAATATCTTCTCACTGAAGCTTTTACAGTAAGTTTCTGCAGTTACAGTTACAGAAGAAATAGTCTGTTCCTTCTAGCTGAAAGGTGATGTCTGGGATGCTTTGTTTGACGGCACTAGTGATTTTGTGCTCTGTGATTGCACCCTGTTAGAATGCAAGGGGAGGTATATATGTGACTGCTGTAGAAGGTTAATTAAAGAAGGTGGATTAATTAAAAATTAATGATCAGGATACTGACCAGCATGGACCCAGTCCTAACTCCTGCCAGTGTCCGGGGGCACTGCTGAGGTCAGGGACAACAGGCGCACTGATTGCAGTGGGCTCATAAATGCGTCCCAGAACTTCATCTCAGAGAGACTTGCAGGTTAGGTAGAGGTAGGGTCGTTGCTGCTGAAGATCGTGTGATTTAGATAATAGGCAGCTGTCTCTGAATTGTTTTTCCAGAGATATATTGATACAGCTCTTTTTTTTAAAACTTGCATATAGACTGTGCAATGCCTGGAAAGGATAGAGGTCCCAAAAACCCACTTTCCTTAAGGCAGTCCCCCAAACCACCCTGTACTGGCTGCTGAGTCGTACTTAGTTTAACTGTTTGCTGGAGCTGGAGAATGGAGAGGGATTTGTGTATCTGAGAACAGACGTGAACCTTGAGTTGACAGATTCAATATAAAATGAAACATATCTACCAGCGTAACTCTGGCTATATAATTATTATTATTTAAAATATATTTACTAAATAATAATGTTCCTGGAAGCCTGGGTGATGCTGGTGTTCGTTTGCATTCCTGTAGCCAGATTACTCCTCTTTGCTGTTTCCCAGTAGTCCTTGAGGCTGAGTTTGGGCAAAACTTGCGAAGTGTGGACCTTGTTTTGCATGTGCTGTGTCCTTTCCCACAGCCCTGGGAAGAAGCCATTAAAAAAAAAAAAAAAAGAGTGACAGAAATGAAGTTATTTTTTACTTTTTGGGGTAAAAATGCTAGGTCTAATTTCAGAAAACGCGTAAAACCCCTGCAGAAGACAAGCAGAGCCCAGCTGCTCTGCAGAATTGGTGTGAGGCATGGCGCTACAACTGTTGATTTTCTGAGCGTGTGGGGGTTAATCAGCAGCCATCTGACAAATCGCTGTGCTTGCCTAGCCTGAACATAGCTGTGACAGTAACATAGCACTTGTTGTGCATCCAGCACGCGTGCTGCCCACGGGAACGCTGCTGTGGGGAGATGCATGGGCTGCCCATGTCCATTGTTCTGGCTTGCCTGCCTGTTTGCCTGCTCCTTGTGTCCCCCCTCCTATTTGAAAACGGAGAGAGACCAGCAGCAGAAGCCAAAGCAGAAGCAAACTGAATTTGCTTGTTATTAAAGGCAGGAATCTTTATTTTTACAGGTCCTGTGAACTTGGCATCTGAGGAATTGTCCCAGGATGATACGAAGGTACAGATTTCTCCTTATACAAACAGCTAAGCTTCATTTAGGTTGAGAAGCAGCAACCTCTGCTTGGCTATCTGAGCACCTCCCAGAGCTAACAAATAAGTAAGGTGACTAATGCCTGCCAGACAACATTTCCTGCCTGTTCCTATCCTGCGGGAATAGTTACGTGTGTAGATGATTGTTATTTGAAGGAACCTGTTACGTGGTTGCGGGCCGGAAAGCTGGGTTGGAGAAGCAAGCTCTGCTTTTGGACAAGAAAGCTCTTGTGTTTATGGTGAACCTTTGTGCCTTCAGGGAGCTTGCAGCTCCGTTGCCAGTCTGGGGGAAGCACAACCAGTCTCGCACAGGCTTCATCCTTGGGATGGCATGATTCATTACATCTGAGGAGTTGGTCTCTGAGAGAGACCTTGTGGGTAACTGAGTCCTTAACTGGACTTAACTGGAAAAATGCTTGATGTAAAAAATATGGCAGTTCCCATTGTCTTCTACATGGAGGTATCTAACAGCTTTTGGGGGGAACCAATATTTGTGAGAAGTCCCGTTATGGTTAGTCAGTTGTATTTGATCTCTAGTCTTATATTCTGCTTTTTATTTATAAGTATCTGTTTACAAAACCAGAAGATCTTTGTCTCAGTGTTTTTTTAATCACCTTTTAAAGCAAGAGCTTGATTATTAGCTCAACTGGGTATGCAGCTAAAATAATAATTTAGGTTGAGAGAAAAAAAATCTGGTAAAATCTGGCAAATCTGGTAAAGGTGATATCTTCTCAATAGCCAATGACTATTGACTTTTAATAACATTTGAATTTAATGGAATGTTGTTGCACTGCCACTTTTCTTAGGTCATTATTATAAAAGTGATGACCTCTTTAGGTTTTTTTTTTTTCTTAATTGCCAGCTGTGCAGAAGATTGACCGCTTGTTTGGGATTCACATGTTGCTATTGTAATCTATGTCATCTCAGAATTATATTTCTGCAGTATGCATGCATTTTGGAGTCTATGTTGAAAACGTTTGTTGGGGCAGAGTGTTGCAGCTCATGAGTCTTGCTGGGGGAAAAGGTTCTGGTACCATATTGACTGTCTCTTGTTTTGATCTAGCAGAAAGGCTGTAGTTGACTCTATAAAGAATGAACTGACCTATGATATTTCTACAGGCGTGAACAGCTCAGGCATCAGAGAAGGAGGCATCTTAGAAATATATTGCTCTTTTCTCCAAAACACTGTATATTGGCTAGTCAGGGCACAGTTAAACTTTGTAAGAGAACAGCAGGCTGAAAACTGGCGTTTGCATGGAAAGTGAGATATCGCTTGGTCTCTTCTTCGATTATGTTCAGAGTTTGAGTCCACAGGGTTCATGTGCGTATCTTAGAGTCTGGGAGTGGCATGCCATATCTGTTGCATGTATTAAAATGGCTAAAATGAAGTGACTGCTGCTTGATAGTGTTTGAACTGAATTCTGAAAGCCTATAGCACAGCTTGCAACTAAGCACAAATGCAACTATTTGTCTTCAAAGATATAGCTCAAGTTTTCTGTTTCTAGCCTCTCCGAGACTCTGTGGTTCCTTCTAAAGAAAATGAAGATGATGTCCTGTTGGGCATAGGTAAGAAATAATTAATAATTCTGTCTTCCCAAAAGCTATTGATATATACTGTGATGCCACATACACACAAGGCAGTTTCTTTAAAAGAGGTGAAGGTCATTGACATTGTAGCCTAGCTTGGCAAAAGATCAATTAGTTATATCTACATCAGACAGGGAACCTCTTTCAAAGTGTCTCTAGTAGAGATAGGTGGTGTATCCAACAGTATGATACTCTAGAATTTTTCAGTAGTATATTAACTGTTGTAGGAACAACAGTCTTGAAAATAATTTGTGATAGAGCCAACATATGTGACTGAAGATAAAATGAAGCATGTAGAAATGTTCAGATGCTGCAGCGGTGAGTGAGTTGTGGGGCTGGTAGGAGAATATAGCCAGTTGCACTAGACAGTGCATTTAGAGAGTGATACTCAAACGGAAAGGTGAGTATTTTCAAGTTTGGGGAAAGCTCCAAGAACAATGTGCAAACATGGGCTCAATGCAAAGCACAACGAAGTGGAAAAAAGCAATGAGTAACTAAGCTCTGCCAGTGGGAGCTGCTGTGCCAGGCAGAGAGTGCCAGGCTGGCATCGCTTGCCTGTGGTCCAGTGCTGAGCTCAGAAAGAGCAGCCCAGATGGTGGCATTCAGACAGCCCACATGCAAACTTTGGCTGCAAAATGAAGAGTTGCTCCGTGTGTGTGGAAAGGGAGGGGATATACGTGCATGAATGGGGGAGGTGTATGTTGGAAGGAAATGAGCTGACGTAAACCCAGACACCCCGCTGTAAGATAAGCTGACATTATTTTAATAACCTCTCATTAAAATAATCATCTAGTTATCTATTTTTCTAGTAATTGTTATGCCAAATGCCTGTACTTCAACCATTTAATCATGCTTGTCTCACTGTCCCATCCAAAGAATATGGGAGCTGCATAAGGGAATTGGGAATAGTATCAAAAATATTAGTATTCACAGTTATCCTGACTTTAGTGCTTTTGAGCATAGGACAGCATAGCAGTCCTTGCCTTACACAAAAATGCAGTGCACGTACATGAGATGTTAGTACCCATATGATCAAATCTGTTTTGTTGAGCAAGACCAAAGTATTGGACTGTATCAGCGTAGGAGGGTGTGGAGCCTTTGGGCAGTGATTATGGTTTGCTAATCTGAAGCCACATCTGCTCCAGTCTCCACTCCAGTTATACCATCTGGAGGGAACATAAGGTAGCTTAAAAGCTGACAGAGTGGAAGTTCTCCACCCTGAAATTATAGCTGATCTTTCTTTTTCTTACCCCTGAAATGCCTTTTCCTTCTAAGGCATCATTTGCACAGTGTTGCTTGTGACAGCTGGAACAGGAGCCAGGCCCTGTGGCTTCAGACCAGCTCAGTCTCCTCTCTGATGCTTGGATGGGCAGCTGCAGCAGATCCTGAGTCCTCTGCAGGGAACAAGCAAGCGACTTTGGCTGTGGTTCATACTGTTAGGAGTGGTAGAGTGCAGATTCTTAGAAGAGCTTTTGGGTAAAAAAAAAAAAAAGGTGAATTTGCATACAACTTGGAACAAGATTCAGGTGCTTAAAATTTGACTTAAATATATTTTCTTAGGCATCTTATGTACATATAAAGTAAAATTATAAATGTGGATATAAATGTGTAGATATACATATATCTGTACATATACATGTGTATATAAATACCTTTTCTTCTGAGCACAGGCTTAGCTTATATTAAACTAAGAAAAGTTTCCTGTTGTACCTCTTATCTGAAAAAGAACCAACCTTCTGTCTCTTCCCTAAATTCTAATTACCTTGGAGTACATTTAAGAAGTTGACTTGTTTGTGGAGAAGCTGCAGCAAAATCGGTTCTGCTTGTTTTAGAAGTAAGTCACCGTAACTGAGAATTTGGTTGCCCTGTGTAAGGACTGGAGCACGGACTTGCTGCCAGCTGCACCGTGGGCTCTCCTTGCGCATCTCCCAGTTGTGCACTCAAGTTGGCTGAAATGCTCATAACAGAGACATCCGATGGGATTTTGCCATTGACCTCAGCAGGGCTTGGAGGGCTTCCAGTCAGCACTGTGTGTGAGATCTGATGGGGCTGACGTGCAGGCTGGGGAGTGAGTGGGCTATTGGGTGTGCAGTAAAAGGTGGAAGTGGGGAGGGATGAAGAAGGATGGAAATAGACTTTGGTGACAACCAGAAATTTATAAGTTGACTTAAGCTGGTTTTATTGATTTATTTGAATGTAAAAATCGGTATATGTTCTAACCTGACTCATATAACCATATTGCTAAATATCGTAGTTTTATTGCCCTGGATTGTTTTAAACTACTTTTAAAAAATTGTTTGCTTGGCAATGTTGTTAAATGGCAATGTTTTTGGCAGGAAAAGCACACGGTGGGGGATAAGGAGAGAAATGGAAATGGTTGTCAGTAGGGGAGAGGAAGAGGGAAAACAGCTAAGGGGGTTTGAGTGAAGAAGGATGAATAGAAATGAGCAAACTCTGGAATCTCACTAGGAAGTTGGATGCGTAAATCAAAGAGGACTTCTAAGAGCAAGAATGCGAGTGCTCTTTGAATGGGTACAAGTTCCCCCACTTCTGCTTCTCAATTTTTTTTCCACATGGTTCTTGCTTTTAGAAATGTTTACCAAAAATCAGTCTCATCATAGAATGGTTTGGGTTGGAAGGGACCTTTAAAGAAGCGGTGGCTCTCTTGGAAGGACTCTGCTGTTCCTGCTCTCTGTTTTCTTCCCCAGCCTGCCCTTTCAAGCATCTTGACCGTTCTGGCTCTTTCCCCACACCCAACAAAGTTTTGGGAGTATCTTTGCGGGGTGCTCGCAACCGTCGGTAGGATGCTAAACGGGTACCAACTCCCCTTGCTCCCTGTCTTCTTCATCTGTGGGTTGGGACCTGGCTGCTTGAGGCACCATTTGAGTCTTGTAGTTCAATTTTGAGAATTATAGTTCAATTTTTTGTACAAGAGGCCTCTGGTCCTCCAGGATCGCTGGAGAGCCCCTGCAGTCCCACCCCTGTGTCAGGGTGGGGATGGGCCAATAAGAAGCCATGTGAACTACAGACGATGGTTTTTGGGTTTGCCATATTCAAGAATGGAAGGAATAGGATTAAACTGTGGGGCACAACAGGATGCTAGACCAGGCTGAACAGGGGGTTGTATGGAGACTCCTGAGTTCAGTGCTAGTCACACCTGCCAATCTTCTTCCCCCTCCCTATGTCTCTCCTGGAAATTGTTAGAAATATGTTTTGTGTTTACAAGAGGGGAAAAAAAAACCAACCTTTTTTTTTTTTTTCATTGAAAGAAACATACTGGAATGATTGAGAGACAAAACCAATATACAGTTGGGGAGAGTGAATGAAACAAACAAAATTGAAAGCAACAAAAAAAGGATTTTTTTTTTCTTTCAATATTAAGCATATGTATTATTGCCAGGCATTGTCATCCACAGAGTCAGCAACCCTGTACATTTTGGGAGAGAGTCTAGGAGGTGACAGCTGAATGCTGTTACTGTTGGGCATGTGACAGTGTTAGCTGGGCATGTGTTTTTAAACATTTGTAATTCCTTCCTGTTTTGCATAGCTGGTTTGGAAAGGGGATCTTCTCAGGGCCATTTATAAAGCTGCAAAAGTTTCTTTTTTCCAATAAGAAAAATCTAACCCCCAGATTTTCTTCCAAGGAAATACAACTTCCCCCCCCCCTAATATTCAGGAAGGCAGGATGATGTTAATTTTTCAAAATATTTTCCTTGCTCTCCTAGTTACAGTGCTAGTGACCTAGTGGTTCTGTTTGCTCTGCCGGCAGTGAAAAAGTTCTGCAAGCCATGTTTTGCACTTCCAGAGATAAAAATACTGGTGCCAAATTTTTGGCAGTTCGCTGTATGTGACCAGGGAGCTACAAAACATTTTTAGTAGAGTCTGCCCTTTGATTTTCATATGGTTCCACAGAAATCCCAGTTTAACCACAGATCAGTTTAAGGAACAGAACATAATGATCTTCTTCTCTGTGTAAACCAGTAGGGCTGCACTGTAATCTGCAGAAAAATCTGGTTTCAATGTTGCTGTTTTGTTCTCTTTTAATTAGATTTCCTTACCATAGTTGGTAAGACTTAAAAAGGTGGGGTTTTGTTTTTTTTTTTTTTTTAAGATAGAAAAAAGCATGGTCCTGCTGTCTGGAGTCCCACATTTGCACAGTTTTTGTTAGGTCTGTAAAATGATTAATTTTTCTACTTATTGTGCTCACATCTTTTGCTCCTTTTTTAGTGTTCGTTTGCTTTGGGGTTTTGGTGGGAAGAATGTTTGCATTTGAAAGTGTTTTGAGTCAAGTGTGCCTGTTTTGACATTGGAACTACAGGAAATAATTTTATGGTTATCGATAGATAAAAGTAAAAGTTACATGTTAAGTGCTGCCTATTCGAGACAGTTACAGGAGTCCTCTGATTAAGGCTATGCAGATCTTTTCTGTTTGTGGTAATTTTTCTCTTTTCCTGACACCTTTAAATCCTATCTTTCCCTTATGCATGCTTTGAGAGAGGTTGGGTGATCCAGCCGTATCCTCTCTAGTCCAGGAGCTGCAGACCTTTGGTTCAGTTTCTCTCCTTAACGGATTTATAGTACGACCTTGAGCACGTCACTTATCTTTTCCCTGTGTCTCAGTTTTTCACCTGAAACAAGGAAGGCCATAGAGAGTGAGGTGAGAAAGAGGCACTGCAATACTTGGATGTTTGGAGATGTGCAAATACTCAGACTGGTTGTGCCGAAGAAGTTCTGGAAGGTCAGTTTGTGGTAAAGGAGGTTTTTTAAAAAAATCATTTTTAGTCGAAAGGTAGGTGGTCTGAAAATTGCAGAGAAAAATAATAGCTGAAGAAGACTGCAGAATTATTGCTGCAGGTAATGACTGTGGCAATTGCACTCTGCCCTTTTTTGCTGCAGCTTTCAGAGATCTTTGTGTTGCTGCTTCTACTTACGCAAAACCTTTGCATGGTTCCTTGCACCTTGCAGAAGAGAGGCTTAACTTGGGGTTGATCCATCAGAGTCCTGCCAGAAACAACCTTTAAACAACATTTAAACATGGCAGTAGTTTATTTCAGTAGATAAAACATATTCTCATTTGTTTGGAGTGTCTATAAACAAGTAAATATTGAAGACTGCAGAGTAGTTGAGAGCTACAGAAGATGTGGGAAGTAAAATCTTCCTGGGATGTGAGCCTGAACTGAGCTTAATTAAAAAGCCGTGGAGAAATCTGGAAGCAGCAGCACTAGGCACTAAAACAAGCTTGTTCTTGTTTCTTGGAGTCTCCTCCACTCTTGATTTTCTGAGACATTATAATTCAAGTTAACCTCAAAAGGAAAACAGAAAGAAAAATGAACAAGTTACAAACATGTGCTGTCCGGCTTCCCAGAACTTGTCCTCCTCCTCTGCCTAAAATCCAAAACAAATTTGCTCAACAAAATAATGCTTCAAAAAGAGGCTCTTTTTTTCCCTGATGTTTAAATAAGCTCTTTTGCCTGTCTTCTGCCCAGTCTCATTTCACGCTAACATAAATAAACAATCTGGGATATATCTAATGTCAAGTTATTCTTTAAATGTGAAATACAATCCAGAAATACATTGTGAAGAAAACAGTCGTAGTCTTGAAAGTGCACACATGAACACATTTCTCAGCTTTCTTCCTCCTTGAGAGGCAGCCCTTCACTTGAAGTCTTCCCTGAAACATGGAAAATCGGGTTTTTAATGAGATGGGTCTTTGGTGAGCTTTTTGGCGGCGCAGGCTGCCAGCGTAAGTGTAGACTCAACAACCAAGTCATTGGCGAAACTTCAGTAGGAGCGAGGTCCAAGTCAAACTTGAGTTTGCTTTCATGTGAGGCCATGTGCACTCTCCGTGTTGCTGGGGCTCACACAGGCCTCCATGGAGCCAAAACCAGGAAGAGATTTTTATTGAGTCTAGCCCTTAGTTCTCAAGCTTTTGCAAATAAACTCAAGGGAGCCTTTCATCAGGGTATGGGACAAAAAGCGACGAGCTTTCCGTCCACATTTGTACTGCATATCCCAGCTAGTCTTTTGATGTGAATAGATACTGGACAAGGAGAGCATTTAGGCAAATTATCTCTTTATGTACTTTGTTGGAAGTGCTTAGTGGTTGTTTCAAGAGTCAGGGCATACCGACCGCTGTCATGTGAAAGTAGTATTAATGAGCTTGTTATCCTAAACCACATCAGGTGAATGGTCCAGTAAAAAAAAGGAAAAAAAAAAAAAAATCTGCAATCAGTCATGAACCAGACATTAGAAAGGTCTGAGCTGGAGGAACACTGTGAAATCCTGACAGCGGGACAGTGAACTGGACAACACGAAGAGTTTGGGACAAAGCCTGAGATAATGCAGTGTGCGTGCCTGCTGGCTCTTTGGAGCTACATTGAGTCACGAATGGGCAGAGGTAATGTTTTTGCCTCAGTTTTGTAAAAACTCTGAGCCCTTCTTCATCCCAATCCTGTGGGTGTTCTCCAAGGATCTTGCAGTACTACTATAGTTTATGCAAAGCTGTTTTTCTTAAATTTTTAAAGGTACATTGCTCCTTTAGTTTATCAAAAAAGCAAGATTTAAGTACCACTTACAAACAGTTGCTTTTCAAGAGGTAAGTGTTGCTAATAGCTCTTTGTAGGATAATGCATCATTCATTGAATAACATGAACATGATATTTTTAGCATGAAAGTGTTATTCTCATTATAGCTGTTCTAACTGTAGTTGTCACCCTAGTTTAAAGAAAACATTAAAAGAACAGACTTAAAAATTAATTGCATAATTCACATTGTAATTAGAAATATAGCTGCAGGGGAATAGTAAGGAGTTAAGTATAAATTTAGATGGCATGGTCTCCTGTCAGTCTGGCTGGTTTGCAGCAGCACTGTGATTCCATGTGCCCTGTCTGGGATTAGTAAAAGGATATATCCATGTGGAAGTAAATGCAGCGGAGCATAAAAACACTTGGACTGGCAGTCTAGCTTAAAGCAATCCAGAAAGCAGTGCACACAGATTGATTCTGCTTCTCCTGCAGCCTGCCATGACTGCGGAGTGTTTCAGTAAACTTGGGGGTCTGTGTAGAACAGCATTTTCGGAGACGGGGAGGGTGGCCTGCCACTCTCAGCAGGGTGTCTGTGAAGGCAGCAGCTGTTCTGTGTTCATTTCCAGGCTAGTGTTCAAGCAACTGCACAAATAAGTCAATGAAAAATTGACCCAAATTTATAGTACTGTATTGTTATTTTGTATTTTTCATTAATATTTCTGGTATTTGTCTACACAGCATCTATAGGAGACACTCGTTACAGAAAAGGGGTCTCTAGTGTGGGTGGGTTTCGTCATCAGCTGTTTGAATGGAAGAGTGGAGAACACCTGCACGAGGGGAGGTGTGAGCGGGAGCTTTGGGGGCCAGGGGCGGTCAGGGCCATTTAATCTCATGTCAGAACGTGCCTAGGTTTGTTACCTGGATTCACCCAGGACTACGCTTTTCTGGGAGAGCAAGATCTGCCGCTTTAAACTGGTAGTGGGAGGAAGAGGCTCCGCGTTGCTGAACGCTAATGATCTTTCGCCCTGTTGAAACGTGTGACGTCATCAGCGCTGAAATGGTGGAAAGCAGAAAGTGTTTGCGATGGAAAGTGTGCAGTGCAAGACGCTCCCTGTTCCTCCTTCCCCTGCCCTGCTCCCTGCCCTTCCCAGCCCTGTCCCCCTGCGGGAGACACGGGATGGGAAGCCTGCCGCGGGGCAATAGTGAGAGAGGTGGGGTCCACCAAACACTGTCATATGTTGGGCAGCGATGATGGGCAGGGACTGCCTGCCTGGACCTTTTGGGATCCACTGCTGAACAGCTTAAATCCCAAGCTGCCGTGTTACGTGTGGGAGGACTCAACAGATCTCTGTTCACAAAATAAGGAAATAAACAGGCCAGTTCCCTAAACCGAATGCATGAATCACCCATCGGAAATTTAGCAATAAGGAAGATCATAAAAACAAGTGGGGGAGGTCCTCTGCCAAGATCTTAAGGATCTGGGCTTGGTTCGGTGTTTTTTCAATGATTGGTTCATCAATGATTTGGGAAAGGGAGAGGGGGAGAATACTGATGTGGCAAAGTTTTTCTGACTATTCCAGTATAAACTTTCATAAGGCCCAGGTCTTTGGTAGAGAAGAGAGGTGGCAAAAATAATGTGTGTGACAAGGCATCCTATGAGACCTGTGAGGCTGTTGCTGACAGCGGTCTGCACAGCCATCGCGTCATCGTTGTGGGCAGGTGGAAAGAGCATTAGAGTTGGAGGGTGCTTGGTGTGTGGGATCTGGTTGGTAGCGTTTTGCTTTTAGTTGCCTTTAATTCACATTTGCTGAGTTTTCAACACAATTGTTAAAGTCTAATGTAGGGTAATGCAGATATTTTGGCCACGTATGTTGGCTGATCCTCTCTGTGAGAAGGTGTGCTCTAATTAATAAAAACAATGGAGTGAAGAAGGTAGGAAAGCCATGTGTGCCTGTGGGTCACAGAGGCTTGTGGAGAAGATCACCTAGCCCTTTCTACACCATCTTCCCTTGTCAGAGTGTTCTCCGCAGCTTTGGGAAATGATTGCAGGCTCTGCTGGTCCTGGGGCAGAACCAAGCTGGGGGAAATCAACTTCATCCCTAATGCCAGGGGAGACTCTGCCCAGAGCAAACCAGGCAGGGCATTTTTGGCAGAGCCGTTGTTCAGGCAGCTCTCATCTCACCTGTGTCCAACAGTGACCCTCCCCAGCCCTGTTTCTGGGGTCGGTAGCCCCGCTTTCCATCCCATGTACATCCCTTCTCCATTTGCGGAGGGGGCACTGGGCCCAGAGGGGTTGTCTCCTTCTGGTACGCCTGAGAGAGAGAGCCCATGGTTTAGCGGTGTTTGGGGAGAGGGAACCCACGCGCTCGGTGCCGTGGGGCTGTCCTCTGAGCGTGCCGGGGAGGCGACAGTGCCGTTCCATGGAGACTGCGGATGCTGGTGACATTCCTCTGCTTCCTTCCGTCTTGCCATGAGCTGCGGGAATGGTCAGACAATAGACAATAGAGTGTAATATCTCTGAAAAACATTTATATCATACAGATGTGTTTTGGCAAGCATTGGGTGAAAGAATTTAAGGCATTACGTTATTTATCAAAAGCATTAGCCTTAGGTAATGCACACAAAAACCCCATTTGTTTTTTATCTTCACATCTATACCTTTGTATACATAATTGAAAACATTTTTTCAGTGGAAAGTAAGGTTAATATTTTCCAGCTAGAAAGCACCTTTTATCTCATAAGCTACCACATCTCTGTGCCAGCTGCATGCAAATGCCACCACTTCGGAAACAAAGAGTGGCGGGTGAAAAGTGGGCTGGATCATCCCACAAAGTGCAAGAATGGCAAAGAAAAATATTTTTAGCCAAAGACTGTAAGGCAAAGCCCTTTTTTGTGGCAACAAGCGGCGTGAGGTCTTTCACAGCTGCATAAAGGAGTTTTACAAACTAGAAAAAAATAATCTTTCACAAGGCCCGAACAGAGGAAATAATGTGAGGGATATTCTATTATCCCTTCAGAAACAGGGGTTAAGGTTGATAATTTATCTGCGCTTTCAGACTGCCATTGACAAATTCCTGTGCAAGATCCTATTCAGGGGATATTGCAGTAAGCGGGTGAAAAGCCTAAGAACTTGGCCAAGAAACAGAGGATAAATGGCAGGAGTAAATGATCAGGTTTTTATCACAGCAGAAGTTTAGTAGCTGGATTCTCCAAGTGTTATGTAATAGGGCTGCTGTTGAAAAATTCTTTAACAATCCTTAATTACTCATTTGTATTAGAAGGTTCTAAATGAACGCTGCTAGTTTAAAGGAGGGAGTAGGCAATAACTGAACAGTCAGTGAAAACATTTATGCAGCATACAGAGGTCATTCAGGAAAGTAGATGTCTCGGCATGTAAAGTATTTTAATGCTGTTAAATACATCAGCTGCATTTCCACATTACGAGTGTTTTGTTTGATTCTAGTTATCCCTCTCTGGACTAAACAGAAGTCCAGGAAGACCAATGGGAATGAGTAAGTGTATTTTACTTGAATGTATAAGTGAAAAAGGCCAGAACTGGTCAATTTAGAGAAAAGATGCACAAATGGACATATCACAGAAGTAAGCAAAGTTTACTATTTCACATAAAGTAGAACAAGGAATAATTGCTAAAATCAAGAGGTGAGACATTTTAGAGCCAGTATAAAACATACAGCGCTCTCTAAATGTAAACTGCTGTTTGCCCATGGAGCGCTGCCTTTTGTACGTGTCTGAAATTAAGACTTTTATTCCAGTTGGCGTTAAATACATCCGATGAGTGAGAGAGCACACTTGGGTATGGAAAAATTCTGCGTAGAGGGGGAAATCTTTTGTGTTGGAGCAGTTGGGAAGACATTTCCTAAGTGAACAAGTTATCCAACAAATATGCTCCGTCCTTTCCTTTTCTGTCAAACTGAGGCCATGATGGGAGGCAGGCGAGTGCCGTGGATGGTGTGCAGGTGGGAAGGTGTACGTCAGTGCCTGCATTCCCATATACCCAGGGGATTTATCAGTGCAATTTGAACCTGACATTCCAGCGAGTGGAGATATTTTGAAGTGGATGCTTAAAGCACGGATTTATATCCTCTCTGTATTTTCAGTCATCCATTGTCTGTTGTAATTCCCTGGGGCTGTTAATTATATATATAAATCAAACAAAGCCTATGGGAGTGTCTAATATTTAAAGTGAAAGTCCAAGGCTTCCAGCGTCTGCGGCGAATTATTCTTTTCAGGCCTAACAAAGCTGGCAGAACTTCAGTTAAGGGAAGGGCAGAACAATGATGTGTTTCAACTGTGTTTTATGTAATTTGTGCACTTTATGAAGTGCTTGTATAATAATTATTTTATCCCTGAAAACCTGATAGATATTTCCTAATGGGTTTTGAATTAAATTTGCATTTGAATTGCATTATTTTCTTTCAACAAATACGTTGTTATCTCCGACTGAAATGTGGATTGAGGAATCACTTGAAACATAATACAGAAGTAGCGCTGCAGACCTCAGCAGCCTGCAAAATAATTGAAGTGAAGTAAGGAATGTTAACAAGCTCAAATGTCATCATGTTCCAAAAACTGACATTTAAGCTGATCCACATTCCCTTTCCTCCTTTATGTGGAATACAAAACCACATACATTGTGGAGTAACTAAAAGAAATGTTTGGTGGAGTTGGTTAAGAAACAGTGGACATGTTATTTTTGTATTAGCTCTTGTATAGCCACATTCGAGCCTGTTTAAAAAAAATGTAGTTTGTGTAGTGTAAAGATGTTGGGGGAAGGGATAATGAGTTCCTACTGAATACTAATTGCCTACGAGTTGTTCAGGGAGACTGTATAAGAATGGAGGATTTGTTGTAAATTAGTCACTAGCTGTATTGTGCATTGCTGTGAGGTTAGACCAGAGCTGTAAAGGTGCCAGCTCTACAAAATCCTTATGATTCACTGTCTAACTTGGTGACTGTGTGAAGGAGAAAATACTATTCAGACTAAACATTACTGGGAAGAGAGCTCCTTTAATGACAGTGTAATCTTTCTTTGTAACACTTAAGCTTTAAGCTCATTCGAGCTAGAAAGGTGGGAGTGACAGATTTTGAGTGGGTTATCGCTGCTTTTCCAGCTGCAACATCCCAAGGTCTGCCAAAGTTGTAAACGCTGAGAGGAGGGGTATTGCTCTGCAGTAACAGAGGGTCCAGCAGATTGATTAGTGCTCTTAGCTTACTGTTAATCTTTGGCTTCTTTAATTCCAGCATTTTGCCTGTCCTTCATTTGAGAGTCCTTGTAAACCCCACTTTTAACATGGAAACAAAGCTTTGAAAAAGCTTGCAATAGTTCATTTACTTTTGAGACGTATTTTCTCATTCCTTACTTGGCTCCTATTGTTTTCATTTACATCAAAATGGAAAGGTGAGTTAATGATTCACTGGCACACAGTGACCTTTCAAATAGCTCTGGACCACGATGCAACAGCTCCACTCAAAGCTCTCATACTTTAACCGCCTTGCTTCTGCCTTAATATTTGCAGCCTGATCTGTCTACATGTCTGGACGCCTGAAGAGAGCAAACATTTACAGCTTCTCCCTCCCCTGTGTTTAGTGGGCAATTTGATCCTTCTTTGTCCATTCCTTTATTTTACATCACTCTTAGACTTGACTTGCTATTGAGAACAACAAAGTGCAACTTTGGGAATCTGCTCTCTGTTAATTTACTGCAAAAATGGACTCAGACTCTGATTCACCTTTTAATTACTCTTGGCCTTCCTTACCTAAAATGAGGATTCGAAGAAGGGCATCCAAACCAGGTAGAAAAAGCTGTCTTCTTTTACATGACTCTTGCTTAATAGCTCTGCCTCCTTTTCATTGTCTGGTTGTGTGCAGATGGCTATAAAGAGCTCGCATGAGGTAGATCTTCTTTCTGTCAAAAGTCCACCTCACTGTTAGTTATGCTTTTGTAGATAGTGGTGTTGGAATTTGTTAAGTAAGAAGAAAGTGTTTTCTCCAAATTATGTACTGTTCTTTAAAATTGTTTTCATTTCTTTACTCTCTTAGGGCTTTTTTTTCTTCTGGTTGTATGTATAGCTCTCACTGAGCAGCTCTGACACCCTGGGAGCTGCACGGCACAGCAGCGGCTGCAGAAAGCTCTGCTGGTTACAGTTGTTTTCATTTAAGGAGAATTTGGTAATTCAAATATGCCTCAAGAGCTAACAGGATTTTTTTTTTAAATTATGTACAAAAATCTTACCAGAATGAAGAGGGAAATCTTTTGCTTTCTGTAAAAGGAAGCAAAAGGGTCAATTACTCTCTTTGGTGGCAGGGTCAGTTACTGTCTTTGCACAGACATTGTCCTCCTTTGTGGAGAAGTCTTTGGGAGGTAAGCATTATAAATGTTGTCAGTATGATATAAAGGGGGTTTTAGGGAGGTTGAAAGGCACTGACCAGCAAGTTTCTGTTAGGAAGACTTATCATTGAAAGCTTTAATGAGGAAAGATAAATTTTTACTACACTTAAAAGCAAAGAAATGAAAAGAAAGAATGGCAAAAAATGTAATTGGTGCTTCCTTCCATAAAATTGCCTTTTTGTGTTTCAGAAAGGGAAAAAAACAAACAAGAGAAGTAAGATCCATCAGTGTCATTAAAGTCAATGAGCCAGGAGAATCATGTTTACACAGAGACTTTGACCTAGTTTTAGAGTGAAAAATGTGTACAGAATGCACATTTTAACATGCACAACACTTTCTGAACTTTTTACTTTTATTCATGAGGAAATCCAGTATTTCCCAAGTGCATAGGAGTTTCTGCAATGTGTACGGATGCACGTGCAATTTGCAAAGAAGACGAAATGGGTTGCAAGATGCATGGTGTGTGTTCTTCCCATCTCTCATGAGGACTTGTTTTATCTGTAAATGCTGTAGCTGCGCACCCATCCTCCATGGCACTTTTGTTGTTATTTATTTTACCTTTAGACAGCTTTTTTTTTTTTTTTTTTAATACTTCACCTGTTGTAAAGCACTGTAGACAGATCTAGTGTTTGCATGTTATAGTATTGCATCTTCTTTCCCGTTCCTGTTAATAGTATACCAACACATGTGGCTTGTGTGCACCGCTGACCATATATGTGGGGTTGTTGGAGCAAGAAGGTACTCTTGGGTGCATATGCATGTTTTAGTGGTAAAGTCCATGGGTTTGCTTATGCTTGGGGAATTGAAATCCTGGCTGTCTATGCGATTGGAGAAGTGCCTCAGCAAGGGGACAGCAGGATCATGATCTATGCTCGTGATCTATGGTTTTTTTCTGGTAGTATCTGAACATGGCCAGTTGATCCTGGCATGCAGGTGTGGGGCACATACCTTGCAGCTGCATTTCCCCCATGCAGGAGTTCAGGTCTCAGTGAACAAGAGACCTGTAGTGCCTGGTGGGAAGCAGTGCGGGATTCTTCCTCTGCACCCTGAAAGTCATGAAGTCATTGTTGTGTACCTGCGCTGGGTGCTCCAGCTGCTCTGGGCAAATGTCAGTCTCCTCCCTTCCCCTCCGAACCAGCAGGCTGTTGGTTTCCTGGTCTGGGGTTGCTCCCTCTGGGAGGCAGGGGAGCTGTGCAGACCTCCGGTGGGAGAGTCCAAAGCAGAAAGTCTTACACCCCACTTTGCCCCATACGCATCAGTGTTTTCAGATTTTAAGTTCCCTGCCTGCCCCAAGGTCAGCTTTTGTCCCTGCTGGGGGACCTCTCAGGCTGGGTGGTGGAGCCCCTGCCCTCCCCCTGAACTCCTGGGGGCCAGCAGAAGCCAAGTGCAGCCTGCACACCTTTGGGGCCAGGCATTGCAGGCTCCCTCCCTCCTGCTGAGGCTGCCTGTGCATGGCATAATTAAAGGTTAATTAGGCTCAACAGAGAATGTGAACATGTCTGTGTCTTAGTGATTGGACTGGGGAGAGGGTCTAAGTTTTGTTCCTTGCTGCAAGACCCCTAATGGTATTTATTTTGTTATTTAATGTGAAATGGCCATAAGGCAAGTGCCTTCTCCCCTCCCCTTGCACCTCATAGTCCTACCTGTTCAGAGGCAGTGATTCTCAGAGCCTTTTTGGAGGCTTTAACAACTTTCAGGGGTGCTGAGAATACCTGTCTGACAAGTCTGTCCCACTCTGCTGGGAGGTGGGAGTTATGTGCGGAGTCCACTTGGGCAGAGGTGGGAATTGAAACCGGGCATCCCATGTCTTGGGAAAGTACTTTGTCTGTTGTGCTATTGTATAAAATGAGACACCAACTTATTTCTGTTTGTATATTAATTTGTATAGTAGGTAAGGTGCCTACTTCAGGGAGGGTGGTCAGGGGTGTGAATCCCGTGTTGGTAAGGGACGTTTTCTTGCATCCCATGTTTAGGTGACAAAGATCAAAGTCAGTGATTGACAAGTGCCTTTATCCTCAGTGTTTCTTAGTTGCTACTTTAGGACCACGTCTTGAACATGATGGTATGTTTTCTAGCACCCAGGTGCCTGATCCTCTCCATGCAGTATATAGGAAACACAATGCTTTGGTTTCCACTCCATAGATTTAGAATAGTGAAATGTTTGTCTTTGTAACAACAGCACGTTAAAGCCTACATTGCTTTACCCTCCATGTAGTGCTATTCTTATGTACTTGCTTAATTTTGCTGTCATGAGTAGTTGCACTGTCTGAATGAAGCACTAAGGCACCTGAATTAGGGATGCAGATGCCCCATGGAAACTGGTTGTATGGTCCACATCTACAGACGTGCATGTTACTTCGGTCGCCCCCTTGCCAGGAACATGTCGACTTCTTTCTCCAAATTCACGTGACCACTTCAGGGTTTAGAGGAGTGTTTCTACAGTCCTGCATGACCCAGTCGCTTAGCTGTCTGCATGTTGTGGTTTAACCCCAGCTGGCAACTAAGCCCCACACAGCCCCATTGCTCACTCCCCACCAGTGGGATGGGGGAGAGAATCGGAAGGGTAAAGGTGAGAAAACTCGTGGGTTGAGATAAAGACAGTTTAATAGGGAAAGCAAAAGCTGCGCACAAGCAAAGCAAAACAAGGAATTCATTCACTCCTTCCCATGGGCAGGCAGGTGTTCAGCCATCTCCAGGAAAGCAGGGCTCCAGCACGCGTAATGGTGACTTGGGAAGACAAACGCCATCACTCCAAACGTGCCCTCCTTCCTTCTTCTTCCCCAGCTTTATATACTGAGCGTGACGCCATATGGTATGGAATAGCCCTTTGGCCAGCTGGGGTCAGCTGTCCCAGCCGTGTCCCCTCCCAACTCCTTGTGCACCCCCAGCCTCCTCGCTGGTGGGGTGGGGTGAGGAGCAGAAAAGGCCTTGACTCTGTGTAAGCACTGCTCAGCAATAACTAAAACATCCCTGTGTTCTCAACACTGTTTTCAGCACAAATCCAAAACACAGCCCCATACTAGCTACTAGGAAGAAGATTAGCTCTATCCCAGCCAAAACCAGCACACTGCATTTTTTCGCTGACTTCATAGCTCTGTTACTTCCAGTTATACATTAACCCCTGCTCAGATTGCTGGGGGTAAATGTGATGAGCTGTCTGAAAACTATTCATTGCATCTAAAGAAGGGAATTTGTAATTTCTTTCCTGGCTCTTGGCTTGGTCATGTTGAGGTATTTCACTTCTCTTCTGCTGTGTGCTCTCTCATAGAATAATTTAAGTTTTGATTTTTGTGGAAAAACAGTCAGTGTTATGTGCTGGCCATTTTCCGACACAGGTCATTCAAGGCCATACATTTTCTTAGACCAACATAAAGCAAGTTTTGAATTATTGCTATGATGATCATGTATTTTTTTAAAAGTATTTTTATAAGCTTTTGTGCAGCCTTTGCTGTATAACTTTGACAACATGGCAGAAGATGTAGAGAACTTGGGCCTAGTTATTCATTGGTCAAGGTCTTTTATCCATGTTTGGAGATTATCCTTCCCAGCACTGTGGCTTTTGTTCACCTACATCTAAATAACGCATACATCTTTCTCGACTGTTTACCAGGCAGATGGCAGAGAGCCACAGACTCTGCTAAAGAAGACATGCCTTTATTTTATTCTTTTTCTGTGGCCATGGCACAGTATACAGCCAGAGAGTGTTCAGCTCTGGCAGGAGGATCAGCTTGGTGAGGTGTGCTTGCTGGGTTGTTTCAGTACCAGAACAACTCAGCTGTGTCATACTGTGGTCATTTTTACCTTAGGAAGCATCCTGAAGTCCGTTACTGACACCTTTCAGAGCTAAAACTCTTAGGGACACCTTCACTCTCACAAGAAGTTTGCCCTGGCAGTCTTAATCTGTCTTTCCTTAAGCTATGCTGAAGTTTTGCATCTGCAATGAGAATAAGCATTTTGAATGGGTAGGGGAAATTTTTGAGACATTTTGTTTGAAAATGCATTTTGTTGATACTCCTCATCTTTCAGGCAAGGGCAGCCTTGCTGCATGTTACTACTGGTACCCAGTGCAGCAAGCTATTACCTGCTGCCATGTTAACCTGGAGGAGGCTCTGCTGATGGTCCCCTTAAGAGTGACGTGACGTGCAGCCAGCGAGGCAGGCTGGAGGCAATTAGTGGGGCTGTAGGAATGCGGTACGTGATGTGGATGTTTGCGACAGTTTTGTCACTTTTTAAACTATGCAGGCCTGTCCAGTGGAAATAAGTTACTAGCACAGTCAATGTGTAATTAATAATGCTCTCCCCTGCATTCAGCAAAGTCTTGAAATACTTCTCTTGTTACAGAGTTAGTTTGATGTGGTTGTCCCTTCACGCATGTTTGAAATTGGGGGGTGGAGTGGGAGTAAGGAGGTACAGTGGGGTCATATTGCAACGTGAAGCCCAAAATAACCTGCTACCTTTTGTCTGTTCATTTAAAACCCCAACGAATATTTGTTTAAATGTCTCACCTTTAACAACAGAATGACTGGAGCATCACCAGGAAAACATACGCCATTTAGCAGTGATAATCAATAAAGATTTACTGACAGAAGGTACTGCAGATAACACATTCTGATACGTTGTCTTGTATTTGCAGCAGCTTTCTTCAGAAGTTTTTACTTGGGTTGTTACTCTCTTACAGGATTTTAAAATAATGTAAAATGTGGTATTAGAAGTTGCTATATAAATAAAAATGTGAAGTTATAGGGGGATTTTGTCGTTTCTGGCTCGGGATGTGTAATTCATAGCGCAGTCCATTAACTGTCTGTAGAGACGTCAGCAGTGGGGACTGTTGCTGAAGTCAAGAAACCGCGTCCAAAGGCTTGGGTTTACGCCGTGATTCGGGAATCCCTGGTGCCTGGGCTGTTTTTCAGGGGTATGTATTGAGCCTTTGCAGCCTAGCACTGGAGCTGAATACCGCCCTTGCCAGTTGTACCCAGTGGGTTTATACACAAGAGGGAGCGTGTGCTAGGGTAGGTAATAAGCATACAAGAATCAATGGAGAGCCTGACATTTTTTTTCTTCCTGGTTGTTGGTTTAAGACCAGCCTTTGGAAAGCTTTGCTTGCCACAAGAAAGTACTGCCAGTTTTGCCAAATCACATTTCCATATGATTTTAGCTGCCAAAGTCTGATGAACGGCTGTAGAAAACAATGGTTTTGTACTGTTTATAAACAAAGGCTTTGGCATCTTGGCAGACATAAGGAAATGGTTTGTAGCTTTAGCAATTCTCAAGACGGCAGTCACTAAAATCATGTTAAAATTCTTGCAGGACAGAGAAGCAAAATGAGAGGCGTAAGGATGTTTTACTGATATGAGATCCTGCAAGGCTTGCCAGGGCTAGGAACCAAATAATTCATAGTGTGCCATATCTAAATGGGAATTTCCAGTTTTCTCTAAGCACAGAGCTTGCTGTTCTTGGGCTTTATGAGATAGCATCTTAAAATTAAATAAAAGTTGTGCTGTAGCATTGCAGTTTTGGCAGTGGTCTGGGACTTTTTTTTTTTCCCTGGAGGAACTAATGCCCTAGACCTTGACAAGTGTAGTTTCTAATCCAGTGCCATTTCTTCATTATAACTTTTCTTGCAATCTGATGGCCGTAGGCATCTTGGATGGGGCTTTGAGCAACCTGATCTAGTGAAAGATTTTTCTGCCCGTGGCAGGGGGGTTGAACTAGGTGATCTTTAAAGTTCCCTTCCAACCCAAACCGTACTATATGATTCTGTGATCTGCCAAAAGCAACTGCATTTCTTTAGGAGTATCGCCTCGGGAAGGTCTTTAGTGGTACCTTTCCCTTTCCACCTTTGCAGAAAATAAATTTCTGATACAGTCTAAGGAGGATTTTTTGCATAATTTTCAGTAACAGACAAACTGGAATTAAGTTTATTGAGAGTTTTGATTTCAGATATTTTGCTGGGTATGATACTTTCTTTATCACATCATTCTTCTGCTAGTCTGTCTCAGTTCACTTCCAATGGCAATGCTTGACTTACAGCATCTTAAAATAAGGAAAACTATATTACAGCTGTGATTTCTTTTCTAGCCTGTTTTCACACAGTCTAGAACAAGGCTGGTTTCCACTTTGTCAAATTTTGCTCCTTTTACAATCAGAAGATAATATGAGGCCTTAACTACCAGCTCAAATGCTGGATTGGTGCATGCTCTTCATACTTACAAGCAGCTTTAAGAGAGGTGGGCCTGCAGGACAGACTGACAGTGTTTCTGTAGCACTTGGTTAGGTTTTCTGCTGCTCAAAGCCATGAAAGAAAGAGTCAGCCCGTGCAGCTTTTTGTAATATTTGCAGTCATGAACACACTTGAAAACTAAACTCTGAACTTCTGTTAATGATTTCTGGTGAAACTGATAATTTCTCATGTCAGCACCAAAAGCAGATCAGATGCAGTCTTCATCCCAAACATCTTGTTCATGGGTCAAATCTTGATTGATTGCTGTCACCCTGTAAAGGCACTATCAGTGGTATTTTATTTATATCCCTCTTACAATTTTCTTGCTGTTTTTTTGTTTTGAGAACAGTAATCTGCTTTATTGATTTAGAATTAGTATTTATGTTGCTCCCAGTAGGTAGAGTGCTTTAGGAGAGTCATTATTTGACTGCAGTTGAACCGTATTCCATTCGTATAATGTATCAGATGTTAGGTATATAATGTATAGGCCAGAATCATGCATATTTCGTCCCAGCCCATAAATCTTATCCTATGTACGTCTGCAGCCACAGATCTCTACAAAGTTCTAGCTTAGGTGGAAAATAGAAGATTTTGGTAACCAAGGTACAGGAACACTTATTTTTAAGTTATATGAATGATTCTGTGGTACCTTTTAGAGTCTTGCCAACTATGGGCTTCTTGGAACATATAGCAAGTGTTAGGCAATTACAAAATGGGCAGATTTTTGAGTGGCCACACACATACTACTCAAATTGTAATCCTAAGATTTGGTGCTTAATGTTTAACTTTGGCATTTTTATGACAGTATATATACGAGAGAAGAAAATGGCTCGAGATTTAATGGCACATTTTACAAAATTTCTTTTTTTCAGAGCAGAGACACTCTACCCTTGATGTTCTCAGGAAACTCAAGGCTCCACCTACTTTCTTTGCTGCAACCAGACTTTCTGCCATGCTGAGTGGAAGTGATGAAGTATATGCAAACTGCATGGTAGTAGACCAAGTAAGCTTATGTTTGAACTTTTGGCAAATTTTTCATCATCTTCTCTTAAAGTAACTTATTTGTGTGATAGTAGGAGCTTCTGGATCTGTCAGCAGTTGTGCGTGGCCAATTAATAAAGCTCTAGAATAAAAATAGTAATACCTTATTATTCTCAGCTGTATTTTGTAACCCATTTATGAGGTCCCTTTTAACAGATCCAGTTGATGATAGGAATTACTCTCCCTGTCCTGTAGGGAGAACTCTAAGGCAGCTCTTACTGTCTTTTCTGTGTGTTTGTGAGCTAAATGGTGTTTGCTTCTTTCTAAGAAACATTACCATAATGGTGTTTGCTTCTTTCTAAGAAACATTACCATAATGTAACTTGCTCGTGTGCACTTCAGATTTTCTGAATTCTATGTATATTCACAAAAGAGACTAATTTGCTGTTGCTGGCTAATTTCAGAAGTTAATTATAAGCTCATAGCTAAGCCTATAGGCTCAACAAAAATGAGATTTGCTGAAAAGGTGAAGTCAATGTCCTACAACTGGCACAGAGCATTCTGATACTGGAGATCCTGACTTAGTATTCATGTTTCTGATTTATTTGTCACGACCACTGGAGATGAGCCAGACTGTCCAGACCAAATTATATTTTACATCACCATGTTGCACCTGAAATCCCTCCCCCATGGTCACACTCAGATGTCATAACTTGGGCAGGGGGGACTAGTCCAACTCTTGTGTACGGCAGTTGTGTGTAGTTAAAAAGCCACCAAATTCTGGTGGCATGTAGCTAAGTTTCAGTGATGGTTGAAGTGATTAATTTATTTGTAACATGCTGTGGGCTCTCCCTGGGGTGAAAGTTGGAATATAGGAGTGAGAAATGATCAGATCATAATGTTAGAAGAAGGCTGAGATTTTGCAAGTGTGGTTTCTCCCCCCCCGCCTTTTTTTTTTTTCATTCCCTGAAACACTTCAGCCACTGCATTCACTGCAGATCCAGTTTGTTATGACAGCTGAGATGGAAGTTTCAGCCAGAGGCCAGCATGTTCAAAATGCACCTAAGGTTATTGAGAGATACATGAAATAATTACCTAGGAGTGAGCAACTGGCGGGGGACTATAAGGGACCTGTGAACCCTTGATTTTAACAACATCCATGTTGGAAGGACAGAGCTGCAGAAGTGCAGATCTGTTACAGACGCAAATGTTGCCTGAGTATATTGCTGGGGGGTCCTTCAGCTTGCATTACTAACCTTTGCTCAATACGTAGCCACATTTCAACTTTGTTAAATTGCTGATTGGGGCCAAATTCTCCCTTAAGCACCATGCAGCAGGAGCCAGAGCGGCTGCTGGAGGAGGTCCCTCTGGTGCTGAGGGGAAATGCTGCCCGGGCAGGAATAACTTTGAAGGGAAGAACTGCTGTGTAAGACCTGGGAGAAGCATTTTACCTTCGTGCATCTCATCTGCACAACGTAACAGAAGTCCTTCCAGACTTGCATGCACCATATCTTTGAATGCGAATATGGGTTTTTGTAAAAATGTGTTCTGGTTTCGGCTGAGATAGAGTTAATTTTCTTCCTAGTAGCTGGTATAGTGCTGTGTTTTGGATTTTAGTATGAGAGTAATAGTGATAACACACTGACGTTTTGGTTGTTGCTAAGTGTTGTTTGCACTGGGCAAGGACTTTTCAGCTCCCCATGCTCTGCCAGGTGCACAAGGAGCTGGGAGGGGGCACAGCCAGGACAGCTGACCCCAACTGGCCACAGGGCTATTCCATACCACACGCCATCATGCTCACTATATAAACTGGGGGAGTCGGCCAGGAGGTAGCGGTCGCTGCTCGGGGACTGGCTGGGCATCGGTAGGCAGGTGGTGAGCGGTTGTATCACTGGTTTTTTTTCTCCTTGGGTTTTGTTCCTCTCTCGCTCTCTTGTTGTTTTCCTTCTCACTACAATTTTTTATTATTATTATTATTATTATTATTATTATTATTATTATTATTATTATTATTATTATTATTATTATTATTATTATTTTGTTCCAATTGTTAAACTGTTCTTATCTCAACCCACGAGTTTTCTTACTTTTGCTCTTCCGATTCTCTCCCCCATCCCACGGGGGGGTGAGCGAGCGACTGTGTGGGGCTTAATTGCCGACTGGGGCTAAACCACAACAAAATGCCAGCAGTTCTTTCTGCCTTTTACTACGAGAAACATCATTACGATGGGAATGAAAACACATCTCAAGTGGGGCTGGAGAGCAGGAAGTCAGCAATCTGAAAGACCAGGGCTTTGGAGGTGCTTGCAATCCTTCCTTTCTTCTTGCTTTTATACAGGTGCTTTTTGGATGTTGAGTGTTTTCACTGGCCGTGTGACTTTTCAGTATTATTCAGCATCTAAACAGACAACAGTAGCATCTAACTAAAAGTCTGACAATAAACTGTATTTTAATATCTTCTGCAGAGTTGACAGGAGAATTCAACCTCAGTTGCACAAAAAATTATTTGTCACCAGGGTCTAAATCCTGATCCCTGTACCTGAGAAAACATAATTCCCAACTCTATTCCTATCTTTGTGCAGGAGGAGGGGTGCTTTGTGCCCGTGATTGCTTAATGGCAAAAAATAAAGATTCCTTTCCCTTCCTCCCCTGGAGAACCTCTGTTCCAGGCCATGTATATTTATCTCAAAGCTTAGGAAATTGGTACTGGGAAGTTAAAAATGCATGATGTGTAGGCTGATTTTTTCCAAATTAAACTGCACAGTGTTTGAATTCTCCTCCATATGTCTCCCACACTAATGTATTATGCATATTTTTTGCTTGACTCAGGGATATTTTTAATAAAAGCTATAAATATATGAATTGATACATTTAACAAAAGGTATAAACATGAATGAGAAGTCCTTTAGACTTGCAAATACCAATTCATTGCTACTCTAACTATGGAAAAAAGTAATGCATGGTATAGAATGTCTTAGCCATATAACTTACCTTCAATTCATGTGCTGTAAAAAGTAGTGGGGGGGGGGGAAAGGCAAAACATAGAACCATAAATAAAATGGCAAACTAATCTGGTCCTTGTTCCCTGACAATATATCTTGTTACTGCCTCTTACCAGCATTAATTTTTTCTCTGCAGGCTGGAGATTTAAAGACTAACTATGTTCATAGAGATGGTGTCAGCAGTGAAACATGCCTGAATCCCACCAACTCAATCCCAATGGCTAAGAGCTCTTCGTCTCCCTCCCTTGAAGAGAATGACCAATATATATATGTTCCAAATGAAGGAAATCAAAGGCCAATGAAAAATGGAGAAAATGCAGGTTTAAGACATACTGTTTCACCTTCTGATACGTATGAAGCAGATTCATACCTTCCATTCAAGACCCATGGATTTATTAAGGATCGGGGCCAGCTTTATGCTGACATGAAAAAAAAAAGGTATGGAATTGACTTGACGGTAAGGATTATTTATGATAACCTTTTATTTAAAAATATGAAGCAGAATCTTCAGAGTCAGCAGAGTAATATATATTATTACTGAGGTAAAATCACTGATATTTAAATTATCTTAATGATCTGTTTTCATAAAATAGTTCTGAAGACGTTTTTAACAAATAAAAGGTGTCCTCTAATTAAATTCATTTTTAATGCAAATTTATACTTTTATATATTTTTTCCTTGTATGTATTCTTTAAAAAAAAAGAATCAGCTGTTCACTGGAAGAGTTTGCATTGTAGTGTTTTTGTCAGAAACCAGAATTTCACCCTAGTTTTCCTCAGTTATATTTTCCATTAAGAAAATAGTCCAAAACCTGTTGAAGACTCTAGGAATCTTTCCATTCTTTGCACTGGCCTGTAGAAGGACCAGCTTATTCCTGATTTTATATATTTTTTTACCTCAAAAGACACAGTGCAGAGTACAGCTCGCACTTCTGATAGGTTCAGACTGTTTTCTGCTCTTTTGCTGGTACACAGGTTTTGCTGCCAGCAGAGCCAGTTGTCTGAGGACCCTCCTCCAGATGGCTTTGGGTTATGCTGGGAACTGGTTGGCTTCAGGAATGCAGAGGGCTTTGAAGATGAAACTATAACTTTTGTTTTTAACAGTTGGTAAATTTCCTTGATAAAAAGGCTTTATTGTTTCTCTGGATAGACGAGATGTGAAATCAGTTCCATCTTGTACAGGAGAAAATGTGAATCTGTCTCCCACCTTGCAAAAGTGTTTGGACTAGTTGGAGGAAGGGCATCAGATCTGTGTAAAAACAGTAAGGAAGCAGTAGTGTCTGCCCGTTGCCGATTAAAGTGGGCAATAACATTTTCTCTACTTCAATTTTGAGTTTCTTATGCAAGTAGAAAGTCCCACTGAGAGGAATCTTTTAACACAGATAAGACGACAAATGTCAGACTAAGAGTTGTTCTTTCCCTAACCTTTTATTTTTGCTGGCTACAGGGATATCATGTACATTACTGTAATCTGCTTCTGCCTCTCTGTCATAAACATTTTTCTCCTATACATTTTTAGATATTCCCATCTTTTTTAAGACCTAGGTCAGGTACCTATAGCTGACCATAGAAGCTTTAAGAGCTTCTATGAATTTTCAGAGAGATGTGATTGACCTTAATATGTCAACTGTAGGTGATCCAAATATTACACATAAAATAAGACTATCAGTATGTAATACTAGCAGCACCTTCCTTGAAGTAGCTGAGGTGATGTGGCAAGTTACTTAGCAGATCTTTAAACCAGCTTGTTATGTCAGAAAAATTCCCCAGGTAAGCTACCCCCAGTAAGACACGTATGCTTGTCTGTTGACATAGACACATATTGTTCTTCCAATTTTAAAATGTGATGGTAACTGATAATGCAGTTAAATAACTTGTTTCTGAGATGTCACATGGGCTATTACTAGGAAACATTGCAAAAGATGGTCTCCAAAAGTGTAATAAGGAAGTAGTTTTGGACAGTATTGATAGATTTGCCCTTCAACAAAGTGAATTGTAGTGGTGTTTGAAGGAATTGTTGTGCTATTATTCCTGGCAGGAACTGTGGCTGTTTAGAAATACCACACATAATTTAAAGTTTTATGTTGTAAGGCTGGAATGTTATTGCAAGCAGTCAACCATTCCTTCCAGTCACTCTGATGAAGAGACCATGAACCTGCTCTTGCAGCTAACAGGACCCATCCTGGGAAACCCTGGTACTGCTGAGAAACCTTGCTGCACTCTCCTGCTCAGGAACCCTTGCCAATCAAATAGTCTCTAGGTGTTTGAAGTATTGATTTAGCCAGAGGTTTTTCAGTCTGTTTATAGTCCTATATGTTTTTAAGTTTATATCTTTTGAAATGAATCTCATAAACTGTCTCAGACCCTCCTTCATCTCTCTTGTTAGTTTTCTCTTCAATCCTCCATCCGGTCACAGATGTAGAAAAAAAGATGTCTGTGAATAGCCACATCGTATCTTTCAAATATACACACACACAAAATATCCATATATACCCACATACCTTAATAGTGAAATCTGAGCTAGTTGTCTCGGTTCTCCTTATCTATATAGAGAGGCAGGTACATGTGTGGAACAAAACATCTCATTTTAAGGGAGATACTGAGTATCAGTCTGAAAATCATCCTCCAGAGGTGGCTGACTATGGTGAGAGTCTGTGATCGTGGGCGATGCAAACATCTGCACTGCAGATCCACAAGGTTGGGTCAGATGAGTCCTATACGGGGTGACTGAGTACCTTGACCAGCGGACTGCAGACCTGAGCGGGGACTCAGAGTGTGACTTACCTGACATAATCATGGTGGTTTGGGTTGTCATTGATTAGAGTATACAGCAGTATCTTTGCTTGTTGCATTAAGGTTGAGATGGATTGTTACTAAAATTCATGGGAATTAAAGACTTTGTTGTCTGCTTCAGTTCAAGTCTCGATGACCTTGAAGTAGATGGCGGAAATGGAGGTGTTTCGGACAGATCCCACGTTCACTACCCTCCCCTCGGCTCTTCAGAGGCCATGGCTTGTAGCAGAGATGGATTAGACTTCTCTACCAGTCTGCAGCCTAAGGTATTTGATACTATCTCAGTTTGCATTGTTTTCCTTTTATCACTGAAAACATGTGAGAAACATCTGAATCTGAAGGGGAAAAATGAGTTCCCAGATGGCAGTGCTAGCCCCTCCAGGGAGAAGCACGCACAGGGTTATGGAGCCAGAGCTCCCTGGTTGTGGCGGGGCTTGGCAGCAGCTATGGGAATGGTCCATCGGAGATTTGCTTCAGCTTTGAAAAAAGCATCATTTATCAGAAGTGTTTCAAAGGAAATATCTCAGGTTCAGTGAATCAGCATTTTCTAACCAAAATATATTTAGTGAGGAAATGTTTAACCAGCTGTAGTTATGTGAAAGGGTAACAGCTTTGTAAAGTATAAAACCAGCCTGCTGCCTGTTTTAAAACAATTGCTAGGCTCAGGGAAATGCAGCTGGGTTTTATGCATTGACCAATGCAAATCTCTTCTCCTTGTTATGGTTTTCTGAAGCATCCTGGCTACACTTTCATTAGGCCATGGTGCCATTTCTGAGATATTCAGACACATATGTGAAGTTATTTTTTGTTCGTAGGGATTCTTTATGTTTTTATTAGACAGGCTTCTTGCCACTGTAAAGCTTTATCTGACCTTCAGTAAATGACTACATGAGGGCAGAAAAAGAGTCCAGCACAAACACTGAATTCTGTTAGGGCTACTTTTAAAAACAATAAGGTAAGCAGTTTAGGAGTAGGCTCTGTTGAAATGTAAATGATGTATCAAAAATCAGGGTTTTTCTTTCAAGCCTTATCATTGACATGTTTGGGGATCGGAAAATCTTTTGATGCACAATAAAAAAAAAAGGCAGAGAGAAAAGAGAAAGAGGCTAACTCCTTTCTTTGGAAACTCTGACATCAATAATTACCAAGACAGTACTTATTAAAGTACTAAAATTAATGGCTCCCTTGGTAAAAGAAGATAGCTTGGTCATCCAGTATAATGGCCCACAACACTTTTTGGTTGACACAAAACTGGAGAAGAATGTAAGCTTTCTTTTAGTGTCTTAGTCTAACTTGCACTCGAAAATTATTTCCTGTAATATACAAAAATTTATTATGGTGGAAGTATGACAGACTTCCTAAGAATTCATACGAAGTCATCAGAAATTGTACTTGAAACTTAAAGCTCTAGTGAAGCCAAGAAAACGTATGCATGTGGTCAGCCATCTTTCTTTCGGAAGTTCTGTCACTGATTTGTTTTGTTTCTGTTGCTGATGCATTTCAAAACAACACAAGTTTTAATTTGTTGCAATCTCTTGTAGGAAAGCACAGTGTCTGGGATTCGGTCCCGCTCCTATTCCTGCTCCTCGCCCAAAGGCTTATTAGGAAGACCTCGCATTCCTCAGGACTTCGCAGCTGGGGACTCCAATGAAGGTCAGTGTTCTGGCTGTGCCCCTGCACAGCCTCATCCCACGCCTGCCTGCTTCAGGCCCAGCGCTGACGGCTTTACTCAGGCCTGTCCCGTACACAGACCTCGCCCACGCGCGTGAAAGCAGGGGTCGGTTCCCTTCGGGTACCCCTGCCATCATCCCTGGCTCTTCTCCTGCCTCCTGCCCCGTCGTGCCCTCCCCTGATACAGCAGCTCATCCTCAGGAGGGCACACAAACCGGGAGAACGTTAGTCAGAAAAAGTAATGCAGGCAAGGGCAGTAATCTTGTTTTCGGAAGATCCTTACCCCAGCCTCCTGCTGGGTGCCCAGCAGAGACTGTGAGGAAGCTTAGGATGACACAGAAGAGGCGTCAAAGAGGGCGGATGGCCCCAGCTTCCCGTAGATCCTGGGGAATCTCTGAAACATGGGTAGGCTATTGTCATCTCCACAGGCTGGGGAGCAAAACCCACCCTCTCCATCAAGTGGAGTCAGAGATGTCTTTGCAAGAAGCTTGTAATTTTTTACAAATTGTTTCAGACATGCTTTATTTCTAGACACATAGTTTCCTATTTAGAAGACAACCCACACTTTTTGCAGTGAGGGTATGGGTTATATTTGAAAACAATGCAAAGTGTGAAATACCTGTACTGTGCTTTTCATATGGATCACATCACTTAAAAAACACTTGCATTTCAAGAGGCTTGGCCTCTGTCCCTATAACCCTGTCCATTGCCATACTTCCAGCTTGTCTCTCCCTCCAGTATAGCTTTAGCTTTCCACTGGTCCTGAGCAAGAGGCAGGACGTGTGAATTACAGTGAACTGGATGGGATGGACACCCAGAGAAGTTGTGGATGCCCCATGATTGGAAGTGTTCAAGCTCAGGTTGGATGGGGCTTGAGCAACCTGCTCTGGTGAAAGGTGTCCCTGCCTGTGGCAGGGGGGGTGGACTAGGTGATCTTTGAAGGTCCCTTCAAACCCAAACCATTCTGTGATTCTAGGAGGCTGAATGTGAAAACACAAAAGTTGTGGAAATGTTATCATTAACTTTGAAATCAGTTAACAAATTCAAAAGCTGTTGGGAAGGTGAGGTGGAGAAAGCTGATGGGCAGACATACAGTGACTGCAGACATCTTTTTTCCTTAAGAAACTGTGTTAAGCAGTGGAGCAAATAACTTGTTTGTGGTTGCTCAAATTCACTGTAAGATTCCATATCCCCTCGTAAGGAGGAGTATGTACTACAGCCTGCAGCAGGCAGCTGTGTTGTGTTTTTCCCCATCACTTAATGTATTTGTAACCATTTGTATCCAACAGATTAGGTGAGAAGTCTCTGGCAAAAGAAGGCAGAAGAAAAAGAGGGAAGTAGTCACAGAAGTAGAGGATGGCAGATCAGCAAAGCCCTGTGGCATGTGCTTAAAGTTAAAACAGAATTCCTTTGACCTCGCAGCTCAGGGACTGTTGGTGTTACAGCCCGTTAAGCTTCATCCAGACACCGTTACCTGCTCTGCCCTGATCTGGGCTCAGGCCCATGTCCTGTTCATTCTCTCTCCCCTTCCTCCTGGGACAGTCAGTGCTGGACCTTCACCTGTCTTGTGGAGAGGGTGGAAATGCTTTCCTGTCCACGCTTGGGAAACAGGCTCTTCTGCAGCCCACACCGCAGATGCTGGGAGGGAGGGTGGTGGTCTGCTGAGGTTCCTGCTGGTGCTTCCCTGCCACCAACACCTCCTGCCTCGTCCCTTCCTTGCCAGCATCTTGCAGCGACAGGAGTGTTGAACAGAGTGTTTGGCAGCTGGCAGTGGTGATTACTGTGTGGGGCAGGCACAGCTGCACGTGCTTGGAGCAGTTGCATCTGGGTACGGGACTAGCCTAAGAGCTTGGTCCAAGAAGCTAGGTCTGAGAGTTCATCCTGATCTCTGTGGGCTGTAGCGGGATTGTGTCTGGGTCTGTGCAGGTGTCTGTGCACTGAAAACGTGCCCCTTCCCCTCTGCCCAGCTGCCAGCACTTTGGACATCTCGCACAGGGCTTAGCTCTGCAGGAGGGAGATGCAGCTGACCTCGTATGTTGCAATGAAACGTAAGCCAAAGCAGATGAATGCAGAATGGCAACAGGATGGTCTTTCTCACACAAAGTGTGAGAAAAAAGTGGGAAGCTTTTCAGTATGGTCAGGTTTAAAACAACTACCTGCTTTTATTTGAGAAGGTATTACCAGGCTGTAACAGTAAAGGATTTGCCCCTGCTCTGTAGATGGTGCGCTCATGAACAGTGGTCGATCCCTCCTTCAAGCTCTTTCACTCTCTAAGTCAGTGTCTCTGCTCCACCCTTGTAGTAAGTACCTCAGTGCCAGCACCACGGCGCTGTTTTGCATGAGGCTGTCTTCGTCTCCCATGGGTACATGGCCTTCGTTTCTTCCAAAAGCATCCTGCGGCACAGGTTGTGCCTGGCAACTAACTGAAATGCCCTTGTAGTCTCGCTGCTTCTTTGGTAAATATTCTAGCTCTCACTAACCTGAAGTTTACATTTGTCTGAGGACACGCTGATTCAGTGAAGCATGTTTAAGTTTGTATCTAACTTTAAAGAAGGCATAGTCTGATGCTTTGACTTAGGCAGGTGTTTTAAGTATCTTTCTGAACCATACCTGTGGTAGCTTTGCAAAAAATGCCTGCAAAACAGAATGGCTTCTAATTTGGAAATGGTGGAATGGTCTCTATTGTTTTTTGGTTTGGTTTTTTTTTTCTGCCAAAACAACCCAACTGAATTATTTATCTTTTATTTTGCTTTTTAGACAGTTTGTTGAAAAGTATCTCCTTGAGTCCTCTCTATCATTTCTAGGATGTAGACTTGTAACACATCACACATCCTGTGCAGTACATAGGCTAGTAATATTCTTCTTTGTGTAGAGGGATTTAAATTTCTTAATACTATAGATAAAGCTGCATAAGACAGGTAATTGCAAATGTTAGAAGAATGTCATTAAGATATTTTACAACCAAGTATGTAAAAAGCAAAATGAAGTGTGAATCATTCAAGTTGGTATTGTTAAGAAAAACAAAAGAAATATTTTTTGTTATTCTGAAAAACAGACTGTTTGCAGAGACTGGCATTCACTGATATCCATCTCAGTTCTGGCAGATTCTGTCGACTAAACAAAGCTTAGTAGGCAGTTGTCTTACCCTAGGAAAAGCTGCTTCTAATGTATATTTTTGCTTTCCTAATTTCTAATGTTTTTGCTTTCCTAATTTTCAAATAACATTGCAAGCCCTTAATGGCAAGCTTATGGCCTGGTGGAGGTCGTGCGTTTCAAATGAACCTGACGACCTTGCAATCTGAGTGCCCGATAACTGTTTATGTCTTGCAGAGCGAGCGTACAGTCTGCCCGAGCAGTCCCGAGAGAAAAGGTATGGGTACTTGACTTGTCGCACCCGCGTTTTGAGGCGCCGGGAGCAGGTCTGTGCAAGAATGCCATCTAGGGAGCAGAGCGGGGAAGAGGCCTCGGGGTTTTTAGCAGAGATTTAGGGGAGCGCTCCCTGCCCAGGGCATCTGCCAGCCCATGCTTAAACCCTGCGCTGAGCTGAGCCCGGCTCTCTCTGTGCTGTCCTCACCGCACACGTCCTGCAGCGGAGATTTGCTGTGCACCGCTGCGGGACGTGCATGGCCGGGATGTGCTCCTGTTCCCTGTAGGAGCTCCCGTCCGCTGTTGGAACGTCCAAAACACCGTAATAAAAGCAAGGGGGCTTTTGATGCCGACCGTGGTCTAGGCAAGCTTGTAACACATTGCACATTCAGAGCCCTCCGCGGGCTAGTGTTACTCCTTTTTATAAAGAGGGATTGCAGTCTTTTTAATATTGTCAGCTAAACCCACAATAAAACATGTAACTGTAAATGTTAGGTGAAACAAGCACCATCCAGATTCTGCTCTGTTTTACGGGACTCTTCCCACTGGAATGAGGTTTTTTCACTGGTCTCTGTTTTAGGATTCAGGAGGAGGAATGGAATAAATATATTGTACCCTCAAAAAATGAGTCTGAAAAATGTAAAGTGAGTCGGACTTTCAGCTTTCTGATGAACAGAATGACCAGCACACGGAATAAGTGCAAGGTAATTTGGGATTTATGTTTATATTATTATGTGTAATTATGTCACTGTAATTAAATGAATTATAGATGAGAATCTAAACTTTTATGTAAAGGTAAGTTGTTGTTTATTACAAAACCACATAAGTAATAGGAAGACACTTTTATCTTTATTTTTTAATTTTAAAACATATGCAGGCTACCCTGAAATGGCCTTCATATTAAAAAACAGTTTTCCTTTTAAACAATAGCCTTTGCTGAACAATATCAAGTATTTCCCTTGCCATTTTTTTAATGCTATTAATAATCTCATTTGATGATTTAGCCAAAGTTTAAATGTGTGAATTACCTTTAAGAAATAATTTTCTTTGTTAAATAAAATTAAGAGGTGTGGGCCTGTTCTTGCAATTACTCTCAATAAGTACCTGGGTCTGTAACTTCTACATTGGCACGTAATCAGTTGAATTTGCTTTATTTGAAGTTAATGGGACTTCTTGCATGAGTAAGTACTGCTTAGCGTCAGAGAATTGCAGATGTGAGGCCTGCACAGTCAAACACACATACTGTGAAAGGTAGATTAGAACATTTGTGGTTTAATTTTGAGACATCTGAAATTTAGATTAACAGCATCAATTAGCAGCTTGAGAGACAGATTTGGCCTACAGGATCTTTCTGGCTGGCCTTCTGGCAGTTTTGCAGGCTTTCTAGTATGCCCTCCTGCGCCCCAGGATATCTGAACGTACGTGGATGCAAGGATGGCTGGCTGAGGCAGTATCTTCACAAGTGACAGAACTGGCTGCGAACACGCGTGTCCGATCCAGCAGCCATACATAAGCCTGGCTCCTAAAGAAGAACTATCAGGGCTGCTCAGGGAAATGTACTGTAAAAATAGGCAGAATTTATTAAATTCATTAACGCTCATTAAAAATAGGTTATTTCTAATGTCTTTTAAGATCTAAAGACAAATCATCTAAATTTACATAACTGCAGCTTTAACTGCAGCGGCACGAGTTTGCATGTATGCCTCAGGGAGATGTAGGCACTGATATTCGTTTGTATGTGCAGCGAGTCAATGACACTTCTTAAATTTTGTCTTCTGGCCCTTTCCTTTTTGCACCTTTATAAATGTATTTCTGCCAGTCTTCCTTGGTAATGCTTGCTGGCTTAGCTGCCAGTGAAAGCAACGCCTGCATCACTTTAGGACTTCAACAATTTTGGCTGTAATAATATAGTATACTGTTACAAGTCTTCCAGGGAATAAATGTTTTAGAATAATTTGCTCTTAAAAGGGAATGTTTTAGTGTTTTTAAGATTGAATCAGTTTATCTTCTTTTCTAATGTCTCTTTTTTACTTTTTTCCTGCCTCTGCTGTTGGGGATGAAGACAAAAAATAAAGATACCAAAGATAAAGAGAAACTGAACAGGCACAATTTTACAAACGGGACCTTCTCAGGAGTTATCCCATGTATGGCCTGTGAAAAGGCCCTCCTAGGAAAGGAATCACTGCAGTGCTCCCGTAAGTAGTTGCTGGCTTTCGTGTGTGACGCTTACAGTGTTCCAAATCCTGCTTGGGATCCTGGTTCAGGGTTTTGTTTTGAGAAGAAACCTTGCCTAGATTTGGATGCACCTGGTTTATGTGATGAGCTGAGGTTGGCAAGGCAGCGAGAGGAAGGATGGCAGGTGACAGCTTCAGAAGGGACCATGGCCATCTCCTAGCCCCAGCACATTAGGCAAAAACTCCTTCCTAGCCGGGGGCCGTAACATCAAAGCATCCTAAGGGCTACCTTAGTAAGTAGACAGGGAGGAGGGAAAGAAAGTGAAACGTCAGAGTAACATTTTCTGTGGGCTGGGGATCCTGTTGGGCGCTAGGCTTTGAAACGTGCCTTCTCTTTCAGATTGCAACGTGATTGTGCATAAGAGCTGCAAGGAGTGTGCTCCCTTGTGCACCAAGGTAACTTCCTGTACCGCACCATTCTTACTAGAGTGTATCTGCTTTCCAAGGGGTCTAGAAACGTCGTGAAGGAAAAAAGAAAGTACACACAACCCGCCCAGACCCAGTGTCTGTATGCAAAGGTCTGCAAGGGTGTCAAAATGTCTAATGTGAGCAACAGAACAAGAACTATTCTTGAACAACGGTTTTTAGAAGAGGGTCAAAAATGAGTATAAAGAGATATTTGTATTTTTGAAGAGTTGCAAGGTCAAACTGTAAAATGGTGTGCCTGGAGGGATACAGAAAGGGATTAAAAAGAAAGGGGATGGGCAGATGTTTGTCTGACCTGTTCTGGAAAACCTCTGGAGGAGGAGACTCCGCAGCCTGCCTAGGCAATCACTCCCAGTGTTCAGCTGCCAGTGCAGACAGGGCAAAATCAGCGCTAGAGCTGATGGATACTGTCTCCTTTTAAGTAGGAACACAGGCATGGTGAGGTTATCATGACAAAGAGGTTGCTTTGAAACATAGATGTGTAAGGCTTCTGCCTTCATGGAATAAAATGGGCCTTGCAGAGAAGTGTCTCACAGCAATACAGGTCTTTTTTCAAATTAGTGGAGTGTGTTTTTCTAATGTAGCTGGGTTTTACATCATGGTGGCTTGCAGAGACACCATGTTTCCATACAGACTCTTCAGAGCAAACAAGCCTTCAACTGGACATAAATTAGGTGTTTTTATTTGTTTTGGTTATAGCTGTCGTGTCATAGCCTGGCACAAATTTCTGGGCAACTTTAGGGCATTAGGACAGTTTTAATCACTGGGACCGGTGGGTTATTTGGCAAGAGGAAACAAGAGCCCCTACCACCCCTGACTCTTCTCAATAAGAATGAGGTGCAGAAAACGTTCACTGACCCACCTCAAGTGAAGTACATGCCTAAGCACAGCAGGCTTTTGCACAGGTTTTGCAAAATTCCACTTTGGAAGGGGAATCGATTCTGCCTGTGATACCCAGGCTTCCTCAGGTCGTGCCCTGCCACAAGTGCTTCAAGTTTATTTGAATATAAAGCCCTGAATGTGAACTCCTTTTCTTGCAGCCTTCACGGGCAATATTCACATAGAGAAAGCACAATGCTGTAACTCAGTGACTTGGTTTTGAATAAACAGATTCAGTTTTTGTGTTTTAGTACAAATAACATCATTCTACTGTGAATATTGTTATCTACCAATAACTAATAAACTTGGATTTATTAGTTATTGGTAGAAATTGGGACCATAATTTAGGACCATTTTCTTGAAGCCCTTTTGTGTGATGGTATATGGCAGTGAGTTACTGACTTGACTGTTCCGTGTATTAGCTATGATTTCATTGCAATTTCAAAAAATTCTTCTTTTTTCAGAAATCCCAGGAGAGATACCATAATAAAAACAAACCCCAAGCTGGTGTAACAAGTAAGTTAGCAGGTGTAAACCTAGCAGTTGAAGTTAAGCCTTGATTAAAAATCATGGGACTGACAACATGAACTTTACTATGTCATTTGTGTGTTTCTATTTCTCATTTCAATATCTGTAAGAAACTGTGTGTGTCTCTAATACGAGTAGGATTTTTTGAAGAAATGGCTGTTGAATTAACTCCTCCTCTACTAAAATGAGTGTGAGGTTTTACTACATTTTGTTTTCAGTGAGAATGAAAATCAAAAGTAGTCAGTTCTGTTTTGTGCTTTTGAGTATGTAATTTACCATATACACAAATATTTGGGTCTCTTATGTTCAGGTTGCAATGCTAGAGCATGTATGATTTGAGATTGTTTTCTTATCAATAATATCCACGCTGGAGCTATTCCGCTTTGCCTATAGGCTTATCTTTATATTCCCTGGGAGAGCATCACAGTCTTTTACCGTGGCAAGTGGACATTCTTGATAGCCAGTATAGGTCTATATGAACACCAGATAGCATTTCATAGTATAGCTGTGCTGTTGATGACATACTCTAAATTGTTTGTCAAAACGTTGTGTTGTGCTTTGCCTCACAGATTCCCTGCCTGGAGATGTTTCACAGACTGTGCTCTGCCCAGTGCGTTCTTCTTCCTCTGTGCCTATCGGACTGTCTGTTGGAAGGAGGGAAGCCTCGCAACAGTCCCACTTCTTGTCCAAAAGTGTCCCCAGTGCCAGTTTTGAAAGGTAGAAGGCAGCTGCTGGGGGACTATGCTAAATACAGCATTGAGCATTTCTAGGAGAATTGAAACCAGTAAATAAATATGGGATTTTTTTTTTCTGCTGTAGAAGGTCTATGCCATTTTCTGAACAAGACTCTGAAACTAGCACCTGGAGGTCCAAGTCACGGTCTGAAGAAATGTTACAAGTATTAGGGACCTTTTCTTCAATGGATCCTTTTGTGATGGAAGGTGAGAAGTATTGCACAGATGTTGCATTTTATAACCTGTATTGGAAAGTGCAATAGAAAAACTCCTTAGCTGATATAAGAAGCCACTTCATCTGCTAAAAGAAAAGCACCTATTTTTGATAATTACAATGATATCCCTCATTAAAATGATACAATCAGACACATTAGTCTTAAAATACAACTTTTCCTTCCTTCCTTGTAACTAACTCTTTGATAACTTTTAGAATATTTTTGTATGGTGTTACCATTTTAAGATAACAGGGATAAATGTATTTGGCATCCTTGCAGAATTAGAACAGTAATATACTTTTCTTCTGCACTCATCTAATCATCTGCATTGACAGTGTACATTGCAAAACATAAACCTACATCACTTGTATTTCCTTAGCAGCCTGAAAATCTTACCTCGCTTTGGTGAACTGCCCTCCTAAAATGGCTACGTATCTTTGTGAAGTGAATAGAAATAGGCTTTTTCTGTATCTCGATGTGAAGCTGAATTTCAAAGCTGAAGAGCATTCACTCACAAAGGATGGTGCAGATACCTCTCACTGGACATTTATTGCAGAATGGCCAGTGCCCGTCCAACACCAAAGCTACTTTTGAAAAGTTTGGATTTTATTTTTAAATTTTAAAAAGTTTCTTCAAGCAAAGAAGGATTTAATCTGAAAAAAAAAAAGGCTGTTTTTTTTTTTTGTTCTCCTCCCCCGCTGTCACATTTGCATTTCAACACTTTGGTAATGATATTGACATCTGGTAATAGCCAGAAGCCAGTGGCTTCTCTGTTGTAAAGCCACTGGTGATGTTTGCAGAAGCCTTGTCTAAAGTTCATCCCTGTGATGTGTTCCCCTTACTATATGAATAGATCTGCATGTGCAAAGGAACTTCCCTTACTGTTCATATGCCTGGTGTTAATGAGATACACATTTTGTCACAGATGATGTGGATTTGTCTCAGTGGACTGATCTCCGCACAGATGCACAAGAGTTTGAGGCAGAGTCCTGGAGTCTTGTCGTGGATCCAATGTTCTGTAGCAAGCAAGAAAAGGATGTCATCAAGAGGCAGGATGTAATTTTTGGTCAGTATTTCAAAGCTTTGTGTAGGTTTAAAAACAATTTGGCATAGAGAATAGAGAGGGAACCTACATGTTTTATGTCCAGAAGAACGAATGCTTCAACTCAGAATAATAAGGTTCAAAGAACATTTTTGTCACAAATTACAATGTGTCCTAGAGCTAAGGAAATGGAGAGTAGTGACTACCAGAGACATGTCTACCCTGTTCACAGAATGGTTGAGGTTGGAAGGGACCTCATCCAGTCCCAGCTCAAGCAGTTGCAACCCCAGCGCGTTCAGTGGGGTACGGTTGAGAGAACAGTGCCAGAGCCAGATAGATTTAAGTCTTCCTACTGACATAATCTGTTAAGTTTGAGGCTCTCACAGAAAAAATGATTATGACTGTATATATGAGTGTTGCTAAAGTCTATCTTAGAAGGTGTGCAAAATGGTCAGGTGATAACTATACTATGCTGTTTTCTTTTATACTGCAGAGCTGATGCAAACAGAAGTGCATCACATCCATACCCTGTTCATTATGTCTGAAATATTCAGGAAGGGGATGAAGGAAGAACTGCAGCTGGACCACAGCACAGTGGACAGGATATTCCCCTGCTTAGATGAGCTACTGGAGATACACAGGCAATTCTTCTGCAGAATGAAGGAGAGACGGCAGGAATCATGTGAGGCGGGGAGCGAGCGTAATTTTGTCATCAGCAGAATTGGAGACATCCTTGTGCAGCAGGTAGAGGCATCAGCTCTGTTAATCCTTTATGTACTCGAGGTTCCCAAATTAAACAATTTATTGACTTAAAAACTTCTGTGGGCAAGATGAGTGCCATGGTTCCCTCATAAAATTCAAAGACTGTCCCCTCCAGATAATTGCAGGGTGAAATAGCAATGAGAGAAAATTAGTCCTGGCAGGTAACTGTGGTGAACTTGGGCTGAACTTCTACTTCTGTGGTACAAGTGACGAAGAAAGTGATGAACTTTGTCCTGTTCACAGTAGAAGGCTGCTGCCATCACACCATGGACTGCAAAAAATGGAAGCAATGGATTCACTTTTTTAATAGCTGAGCAGAGGTGTGAAGAATTAACTGATGATGGAAAAGAAACTACCTGTTCATTTCTTGTAGAGATCTGGCATGGTGCATCTTGAGTTGCTGCTCACTAGGGAAGGGGTGGTCACAGTGTGTTTATGGTGGCTGTAGAACAGCCTGTAACTGCTTGCTGGTCATTTCCTTGCAATCAGGAGAGCGTGGCTTTTCACCTTCAGTCAGTCAGTTTTCACTCCACTAAAACAAAGAAGCTGAGCCATTATCTTGTCTAGAAGTGGTGTGGAGATCAGACAAATGCAAATAAGCCTCAAAGGGATTGTGTTTGCAAAGAGATGAAGGAAACGCTGTTGTAATAATTGTTTTACCTGTTATTGGCAAGACTGTAGTAGAGGTCACTTGTGCTCTCTCCAGCCTACGTTCCTTCTCTTGCTTCTAAAAACAGCTAGTCCATTTGCATTCTGTAGTGACAGGCCCTGTTAGTGAAATTCAGAGAACTTGAGAAACAAGTAGCATAGAAGTTCCATATTTGTACAAAATACATTAATTAAAGGTATACACTTTCCTGTTAGGTGCAATGTTGAGCACAATTCACTTATTAATTTCTTCAGTTTTCAGAGGAAAATGCAACTAAAATGAAAAAAATATACGGAGAGTTTTGCAGCCATCAAAAAGAAGCTGTTAATCTCTTCAAAGAGTTGCAACAAAACAAGAAGTTCCAGAATTTTATTAAAGTAAGTTTACGTGGAAACGTGATCAATATTGACAAAACGCTCAGGAAAAAGATATGTAGCTTTTACTTAGATTTAGGATTGAAATTATATTCTGTAACTCACTTTTAATGGCTAATAAAAATGGCAAAGTTTTTTCCTCCTTAACCAGTGAGCTGATAAATTACATTTTTCTTTCAAATTTTAGAAAGCTTTGGCATCCAGTGTGTATTACACACATGTTCCTGTTATAGTACACCTCATGCCTCAGGGCAGCAACTGTTCCTTGGGGATGGTTCAGATAACCCAGCATTTTGTTTTAGCTTATTCTAATGCATTTAGATAATATTTCTTATTAGTCAATTGGTGGTTTAATATGCATTTACTACTTAAGGTATATATTTGTATCTGTGCAGCTGAGAAATAGTAACCTGTTGGCGCGACGCCGAGGAATCCCCGAGTGCATTTTGCTTGTCACCCAGCGAATCACCAAATACCCTGTTCTGGTTGAAAGGATATTGCAATACTCAAAAGGTGAATAAAAGCTGAAGTGTTGCTTCATGTCTGGAATCCTAAGCGTGTTTCTAATGGAAGGAGTATGCACTGCTACAGTATAACAAAAGATGAAATTCACTGCTCTGTAGAGAACCAGGGCAATGTAAATATCTACTGTTCAGGCAGATGTCACCTAAACAGGGTGTCTGGTGTATGTAGTCTTTGTCAAAGCTGGACTGTGAAGATTTCCAATATTCCAGCCAGGTAAGCCATAGAAGTCCAGAAGAGCATACTTGTTTTAGGAAAAGATCTTGACTACTACAGGATGTGAACTAATTCAGGCATGCATCTGCACCTTCTTCGAAATTAATTCCAGTGGAGTCTCTTGTAAGTAGGGCTAGGCAAATATTTCGTAAATCACTCTCCAGTTTTTCAAACAAAGCTTGAATGACCTCTAGAATTTCGTAGAGCATTTTAGAAATACTAATAACTTACAGATATTGCTCCCCAAATGGGCAATAAATGAGCGTTGTAGAAAGTTGCATATCCGAATACAAACCCTTTGTGCTTGCAGTCCTGTTTCAAGGGGTTTTTTTAGTTAGCCAGAAGCATAATATGCTATATGATTTACTTAGCCAGTAAATTTTTTTAAATGCTAACAGCTCATAAATATGTCAGAAACTATTCAATGTGTTGTTTTGACTAATGAATAAATCTGAGGGACATGTCATCTTTTAATAGGCAAGTCAAACAAAGGTAGATGCCTCTAATATTTCTAGTAACTTGATTGCCAGGTTCAACTTAAAATGGCATATTTATCAATTTAAGCTTTGCATCATGTTGGTTGTTCCCAGAAAGTAAGGAATGGTATCTTCTCTTGAATATGCTGACTGCTACCATGTTGTTTATTTTTTGTTTCATACAGACGGAACAGAAGAACATAAAGACCTGTGCAAAGCCCTTCGTCTAATTAAGGACATGATTGCAGCAGTAGATTTGAAAGTGAATGAATATGAAAAAAAGCAAAAACTGCTGGAAATTCTCAGTAGAACTGAAAACAAAACATATACAAAGCTGAAAAATGGCCATGTTTTTAGGAAGCAAGACTTGATGAGGAAAGAGAGGATACTTCTTCATGAAGGTTTAGTGTACTGGAAGACAGCGACTGGTCGTTTCAAAGGTATTCCAATCGAGCACTAAAGTCCTTTACTCTCTATTTGCAAATAACATATGAAGATTGTTTAGTTTAAGAATGAAAATACTTTATTACGCTGTATTGCAAACACGAATGTCTGAGGTAATGGTATTCAGAATATGCCACTAATGGCCAGAAGAATAGTTCCAGAAGCTGCCATTGTTTGTGTATATCTACTGTATATCTGGGTAAGAAGACAGGTTCACATACAAAGCCCTCAGCTGCATTTCTTCTTCCAGTCCCCTCCTTTTAGTTCATTGGGTTGCAGTTTCAGCCCATAACATAGAGTCTTGACTTGTAATTTTTTATTGTTCACAGTACTGGCTATTGAAAATAATGCATGAAAAATGACGTGCTGTTCTTCAGTGTTACTGGGACATCCGCAGTGGAGAAGAAAACCTGAAGCCACATTGGGCCGGAAACAGATTTTTACATGCAAGCCCAGAATTTGATTTTTGGTGTTAATCACATGTAGGGCTTGGGTTTTTTTGGAGCTTGCTAATACTTGCTGTACAACTTCTTTATAAAGCTATCTGTTCATCATTATTCCAGAAATACTTTTACCATTGTAATACTGTGCTGTGACTATATGTTACAGCATAGGCAAAACAGAATTTATGTGGGATGGTCTTTGCCAGGTTGCCTCTGAGTGGCCTGGGGAAGCTGTGCTGACATTGGAGCAAGGATTTCTTCCTTCCTTGCGCCAGTGCTCCAGCATGGTGCTGCAGGAGGGTGGATAGCAGAAAGTGTGGTCTTTCCTGAGAGACAGAAAGTGGTGGCTTGCAGTTGCTTCATGCAGACCATAGGCTAATCCAGATATTTCCTGTTTAGTTTACTGTAGGATTCTGTGGGATATTTATTGATCAGGGCTTCTCCCTTTTTAAAAATAAAAGAAGAAATTAGCTATAACTGTCATAACTTTAATTAAAAACCATTATTTTCCTTTTCTTATTTTAAGACACCTTAGCTCTGCTTCTAACGGATGTACTACTGTTCTTACAAGAAAAAGATCAAAAATACATCTTTGCGGCTGTTGTAAGTATATTATCAGATATTTGAATATACACACTGCACTTTTATTTGTATATTTCTTGAAAATTAGCTCCTTTTCTAGGTTAGCCCCACATAATGTTTTTTTTTTTTTTTCTAAAATCCTGGTAGTGTATTCAGAACAGCAATATGCCAGTATATGGAAAATTAAGTTTATTTTCAAAATTAAATAATTTTTTTAGGAAGAAGGATAAAAATAACAGAATGACTTTTTTAGTGTCATGCCTCATCTGATTATGAAGGCAGGAAGCAGAGCAGGCTCTTCCAATTATCTAAAATAAATTTTAACTTCTGGTTCTGTAAAACAAAACAGAAGAATAATTTTAACTGCAAATGTAGTAATAAACACATAAAATGTATGAAAGGTTATGGAAAGAAGTTCCCAAACTATATAAACACTATATGAATACTGTGTCTCAGTATCATTGAGCCTCTGGGATTTACATTGTAGCACATACCCAGTGCTAAACTGGGTTCATAACCCAGAATTTGTTTATAAATGCTATAATGTATTTTAAAAAATAGTTTAAAAAGATGTCTGAATACTCAAAACTTGCAGGCTCTTACACATGGTGAGAACATACGTAGTCTTACTATACCAGGACTAGAATTAGTCCAATTAATTGAAAAATCGTGCTCTTCTAAAAGTGTCATGTTTTATAAGAGAGTAATTTATTGTTTGTATGTGCTGTGACTGTTTCCCCCAGGACCAGAAGCCTTCTGTTATCTCCCTTCAGAGGCTCATAGTGAGAGAAGTAGCCAACGAAGAAAGGGGGATGTTTCTGATTAGCGCTTCATCTGCAGGGCCTGAGATGTATGAGATTCATACCAACTCCAAAGAGGAACGTAACAACTGGATGAGGCATATTCAAGATGCAGTGGAAAGGTAGAGGAAAAGTCTTTGGGTTTTCGTCCTGGTAGTCCAAAGCAGACAGGAGATCAGCTGGATATTCGTGGCAGTGTGTTCTCTGTTCTGCATTGCACTGGATCCATCCTGTGAGGCTTGATTTTCCTCTGACCTCAGGATTCACAGACCCCAAAACCTCACCGTCACTTCTGCCAAACTTTCTGTGTTACTCCTGGTTTCCCACTGAATCAGCAGACCCTTCCCCCTCCCCATTAGTTGTCCTTACCAGCCGCTGTAAGCTTCCCTCGCCCTTGCCTTTGGCACTGGATGCTTTCCAGAGTCCTGCAGGTGTCCATACAACCATTTCGGGGAAATTCCCCAACCATGCCTGTTATCTTGGTGTCAGCTCCTGAAGAATGGCAGGGAAAGCATTGCTCCTCATGGGACCCAAGCTTATGCTTAGCACAGCAAACCTGCATGAGGGCCAGTCACCCATTCGCTGCATGATGCAGCCTTAGCAGAATTCAAAGGAATCCTTCAATCTAGTTTGTGTCCAGTTACTGCTTTTTAACGGAGACAAATGGCACGCTTCTGGATTGCAGCAAAAGTTGGTGTTGATGTTGTGTTCTGTTTATTATGAACACAACACTGTACTGAAGACTAATATATGACATGCAGATTTTGCTTTAGCCACCTTTGTTTGTCTTTCATCTTTGAAGTTGTCCAGAGGAAGAAGAAGAAGGAAAAATGAGTGAATCTGATGAGGACAGACGTATTGCTGAGGCCAAAGCATCCAGAATTCAGAAATGTCAAGGTGTGGTACCTTTCCTGCCACTCTGAGAGCTCCTACATCCTGAGAGTTCAGGATGAATAATATGCCCATACAGGCTGGTGGGTTCAGAGTGGCTCGATAGACAGGGTCACAGCGGAGAAAGCTGGGGTGGTCTGGTTGTGTAATGTGCATTTATTGAAAGAGAACCATTTTTTTCCAAACACCTTATATTTTTGCTACATTACTGAGTACAAAAGAAAAAGAAAAATGGATGCTTTCAGAATAAACACTGAATTTCCCAGATTAGCATCAGGACCAGGTAGTTCCCTGTTTGTGGGAATACCTCAAATCTTCAGTAGTTGTGTGGCTTTGTGCTTGTTTATGGCATTTCATCCTTTGCTGCTATTGTTTTTAGCTGAAAATGTAGCTGACAGGGATAAATTCTGCTTCTTTGGTTCCCCTGCATCTAACTTCCACATCTTTATAAAGGAGAGAAGTTCCAGCAATGTCCTTCCTATAGAGAGCCACAGGGAAGGGCATCCTCCACTGAGAGTAGGTGTTCTTCTTTGATGTTGAGGCACTGAATCAGCGCATTTTCTGGCTGCATGAGCCAACTGCTTTTCCAGCACTGATCATTGTGAGTGCAACAGGAGGTAGCTGAGGGCCCCAGAGCGCAGCCAAGGCCACCTCATCAGGGTAGGGCACTGGCCTGGCCCTCTGCCAGGGTCTGTGCCAGCTTTCATTAGGATGGACTATGGGATGAATTTAGTTCCTGGCCACTTAAAAAAAGGCCTAGCTCGAGTTAGCAATGTCTATGTGCCGTAAGGATTAGAAGGATAAATGAGGAACGTGCTTTGCCTGCAGGATAAAAAATATTAATACAGTGTTAAATTTTGGTTCACAGAATCACTGAATAACCAGGACCAGCAGATCTGTAGTTATTTGGAAGAGAAGTTACATATCTATGCAGAACTGGGAGACATGAGTGGGTTTGAGGATGTTCATGTAGAACCTCGCCTCCTTATCAAACCTGATTCTGGAGAAACTCCACAGGCTGCTTCATTGCTGGCAGCAGCACTCAGAGAAGGTGAGTTTGCATGGGAAGAGTGGACTGGTGGGTCTTCACGTGGGCAGATATCTTGAGGTAACAAAGTACAGCCATGCTGCCTTGTGCTGCGATTCTGTCAAGTCTCAAGAACTGGCAGTGTCAAAACTTGGCAAAGGGCATTGAAGGTAAGTCTCTCAAGTTTATACTTGTCAGATGCACAAGATGGTACCTGTCAGATTGTAAGATAAGGGATTTGTTTAGTGCATAACATCGTATGTAAGCAGGCAGGGACACGGTGTTAAGTTGCACCTGAGGGTTGTTTCCTTAGCTGACCTCCTTGCAGTACAGCCCGGTGAAGCAGATCACAGGATGCAGTATGATATTGCATCTGGTCCTCAACTCTCACCTGCCTTGGTTGGTCTGATGACAGATCAGAATCTTGTAGGGCCATACACAGACCGAACTGCAGATGATCTTGGCAGATCTGCCAAGAAACACCTGCCAGAATTGCTGTAGGAGCCATGTTTTCTCTGCATATTACCTAACAGAGAGATGATAGCCTTGTGCTACCTACAGGGCTGTCCTCTGAAGGAAAGAAGGGAATGGTATTTGTGCATACCTTGCCTAGTTGGAAGTTCAGCTAAACTTCTGCTGAACTCAACTGAAAAGAGTCCTGGTAAACTAAGCCATATCCAGCATGAGCCATGTGCTCTTTGGGAAGGACTACAAGATTTTAGCATCACCTAGATTGAGAGCTGTGGGCTAATAACCACATTTCAATCGATAAAGCAGTGAAGGTTGGTCTACATCATCATTATGAAGTCAGAGAGCATTTTATTGATAAAATTGATAAAACTTGGGTAGGGAGTATAAGTCAGTGATGCAATAGTAAATATCATTTTAGCTAAAATGGCAGCTTGTACTTACACATCTTATTCTGCCCACTTTTAATTTTCACTTTCTCTCATGCTAATGTTGATGATGTCTTGGATTTCAGGACCCTTCAGCATACTGTAAGGAATTTACAATTGCTTACATTGTAAGCAATTTGTGGGGATCATTTTCCAGAACAGAAGTACTAAGTCCCTGAGCTAATAGCAGACTTTATAGGAATAAAGCATTGCTCACAGTAGAGAAGGATGGGATTAGGGAGTGCTTAAGCAAATTGGATATACACAAATCTATGAAATGAGATGGGATAAATCCAAGACTGCTCAGGGAGCTGGCCGATGTCATTGTGAGGCTGTATTCTATCATCTTTGAAAGGTCACAGTGGTCAGGAGAGGTTCCTGATGACTTGAAGAAGGCAAGCATCACACCCATCTTCAAGAAGGAATATTTAGGGAACTACAAAATAGTCAGCCTCACTGCTGTTTCTGAGACGGTGATGTAGCAAATCCTCCTGGAGGCCATTTCCAAGAACATGAAGGACAAAAAAGTGATTGGGAAGAGCCAGCATGGATTCATCAAGGGCAAATTGTGTCTGACCAACCTGATGGGTTTTATGAGAGGAGAGCAGTGCATGTGGTTTATCTTGACATCTGCAAGGCCTTCAACACTGTCTGCACTGGCTGTAGTATCCTTACAGCCGAATTGGTGAGATGCAGACTGCATAACTGGGTGGAAAATTGGCTGAACTGCTGGGCTGAAAGGATTGTGATCAGTGATATGATGTCCAGCTGGCAACATGTTATTAGGGGATTCCCTTAGGGATGGATCCTGTTCAACATCTTTATTGATGAAGTTAACCAAGGGATTGAGTAAACTCTCAGCAAATTCATGGCTGTCACCAAATGAGATGGGGTGATCAACGTGCTGGAGAGACCTCTACAGATTGGGAAAATGGGCTAAGAGAAATCCCCAGAAGTTCAGCAAAGACAAGTGCAAAGTCCTGCATCTGGGATGGAGTAATCCCATGTGTTGGTACAGGCTGGACACTGACTAGATAGGAAATAGCTTTGCATAAGTGGACCTGGCAGTCCTACTCGACAGCAGGTTGACCATGAGGCCGCAATGTGCCCTTGTGGCAAAGAAGGCCAACCACCCCCCAGGCTGTTGCATTAGGAGGAGAGTTGCCAGCAGGTTGAGGGAGGTGATCCTTCCTCTACTCACCCCTAGTGAGTCCTATGTGGAGTGACATGACCAGTGCTAGGCTCCCCTGGACAAGAGAGATATTGACAAACTGGAGCAAATCCAGTGAAGGGCACCAAGATGACTAGGGGGCTGGAGCACATGACGTCTGAGGAGGCACTGAGATAGTTGGTCTGTTCAGTCTTGAGAGAAGAAGGCTTGGTGGGATCTCATTGCTGTCCTCAGCTGCCTAACACAAGGATACAGAGAAGCCAGATTTTTCGCAGAGGCACATGGTGATAGGGTGAGAGGCAACAGATGCAAGTTGGAACATGGGAAATTCCAATTAAATGAAAAGAAAAATTATATACTGTGAGGGTGGTCAAAAAATGGAACAGGTTGCTCAGAGAGGCTATGAAGTCTCCGTCTTTGGAGATGTTAAAAGCTTGTCTATGCAAAGCTCTGAGCAACCCAATTTAGTTCAACCAGCTGTGAGTAGAGTGTTGGTCTAAATGACCTCCAAAAGTCCCTTCCAACCTAAATTATTCTATGTCATTGATTTATGCATTAGGGAGCTATTTAAGGGGCCTCTGTAATTTTGCATGTTTTCCTATCTAGTTGAAAGTCTCCATGTTGCTGTAACGACATCACAAGTGAGTGAAACAGACAGATCACCAGAGGAAAGTATTGAGGAATTAAGTGTGAAGCACAGATTTAGTGCCAATGAAATCTTGGAATCTGTTCCTGGTGGTGAGTAAAATTTGATGCTTTTACATATTCAGAGTGCTAAAATAATTGATACCGGATTGTTTTTTTGGAAAGCTTTTGCAGTCTATGGCAGAATCAATAGAAAATCATGTAATAAAAGTTGTCTTTGGCCAAATGCTCAGATAGTGTAAATTGTCATATAACTTCATTGAAGTAAATGGATGGTTTGCATCCACTGCACCTTTTCTGTAGCACATGCCTGAATTCAGCAACATTGAGACAGATTTGCGTATCTGCATATGCTTTCTCATCACTGTTGCTCAGCTCCACAGCAAATCTATATTGCAGTATAGGCTGTTTCTCAAGTCAGCCAATTTTTATCAGAAGGCCTGAAAACCAGGACTGACATTCCAATAATTTCGTCTGTAAAAGGTATAGCATGGATTTCTTGCAACAAAAATGCAAATGAAGTCCTGTAAAAACTATTGCTGCAGAGCATTTTTAGTGGCTATACTTATCTCCAAACTTTCATAAGTGAAACACTAGTAATTTTTAAGGTAGGAAAACTGGATTGTCCCACCTGTGCCATCCAGGCTTCCAAATTTGTTTTTCCCCAGCCTGGAATCCATTATGTCACTCCAAATTCTGTAAATCTCTATTTTCAGCATCCTGTGAGTAGCTGTAAAAAAAGTATGCCCTTTGTTTCTCTAGTCAGAATATGCTTTGATACCTTTCTCTTGCATTTTACTGGGGCTTTATTTGTTAGATGCAGAAATAAAAGAAGTTGAAGAATCATCTGAAGTCGATCTCAGTGTTGAAAAGGAAATGGCAGGTGCCAGTCTGGAGGATAAGGTATTGTAACTGATTTTTCTTCCTGTGTTGCGCATAGCACTCTGGGCACTGGGAATGTAAATGCTGTCCAAATTTTTATGGGGTATCTAAAGACTGTTCCAAAACACAAGCATGGAATAGGCACATTTCACTCAAATCCAGATAATTCAATTTAATAGAGGTCACTACAATTGATAATGAATTTTTAAAAAAGCAATCATAAACAAACCAAATGCAGAAGAATTTTCCTGCCAGGCTTACAGATCGCTGGGTTGTAATAACAGCCACAATGTTTTTGTACCGCTTGTATGGGCCACTTAAGAGCCTGGTTCTCTGCTTTTATCATTCAGTACATCCATCTATATCAAGCTGACAGTAGTATTCCCTCTACTCCCTCCTCCTGTTCACAGGATGATGAAAGTCTCCTGTGATGACAGAGACCTCAGCTAATGCAAGGAAGACTTATGCATTGGAAGAACTTCATCCTGAGAATGAGCACATAAAATACGATGGATTGTCTTATACCAGCTTGCTTCAGAATTTTGAATTAAAACAAAATGGAGCAATTAGAGAATAGAAGAGAAACTGCCCATTTTTCAAAGTCCTATAACTCATAAGCAAATCTGGGGAAAAAGCAGAATCAAAAGTCAATTCTGGGCAAAATTAGGAATGGCAAATTTCATGTAGCAGCAGAGTGTTAGAGTAAGAGCAGCATGAATTACTATGTGGAAATAAACTGAACTGTAATTGTGGAGTCCTTAGGTGGGGAAGCAGGACCACAAAAGGAATAAAGGGGAGAGAATAGGAATAGGAGATACAAGACTTGAAGTGGAAAGCAAAGTTTGCTAGAAAAGGAGATACTTGGCATTAGCATACTGTCTTTGCACCAGATCTGAAAGAGGGGCTGTGTGCCTGAAACCTTGGGGGTTTTTTCCTAGCTATTTCTGGAAGACTCTTGCTAATATACTAATCTCCCTACAACTTTGCCTCATGTTCAGCCCTAGGTCATCTTATGTACCAGACTGCTGTGTTAGAAGGGAGTAGGAAGAAGAGTGTGTGTGGAAAAAGTCAAAGTGAGGGAGCACAGAAGCTAAGTGAGGGGAAATAAAATAACCTAATAGAGGATAGAGGGGCTCAGATCTAGCCCATTAAAAGTTCCAGTAGCTCCACATGAAAACATTGCCATTGGGCTTATAGAGAAGACAGAGCCAGGCTTTTCTCAGAGGTGCACAGCGAAAGGATCAGCATCCAAGATTACATGGTGCAGCAAGGGAAATTCTGTGTATAAGGAAAAAAGTCACCGCGAGGGTGATCAAGCAGGAACACGTTGTCCAGAGAGGTTGTGGGGTCTCCATCCTTGGATGTTTCCCGGGTTTGACTGGAGGAGGCCCTGAGCAAAATCATCTAACTTTGAAGCTAGCCCTGCTTTGAGCTGCAACTGGACTAGAGGGATCTGCAGCCAACTCTTCCACCCTAATTTATTATTCCGGTCTGACCTATTATTTGGGCAAGACTCATGTCAGAATCAGACTTAACCAGGAGGTGGCAGAACGAGCAAACAAAAGAGGCAAGGCAAGGGCTTTCAGGGCGCAGGATGTTCTGCCTGCCTTCGCTCGCTGCGTGTGCAGCCCTGGGCTTGCGGGGTGGCAGCACCGGGCTCAGACCAGCTAGCCTGGGAAACCAAGAGCCGAAAAGATGGAATGAAAGCCCCCAGCTCGGGGATTAAATGCTGACCAAGTGTCAGAAGGATCGTTGCCTGTGCAACATGTGGGGTCCCAAGCAGGCAGCAGTGGGAGGTGTCCCCATCTCGTCCCTCCTGCTCCTGCATTGTAATCACATCTCCGAGGGGTTGTCTGAGGCTCTGTGCACGCAGCCTGCTCTGGGATCTGACCGTCCTCATCTCCACTGCTGCTCATCGCTCTGAACAATGTGCTAGGGAAGAGTAGCAGGGAGGTGACGGTGGCCCGCAGCACAGGTTAAACAGCTGAATATATTGCTTTGGACCTACCTGGACTTAAAGGACTTGTGCTGAAGCTGTAGTGGTGCAGCTGCAATGCTGTTGTCGCCCTGGCTAGCTTGACTGAACCTGCCTTGGGCTCATTCCCCAGCGCTCAAGTGGTGCTGCAGTGAGGAGACCACAGGCGCTTGGGCTGGCCACTTGCTACCACTTGGCCATGCCAAAGCCAGCTAAGCCTTCAATCCCGCTGTACACCTCCGTAATTAAGTTAAAAAGGGCTTCAAAAACTGAGAGAAACCCCTCTCTTGTTCAGCATGCAGGCTCTCCTTTGTACACTCACTCTTCCTCACCCTGCCAGCATCTCCTTCTCCTCTCTCTCCCTCTCAGCCCTGCTCTTCCTCCTTGCCTGCTGGTCATCTTGGCCACCCAGCAAAGCGAAAGCGGAGCTCCCTTGTGTCAGTCCTTGTGCTGCACAGAGGCATCCGTGCAGAATCCTCTGCTTCTCACAGTAGAGCCAAGCAGTTGTGTGGCTCGTGGGTGCAGTGAGAAGCGGAGGAGGAGGTGAAGATGTGGAGAGGGAATGGAGGGAAATACTGAAAGGAGAGAGAGAGAGAGAGAGAGAGGAGTGGAGGAAATGCTGCAGCTGGTGCTCCCTTTTCCCTTAGCTTTTCTGCGTTGAGCTGTGTTTCGAGGCCTGGCCTTTTTCATCTTCATTTTCAGTTATTGCAGCTAAATGGAGCAGCTGCTTTGCTCTCTGTGGTAGAAAATGAGACTCAGTAGAGAACTTAGGAGAATCAGAGAGGGAGCAAATATTCCCCAAACCCTCCTCTGCTGCTCTGAAAAAAAATGAGAAAAATCATACAGGAAGTCTTTTCAGCATGGCCTCAGAAGGGATTGTGTTTTGTTTCTCCACTGTTTCACCTTATCTTTCTCAGAGGAGCTGTTCTTCATGCTGAAGGGATTATGCGTGGCTTCACCCCATAAATTTAGAAAGCTTCTTAGGAAAAGGGAGCAGGGTGGAAAGTGTGAAGTGGCTGAGCCTTGCTGCAGTGGACAGCAGTAACCACGCTGGTGCATTTTGCAGAGTATAGCAGGCACGCAGCCTTTGCTCAGCACCTCACAGCACATCTAAGGCATTGGCCGTAACCCACTAACATGACTTCTGCTAGCTTCTTGCTACATTAATATCTCTATTTTTGAAGATTCTTGTGCTGTTTCATCCTCCTATAAGTAATCTAAACCCACTGTGCTGTATATACAGAAGTCTGGTTACTGTATTTCAAAACTGTCAAGTAAACAAAGAATGAATGGAAATGTCTTTTCTGTGTAGCATTAGTCACGAGAGGATTAAAATTGTGGATGAAATATTTTTGTTTTTACAGTTGTGCTTAGAATCTCTAGTGATTTCCACGGAAACTCCAGCGTTGATGAATTATTAGTCTTCGTAGGTTATTGCTTCTGTCTTTTTTCACACACCCACAGAAAGGTTTGATTCAGCACTGCATATATTAACTAAAAGAATGTCTCCACTAGTTTAAAAAAAAATAAATTACCTAGATGATACAATTCCAAAGTTAAAAGCTACTTTTTAAAGCAACATGTGTTTATTTTAGGGAGGAAGTATGAGTTTCCCAGGATCTACAGGGACAGAGGTGAGTTTATTTAAACCCCAGACTGAATGTAGTAAGTATTTAGTTAACAGTGGTCAAACCTTTGAAAATCCTTCTCTCTTATTTTCTAGATTGTACAAGCAATCCAGAACTTAACCCGTCTCTTGTACAGCATACAGGTGACTACTCCACTGCTAACTTTGTAGATTAATTAGTCTTAATAATTTACTTCTTAAGGTTTATTTTCATCTTGCCCTGCTTTTAGACATTATGTCAGTGGATGCTTATCTCTACTGACTGTTGCGTAAGTTGTCATATAATATATTTTTATTCTACATCAGTGGTAGGTTTCTTTTAAGAACTGAATAATGCTTGCTTGCTTGGACATCAATCCCTGCCACCCCCTCCCCCCCACCCAAAGAATGTGTGTACAGTCCAAAAATCTAGGGGGAAAGCAAAATGATGGCTCTAACTGAACTGATGTCATTTCATGTAGAGATTTTTGAAATTATAGTTCAAAATATTGAAAAATTTTAGTATTTTGTTTAGAATATTATCCTGGCTACTAGTAAACAGTGCCTCTGCCACTTATATAGCAAACTTAACCCATTTCAGGTATTTCAGTCTCAATTAATTGTTGTGTGTATTCTGTAGGGCCTTAGTCTGAAGTTTTTGCCTCTCTCATACTAAGTTTGAATGTTTTAACTTACTTTTTTTATTTAGGTGCAGTTTTATAGTTTTATTTTAAGATGTTTCATTTGAGTATGTTTAATTTTTAGACCCTCTTGACATTAACGTATTTCATAATAATCCTGTAAACCTTTGGTTTAGAAGTTAAGTGGATTGAAGCAATGCAAAAGCAAAATAAAAAGCTTGTAATTTAGGCAAAATTTTTGCAAAATTGAAAAATAGGTAGCTTAACACCAGAGGGGCAGTAAAGTAAGGCTTGGGATCATGCCTTAATCATTCAGACCATGAACTGGCAGTATAGGTGCAGAGAAACAAGCAGAGGATCCTGTCCTTGCTCTGTTTACAGATCACTGGAACTGACCCAATACTGGAGGAAGAGCCAAGAAAAGTGGGAATTGCACATTGCATAAAGTTAAAAACTCTTTCTGGGGTGGACGGCATGGGGTAGCGGGGCTGTGGGAATTCTCTGGGAATGTCTGCTGAAGTAGATTCCCAGGTCAGCTCTTGGAGCTAGGCTGTGCAGTAAGTGCCTCACCAGATCTAGGGCTTTCTTGCTTTTCTTTCTTCTTAATCCCAGCAATTTATTTTTGTGTTGTTGGAGGATGTCACAATCTTTAATGCAAACAATATGACAACATCCGTGTGAAGGACAGAATATAGCGCGCTCAGTTGTAAAATAAACTATTGAAACATCAAACCCGAAATCATTACTATGCCGCAGATTTCTGCTGGCACAGGTATCTCGGTCAGCTGCATGTAGCAGTACAGTCCTGATGACATGGCTATGTTGGCAGGTGCCTGTGGGATTGATGTTAGTAGGAGTGCACTGTTGCAGGTTAGCAAGGAGAGCCTTGGGGTTGGAGTGAGCTGTACTGGAAACAATACAGTTTTATCTGTGTAAGCCACATCTGTGTTAGGAATACTTTGTTGAGTGTAGCATTCCCAGTGCCTTAATGCCCTCTTTAACCATGAAAAATCATTTTTCCTTTGTGTCTTAACACCCTCTGACAGAACAGAACCCCAGCTGTAACTGAAGTCCATATGCACAGCTGTAACATAAACATATATAGTAATACTAAGTGTAAACCAGAAACCGTGTTAAAAGTGCTTGCAATGCTTGAGTCCTTTTAGAAACATCTCTGGGTAAAGGCATGAACACGGAATTTTCTCTACTTGCATGAGGGGTAACTTCCCCAAAAGCATTAAGCGCTGGAGAGGTTGAAGCATTTTTATATAATGTCTGTATGTAAAAACACAGAAATGAATTAACACTAATATTTAAACATTTGTGTCTGATTTTGTTGTGATGTCTAGGCAGCACTAGCTATCCAGGACAGCCAGAGAGAGCTCCACAGGTTACTCCTGCAAGAGAATGAGAAGACTGGTCGAGGCCATGGTTCTCGGCTAAACCTTCTTCTGGAACAAGAAAAATACCGGAATCTGGAAAAACAAAGGGTGGAGCTGGCCAACATACACAAACTGAAGCAGCAGTTTCAGCAAGAGCAGCAGCGGTGGCTGCGTGAATGCGACCAGCGGCAGCGGGAGCAGGAGGCGAGGGAGGGCCGGCTGGGGCAGCGGGAGAGGGAGTGCGGGTGCCAGGAGGAGCTGCTGGAGAGGAGCCGACAAGGACTGGCACTGCAGCTGCAGGAGTACCAGCAGAGCCTGGAGAGGCTCCAGGAGGGCCAGAAAATGGTGGAGAGAGAAAGAGACAGTATGAAAATGCAGAAGCAGCTCCTCTGGCACTGGAAGCACGGTCAACGAAGTAGCCTGTTGTCATCCACAGGGAGCTTTGAGGTGTGTGATTCCCTGCTGTAATTATATCCCCAACTGCGGACCTAGAGAGACTTTCCTTGATGAACAGACTAGTACGTCTGGGTTTTGTTGGTTGGTAATGTAACGAGCGAGCATGTGGGAAGCTGAGGTTCAAGCATGTCCAAAGGCTTTGTTTGAACCTCATGAAGCTTAACCAGGGGAAGTACAAAGTCCTGCCCCTGGGAAGGAACAACCCTGTGCATCAATGTATGCTGGGGGCCACCCAGGTGGAAAGCAGCTTTGCAGAAAAGGACCTATGGGTCCTGGTGGACACCGAGTTGAACATAAGCCAACAATGTGCCCTGGCCACAAAGAAGGCTAATGGTCTCCTGGTCTGCATTAGGCAAAGTATTGCTAGTAGGTCAAGGGAGGTGATTCTTCCCCTCTACTCTGGCCACGCCTGGAGTACTGTGTCCAGTTCTGACTCCCCAGTACAAGAGAGACATAGAGCTATGGGGTTGGGGGTGGGGGAGGGATGGGTGTCCAGTGAAGGGGCACAAAGATGTTTGAGGGACTGCGGCATCTCTCCTATGAGGAAAGGCTGAGACTGTTCAGCCTGGAGAAGACAAGGCTCATGGGGGTTCTTATTAATGTATATAAATGCCTAAACGGAGGGTGTAAAGGGGACGGAGCCAGGCTCTTTTCCAGTGATACCTAGTGACAGGACCACAGGAGGTTCCCTCTGAAGATCAGGAACCACTTTTTTCCTGTGAGGGTGACTGAGCACTGGCACAGGTTGCCCTGGGAGGTTGTGGAGTCTCCCTCCTTGGAGATATTCAAAAGCCATCTGGACATTGTCCTGGGCAGCTTGCTCTAGGTGGCCCTGCTTGAGCAGAGGGATTGGACCAGATGACCTCCAGAGGTCCCTTCCAATCTCAACCATTCTGTAATTTTAAGCTGAGTGCCCTACAAAAGCCAAACTCACAATCACAGAATCACAGAATCGTATAGGTTGGAAAAGACCTTTAGGATCATCGAGTCCAACCGTATACCTAACGCTACCAAGACCACCACTACACCATGTCCCTAAGCACCTCATCCAAACGTCTTTTAAATACTTGCAGGGATGGCGACTCAACCACGTCCCTGGGCAGCCTGTTCCAATGCTGGACAACCCTTTCAGTGAAGTAAAATTTCCTAATATCCAGGCTAAACCTCCCCTGGCACAACTTGAGGCCATTTCCTCTTGTCCTATCACTTGTTACCTGGGAGAAGAGACCGACCCCCACCTCTCTACACCCTCCTTTCAGGCAGTTGTAGAGAGCAATAAGGTCTCCCCTCAGCCTCCTTTTCTCCAGGCTAAACAACCCCAGTTCCCTCAGCCGCTCCTCATCAGACTTGTTCTCCAGACCCTTCACCAGCTTCATTGCCCTTCTCTGGACACGCTCCAGCACCTCCATGTCTCTCTTGTAGTGGGGGGCCCAAAACTGAACACAGTATTCGAGGTGCGGCCTCACCAGTGCCGAGTACAGGGGCACGATCACTTCCGATGATTGTGACCGATGATCAGATGGTGACCGATGATCAGACCGATGGGTATTAAATTGAGGAGATGGAAATCGTAAGTGTGAGAGTGCGTTTTATTCTGCTTTGCTGCTGTGTTTGCAAGTTACATTGTGTCTCCTGCCTCTTGTAGAAAAACTAAATTACTGTAATGCTTGAGGCATATAAAGCTTTTAGTGAAGTCTTTGGCTGCTTTCCTTGTTCCTGGACAACAGCACTGTCTCCAGTGAGGAACAGTGGCTGCTCCAGGAGTGGGAAATGCCAGGCTCCTGTGAACACCACGTGTGGGGCCCTGCTGTCCTGGTCCCCTGAAACAAGCAGCCCCTTAGGGGAAGAGGTTGGTGTGTGGCTCCATCCCTGGCAGTGTAATTCCTTGGAGATGGTCAGTATTAGGGGATGCAATTTAAAGTGGCTCTGAAGCTGCTTAAGCATTTAATACTAAAAATTATTAAGTTTTTGTTGAGGGTGAAGGATAGAGGCTGACTCTGAACTCAACTGTCTGGGTGTTCACCTGCCAGGTGGGACCTGGCCTCTAGTTCCTGCCTCGGTGGGTACAATCTTGATTTCTATTACTGTTCTCTAAAGCACCTGAAAATGAAAACATTTTGGCTGGCTTTTGCATGTATTGAAAGCTTACTGACCCAAACGGCTTTTTTTCCTCAGGTTTTTGTTATCACAAGAAAATCTGTAGAGCCTTTCTTCAGGCCATCACCTCCCTAGTTTTTCAGCTGGCAACTGACCCATAACGGGCAGTGACCATTCAGCATCTAAGCCTGTGCCTGCACGAGGGGGTGAAGGGTTGGCCTCTGACCTCCCCCTTTTCATCTGGCTTTTGTGAACACTGTGTGAACATGACTTACCCATAAATGCTTGCCCAGCCCGAACAACGAAGGCACTTCTTGCTAGTATAGCTTGCGGTACAATTTTGACTTGTTTGGCAGTGCTTAAGAAGCGGATGGTAAAACCAAAACTGAACTTGCCAGTCAGCTTTAATGGACGGGACTTCTGAAATCTTTTGAGGAGAGGAAGTTGAAGGACGATAGCCTGATGCAGGGATGGTCAGGATTGCACAGACGGAGAGGCAAAATAATGAAATGCTGATTGCCAAAGAGTAGTAGTTCTTAATCTAATATTTCATGTGTAAGACTGCTTGTATTTTTATTTCAAGTAAACTACATGGCTTTGGATGCATTCCAGGCCTTGGGATCGTTTTTGTCCTGCATTTTCCACTACAATATTCCTTGCAGCAGCAGAGCTGGCTGAGTGGTTGCCAGTCAGCCAGTATTCCCAGCCCAGTGTTTTTACCATTACGCTGAACCTAGCTAGTTTTGGATGGCCAAACATTGCAGTAACTCACGCTGCTACTCCTGCTTTTTTGTGAGCTCGGCCTTCATAAACACCTGCAGGCAGGGAGTCTTTGCAGGAGTTGCATTTTCAGCCCCTGGGAGCCATGGCCGCTTGCTGAATGCTGTTTGCCGTCCCCAGTTTGACTGCTGCAGTCCTGTTCTGTATGATTACCTGTCTACATGAGGTACAGTGTTATTTTTGGATTGCAGCGTACACAGATTTACATATGTGAAGTGGTACCTCACTGAGCCATAGGGCAAAACAGAGCCCCCTGAAAAGACTCAGCAGAGCTCAGCGCATCCCAGGTAGCAGCCCTTCGATATTTGCTATTTTGCAATTATTACTGAGTTTTCCTGTGTTTTGAGGAGAGCTAAGGCAATATGTATTAGGTTATTGCTGTTTATTCCTGAACGCACATCCAATTTAACATGCTTTGACGTTAACTTCTGGGAAGTTAGGTGACTATTTGCTATGAATCCCCGTTCTGTCTGGCAGTTAATTTTATGTATCCTTGTATAAGGATGCTTCAGGACAATGCTCATAGTCATATGGTTTAGTTTTAGGTAGTCCTGCGAGGAGCAGTGATTTGGACTCGATGATCCTTATGGGTCCCTCCCAACTCGAGGTATGCTGTGATTCTATGATTCTGGTGCTGGACAAACATGAAAATGCTGTCCTCTGGTTTTTTTTCCCCTTCTGCAGATAATGGGACATAATCAATCGGACAGCTTACATGGCGAAAATACATTCTACTTAAATGAAGCTCTAGTGTGTGTGTCTCTAAGCAGTCTCAACAGATCAGATTCTTCTCTCGTTTATGAGGATGGTGTCTATGGGCTGAACATCTCAAATTCTGATATAGCAAGGACTAGTGAAAATCAGGTGGACCTCAAAATGGACGCTTCTTGTCAACCAACGTTAACCAGTGCACTGTGGAAATCCACTGGTCCTTACCAGCAGATGTCTTTTTCCTGCAAAAGCAACAAGGATGCCTTTAATAATGGTAATTAACACTGTATTTAATTAACAAGTAGTATGGGCAGTTTGCCACCTCTCAGAATGAGTAGTCCTAGGAACGAAGACAGCTTGGTAGCGGTGGAACCAATAGATTTTGCTAAAACAATTGCATGCCACTTTGCAAGCTTATTGAGGGTAGGTGAGAAAATGAGCAAAACAGAAATACAGAAAACTTTTGGAAAAAAAACCCACAAACCCCCGTTTGTGTCTGCATAACAGTACTCAGAATGTTGTTCTCTCCAAATCCTTTCCCAATGCTTTTTGACTTGTTTTTTGTTTGTGAGCTGAAGTCACTCTTGCTGTTTCAAGTGCATTTTATTGGCTGTTTAAGAACATATGTGTATTACTTGATGATTTCTAGTCAGAATAGCTTTTGATTTACCATTTTAAAATTATAATCAGTGGTCAAACACCCTCTTCTTTTTTGTTGAGAATGAAATGAAAATATCTTGAAAGACTCTGTAGTTGCGGAAAGAAAATTACATCACTTCTAAGGAATAATATAATCTTTGACAATAAGTTTCCATGTTAGTAAAAATAGCTCTTACTGCATTACCTTTCTTTATTCTTGTATTTTACCGGAACCCCCAAAAGTATGTAGATTGAATGGCAGTTGTTGACTGGCTACCAAAATGAGTGGAAGAGGCCACCTATCTGAGCACAGAATTGCACTGAAAATTCCCTGAAGGACTTAAAAACATGCTAAGGAGAAACGCTAAACTATCTGGGTTTTATTTCTCATGTTGCACAATGCTAGTTTTGATCTGACTTGGTGTCTTCATTCTTTCATTATTGTGAGAGTTGTAGAGCAGCACGTAAAAAACACAAGAGCTAAAAGTCTTAGGAGACAATGGTGCGCTTTTGGTGTAATAGATTAAGTGATCTGGTGGGGTTTTCCTGCACAGTTGTGAAATTCAGGTGAGACGGGGCAAGTCAGCACTGCAGCAGTGCCCGAGCTCCCATTTTTCTGCAGCTGGCAGTGCAGGATGACTTCCGTCCTCACACCAGCTGCATGCAGGTCAGGTCACAGCAAAGAGAAGTAGGCAGCAGGATCATAAGTTGAAAACATACACAGGTACGATGGTTTTTAATTGTCTTAGGTCAAATCTTGAAGTTGTTAAAATAAAAAAGTCCTTGATTAAGGAACTTGCTCCTTAGTAGTCCTTATAATATATTAAGCAGGTATCCACTACAACCTTACTAGTCCTTGGTACACGGATTGCCAAAATAGCATTTTATAATCAAAGGTAGGGCAGGCTAGTCTCATCACCACAATCAGCAAACCAAGCTGATGAGTAAAAGAGATTAGTATTTCTAAAAATGCCTAAATAATTAGCCTGGTGAAACTTGTTCTGGTTTGACTGAAGTTGTCATTTTAGTAATAGGTTAGCTAAGCTAGTGCAAATTTGAAAACTAACATATATGTGGGTTTAAACCTCTCAAAAGTGGATTAGCTTGCACTGGCAAACGTTCAGATGCAAGCTAACCAGGATACTTTCTATTGAGCCCACATGAGAGCGTCTGGTTTAATTAAACTGGCTTGTACCAGCTTAATTGCAGTGATTCTAAGATAAGCTGGTGGAGCTTCCTTATGTAAAGATGCCCTTCACCTACAATGGGCCACCTTTGTGTTCAGCTGCTGTCACTGCATCTTGTGTAGACATTCTTATCTTGCCTGGGTAACAGGGCACCAGCGCAGTCCCAGCAGCTTGGGGACCAGCTCTGGCTACAAAGCCTGCCCAAGAGGTAGAGTAACAGGCTAGTATAAGTCTCTCTGGCTAAGTCACGTCCGTAAAACCTGCACTTGATTGAGTCACAAGGCACCTTTGGTAAAGCAGCGCAGCAAATCCATCCTGTGAAGCCCCCCGGCACGTTGCTAGAGCAGGCAGGGCTGGGAGCCTCCCTCCAGAGAGATGTGCCATCACATTCTACAGTCGTGTTTGTGATTCGGAGGGTGACAAGTATTTTATGCTCTGATCGTGAAGTGCACGAGTCTGCACGATTCAGACTTGCTTCTGTCATGCATCAGGAGCCACTGTACAGGGAGTGGGGAATGAGAAGAATGCTAAACTTCCCCCTGAAAGACAGATGGCATCTGAAGCCCCAGCAAATGGCTCTGCATGGAAATGAAGTAAATCACTTGTTCCTAAGCAATGTGAATCAAGCTGAGCAGTACGAACGTTTCATACAAGGAAGCTAATTTCCTTTTTGTTGGTTTTTTTTTTTGGCCGTGCTTTTTCCCCAGAGAGTTTAGCAGAGTTTAAGAAGATCCCTGACCTTGTGCCTCCATTTCCTGACACCTCTGCAGGATATAGTCAGTTCTGATCACTGTGAAGGAAAACCAACAGAGATGCAATGAAAGAAAGGCTAGAAAGAATTTGAAAGTTAGCTGAAACTTTTAATATTTTCATGTGGATGAATGTTTAATGACATTTTCCTGCATTTTTCAACCAGCTCTATCTGTAAAGTCTCATAATAATCTTTCAAAAAACATTCCTAAATAATAAGTCAAAATAGAACCAAGAAACAAATACTGAGTATGTGTTACTGGAAATTGCCACATATCAGATACATACATGGCCAGATCTTGCATATAGTAAGTTCTGTGTGTACACAAAAGGAATTTCTTGGTTTTTATTAATTTTTGTAGAATTGTTAGGCATCCTGTAAGAAGTCTGATCTGTCAAAAAAACCTTAAATTATTTAATAAGAAGCACCACCTGAACACATTGTCAAGGAGTTAATCATGCTGCATTCTACTGTATGTTAAGTACTATGCAATTTAGCTTCATAAATATACTCAAATGGAAACAGCTACATTCCTCCAGTGCATAATTTTCCATTCATATTTTCTAAGGTAAGACATATGTCTCTTCACATAGCTAGCATCATGATTATATATCATTGTTTTATGTGTATGGGAGGGAACTTTACTAAAGACCTTGGGGCAAGTTCCCACAAAGCTGAAACTGGCACAAGTACACTCGCTAGAAAAGGTGTGTCAGTCAACAGCAGGAAAATATGATTGAAAGAAAAATGTGTTAATGCTTTACAGTAATGGTTATGAAATTATCTGCATGAAAGAAGACAAGTACTCTGGCTAATTAGGAATCAGGGGAAGTATAGGTTTTGTGTCAGACTAGACTGAGTATTGAATAAATTACTCTTGCATTTAATTGACATGTCAGGTTAACTAGTAGAAGTGATGCCTAAGGATTTTACCTGTGGACTCACCTCTTTGATTTCAGGAATCAGTGCAGTTTTAATTCTTTTAAGCTTTGAAGTGAACAGCATTGTTCACTGGTACTGCCTTTCATTTTTTTTTATTCAGATGTTGTAGCTACAGGAATAGAGTTGAAAAGTGATAGATCTGGAAAACTGCACTGAAACTTGATTGTGGGAGGTTTTTTTCCCCAGACATTTGCAGTGTTAGCATGAAGGATATTTCTGCATGATGTAGTGAAAAATATAGTTTAAATCTTTATGGGGAACATAGAAAAACCTGTGATCTCCCATCAACAGCCAAATGCAAAACCAGGGAGCAAAAATAGGGCTCTATTTGACTAATGTGATTTCAATATTTTTAAAAGGACAGAAATTTGTACATACACGCATACAAGGAAATGGGAGAGTTTGATTTTGCAAAATAATCCATTTATAGTGGTTTTCATCAAAGAAAATGCTTTCTAGAGATGTAAAATATTTATTTTGCAATAGAAAAAGTAAAAACCCCAGCAACAATGTGTAGTATCCTATAATTCAATTTTTTTTTTCTTTATTCTTTAGAAGAAATTCCCTTCCTATTCCTTAAGGCAGATTGTGCTAATGGTGATTGCTCTGTTGAACCTGCTCTTAAAACTGTAGATCAGAGTCACTTGTTTTGGTTTCCAGTTGGTAATTGAGGTGAGGTTTAGAACAACACGTTATTTTTTGGCTACCTTAACATCGATTACAGCCTAATGAAATTGTGTAAAAGTACCTGCATATGTTTGCTTCAGGGAGATTGAGCATGGTGCTGTATGGGCCTGGCTCTTTTCTTATATTTGTGCAAGATGAATTTGTTGCAGTCACAAGAGGTATACAATGCAAAGTTGATGCAAGTGTGATAAAAAACAGGTGAAATATGCTTTGCACTACATTGTTAAAAAGCCACCTGAAGACGTACAAGCCGTTTCCCCATGGTTCCAAGTCAGCACAGGATTTTGGCAAAGGGGTGAAGCTCAGTAACTCAGGGCCTTATTCAAATAAACATAGCTACTGCGGCAGCGCTGGAGGTGGTTAATGGGATTCCGTATTGAGGACTTTGTTGAATAAGATCACTTTCATCGCTTGGAACCTGTTAAATAATGACTAGCTCCCACAGAAAAAGTCATCACAGTTCTGCATATGTGACCATTGTGAGTTAATTTCTGTACTGTTGCTGCTGTATGAATTCCTTCTGAGTACATCTGACCTGCTCATCTTCTGAGCTGGAACGTAATTGTGCCCCACACAGCACAAACCTTACACGTCTCCTGTTTAAACAGCATCTTTCATAGCCAACAGCAGGCCAGCCCCTTACCACCTGCAGAATGGCATGTGAAGATGCTTTTCTGCCTATTTTGAGTTTTTCTGGTGTGTTTCACAATATTTTTCATAGTGCCGTTTTTTCACTGTTTGCCCTGCACAGTGAGTGAATTCTTTCTGTTCTTCCACTTGAGAAGAGGGAAGGAGGGAAATCTTTTAAAAGTAAAGAATGACATGACTGTGGAGCTCCTGGTTGGTCAGGAAGCCTCCTGAGCAGATGTGATATTTTGAGCTACTTTAAACTTTTTGTCTTTTTTAATTGAGTAGATGCCAAATTGAGAACATGCAATTAATTCCAACTTGCCCTTTCTGTGTTCAACATATCCCTTCTACTCTTAGCGTGATGGCTGCATAGGTGAGCACAGAGCCTATTTAGTGCTCAACATAAGTTATAATGAGAATAAAATGAAATGGAAAGATATGAGAATATGAAGTTGAGTAACATCAGCACCCGCATCTCCCAAGTTCAAAATCGCATCGATTTATAAGAACAAGTAAGATCTTACTTCCAGCGCTGCAACAGATAACAGCAAAACTGCCTCCTCTCCATACCACAGAACACTGAGTTTTGTGAGTTTTTGCTGCCATAAGACATCAGTGTCTGTGGGATACTTGGTGGAAGTGAATCACAGGGGAAGTATTTTTTTCCTCTTGGGAATAACACTGCCATTTGTTTAGAGCAGATGGCAAGAGGGATTAAATCACATGGCAGTGTGATACCAAAGTGAAAAATATGTTGTTATATGTCATCTGCAATTAGTATATTTCAAGTAACACTCGCTTTTCAGCTCTGCCGTGCTAGGGTTTTGTAGTTCTGTTACTAATTTTCTCATCTCAAAATACTTCTTCTCATTTCTGAACATAACCACAGTAGGTGCAGCAGTATTACATAACCTTTTAATTAAGGCAGTGTTGTGGTTTAGCTTCAGTTCGCAACTGAGCACCACACAGCCGCTCGCTCACCCTCCCCACCCCCAGTGGGATGGGGCAGAATCTGAACAGCAAAAGTAAGAAAACTCAGGGGCTGATATAAGAACAGTTTAATAATTGAAATAAAATAATAATAACAATAACAACAACAATAATAAATTGTAATGAAAAGGAAAACAATGAGAGAGAGAGAGAGGAACAAAACCTGGGGCAGGGGGAGTGATGCCACCGCTCACCACCCGCTGACCGATGCCCAGCCCATCCCCGAGCAGCAGTCGCTGCTCCCCGGCCAACTCCCCCAGTTTCTATACTGAGCATGATGTCCTATGGTATGGAATAGCCCTTTGGCCAGTTTGGGTCAGCTGTCCCAGCTGTGTCCCCTCCCAGCTTCTTGTGCACCTGGTAGAGCAGGGGAAGCTGAAAAGTCCTTGACCAGTGTAAGCACTGCTTAGCAACAACTAAAATGTCAGTGTGTTATCACATTATTCTCATACTAAATCCAAAACACAACATCATACCAGCTACTAGGAAGAAAATTATCACAGCCGAAACCAGGACAGGCAATTAACGATGTTCTGGTTTTATTTTGTACGCTAATGTAAGTACAGAATTTCCTGTGTAATGCCTGTCTGATTTTATTCTTTCTAGTATCTTCTCATTTAGAGTTCATTCATTAGGAGGGAAGTTTAAGATAGTGCACCTCTTTAAGGTGATGAATGGAGTGAAGAGATTGTCCATCCTTGTCGTTTGAGGTGCCACTGGTATTGGTGTAAATCTGCACACCATACTCAGGGTTTCATTGCCTGCAGACTTCTTAAACAACAGGATGATGGCCAAATCTTTCTCATTTTCCTCGTATTTACAGTTCCAGCAACCTCAGTGCAGTGGTTTTTTAAGTCAGTGGAATTACTGGCATCGATGAAACTGGGATGGTTTGGACTGTATCTCTTACACGCAGATTTATTCTTTACTTAGGTAAGGTCGTTCCAATAAATATGGGTTTCAGGGAAGCAGAAGGAGGGAAAGGAACATCTTTTGAAGCAGAAGACCCTGGGCAGGGAGTCTTTTGCCAGACAACTGGTTTGTAGCTCAGGGTTGTGCAGAGCTGTGACTTTGGCAGCAAGTCTTCAGGGAAAGAGGTGATCTCTCAGGAAAAGCAGTGACAAAACAAGAGTCTTGCTAATTGTTGTTTGATGTCAGGAAGATACCTTGGGAGGTCCCCGGTAATGTGATCTGTGGGTGGAGACCTGGTTGTGTGCCCTCCTTTAGTGCATTAAAACTGTTTTGTATACATTTTGTAATGGAGTTAGTGCCTGAAATAGATGCACAAGTATGAATAAATAATGCATCCTAATAGCTGGGAGAAGCTGTTTATGGATGATCAAATTCTGCAAGATACTGAGTATGCAAACACACCCTGTAAAATCATGTAGCTGAATCACCAAGTGTATCTGTCTGGCTTATTTTGAAAAGTACAATCTCATTTTAATTATTTAGTATAATGCTTTACATATTCCAGGAAATGGCCTGTAGCATGTTGTGTAAAAGTAATGAAGTCTTAGTAATGTAAAACCTCCTCAGCAGCATCTGCTGCTAAATATTTATTGAGAAACTGGGGAAGATTATCTGTCTGTCTTTTACTGGCATTCATCACAGGAGCACCCGATTGCCTTCCACATAAATTATATTGGCAGTAGCCAAACTGCTAGAGGAGATTTCATGGGGTATCTTGTTCTGCCTCCCCAGATGCTATAGAAAACTTTCCTTTGGGTGTAAATTTTTGGTAGAGCAGTAGAGGGGAGGAGCCTTGGTGCTGGTATGGAAGTTGTTTTTAGTTTAATCAAATAGGAAGACTTCCAACAGTTGCCTGCCGAGATTCCTTTGAGCGTCCCTTGCAATTTTGATCTAGAGCTGGAACGTAAATGATACAAAAATAAATGTGATTGGGCTGTATTTCTTTAGGGTCTGCCATAGAAAAATCAAAGAAACCTGTGTGCCTTTAAAAGAAATTGACTATATTCCATGTTAAAGGATACATGACAGATAGGGGAACTAGTATATTTGGCAAGGATGAAAAGGTTGGGTTTTTTTTTAAACTTTTTTTAACGGAGGTTGAGAATTGCAGGATAGTTGTTGCTGACAGCAAGAACTGTAGAGAAGCTGTCTCCTGTGCAGAGGAACTTCCCATTACAGCGTAGTAGCAACGGGAGGGGGATGAAGGTCTTAAGAAAGGCTTCTGCGTTGAACACAGGCAGTTTTGAACCGAAGGTGAAAATGAATGCAGGAGGGTGGTTTAAAACATCTTTTTTTTCTGCTGTGGGGAAGTGGCCCGCTCTCTGGAGTGGTGGGATGGGAGCGGTGCAGAGCTGCAGCGCATGAAGCAAGGGGGTGCGAAGGCACCGGAGGGAGTCGGAACCAAAGCAGAGACGGGGTCAACAGAGGCACAGCTGCAGGACTAGTGACGAAGAAAACTTGTAGTAAAGGCAAGGTAGAAGGAGGTGGTGATGAATTCGGGCTTAAGGGTAAGACCAGTGTTGCCCATAGTGGAGAGAAGTGGGAGCAGAAGAAAGGAAGGTGGATCCAAGTACATTCTGTGCACTCAAGGAAAGCACTTGGCTGAAGGCACATGCTTATTTGATAATTGTGCTTTTTTCTGGCTTTGATGTACAGTTTTCCCTTTAGCTTTTATGCAAACTGTTTTCACAGCAGTTATATGTTCACAGAGCATTTAGCAAACAATTAAAAAGGGCACCCATTTCAAAATACTCAATCACTGTTCACAGAGCATTTAGCAAACAAACTGTTTTCACAGCAGTTATATGTTCACAGAGCATTTAGCAAACAATTAAAAAGGGCACCCATTTCAAAATACTTGATCGCACCCTGAAACTTCCTGTGCTTATGATGCAAAACTTGGGGAATGTGCAACTTTTCAATTTTTGCTGTTTTTTTTTAAATGACTGGAGGAAGCAAATATCAGTGCATAAAATTCCTGCCAGCCTGACTAAAAATGGATAAAAATGGCTGTGCTAATACTCAAACTGCAGTCAAAAATTAGTGACTATGTCCCTGTGTTTTGAGCTCGGGGGAGAACAAGTATCTCTGTGACTTAAGATAAGAGGCTTCTCTCAGATGCTCACTCTTATAGTAATGCCCATATTTTTTCCTGCATTAATCAATAAGCAGCAGCTTCTATTGAAGGGTAAAATTAGCATGTAATTGATTTGAAATAGGTGCTTTGCCTTAATTTTTGCTTCTGCAGCAATTCTATATATTGGCTTAGCATTCCTCTGCCGCTTACTCTGAGTTTTGATCTCGTCAGCTTTTATGAGTAAGAAGTGATGGATCTGGTCTGTTGTTGGGAAAGTACCATATAAACCTGAGGTGCTTAGGAGGAGACTTGAGAGTGTTTTATAAATGGCCTCCCCCTTTTGGCTTTTGTAACAGAGTTGTGCTCTTCTGCTACTCAATAAAAGATTTGCCAAAGTCCAGAGCATGCTCCTTTGTGTTGCACCTGAAAGACCAGCCAAGAGCTGGAGACAAAACCAATTGTTTGCCAAGGATTTTGATTTGATGTTTATTTCAAAGCAAAATTGTAGTTTAAAATAAAACCCCAAACCCATCCATAAAATATGAAGCAAAGTTAATCAGCACAATAATGTCTGTCTGTGGTAACAGAGAGCTCAAAAGAATAGTTTTGATGTGTAAATGTCCCCTTTTGTTTCAAAGGGAGTGAATTCATGTGCCAAAGACACTGTTTTTTCAGGGTTAATGTTAACTGTTTGTCTCTTTGGGAGGGAAGGAGAGGAAGCTTCACTGCGGTGATTCACCTGCGGGGTGCAAATTGGAACAGCGGGCAAGGGCGGTGTGGGGATGTGCTGGCTGGCCGCAGAAAGCGGGGCTGGTTTCATCATCTGCCGAGTCTTTGGAAACGCTGTTTGGGTCTGTAACTTTATGGGATTTCCGTTTCTCTAGCAAACATTCAAGCAAGAGCGTTACCCACTGACAGAAGCTTGTTTTGACTTCGGCTTGCTGGCCAAGTCTGTCTTCTGCAGATTACGGGGCGGGGGGAAACAGTTGCAGCCCACTTCAGATACACCCGCGTTAGACACCCAAATGAAGGGGCTGTGGGAGTTTCCCATGCTTCCCCGCTGTTGCTGGCGGACAGGCGAGTGCCGTGCCCCTGGAGAGGTGGCCTGCGCGGGCACGCTGCTGCGCGGGGTGGAGCAGTGGCCCTGCGCCGGCAGCTGGTCATGCTCCTTGTGATCCTTTGTAGGAAGGGTGTTCTTGGGGTTTTATGGTTATTTTCTCTTGATCATTTGAGTGCAGCTGTGTTTAATGAGCTGGAAAAGAAGTAGGTCAATAAAACATGTGTTCGTTGTTAGCAGAATACCTGTTGGACCATGTGTGTGTCTGTAATTGACCATCTAAAGCTTCAAAGCTTAGCACAAAGACAATTTAATAGGGAATTCATACCTAAATAAATTAATATTAAGCAGAAGCAGACAGCTGGCAGGCAGTATGCCCTGCCAAGGTGAGACTGTGGGTATTTAATGCACAGACAAGTAATGATTTCAAGTCAGACCTATTTTTAAGTCTCTCTTATTGATATGCATTAAAAAACAGCATGCCAAAAATAGTTTAGAAGCTGTGTGCTTTAAAGCCAACACAACTGATAACGTAGCCATGTAAGTAGGTTAAAATTTTAAATTACTTCAACCTAGGGGCATGCTATGAACTTGATGTTAAAGTAGTATCACTGGCAGCGTCTGAGCTTGAGGTGTTTTTAAAATCTTTTCTTTGATAACACTAGTGTTAGAAATAGTGTGTTTACTGGGCTTTAATAAAAGAAAAGACTGCTGTATCACCACGTGACTCCAAAATCTGGAGCTTTAAGACAAGTATCAAATAATGAGTTGAAACCATTGTGGAGCTTTATGATAACGTAGTTTCAGTGGAATAAATGTAAATTTTGTCTTAGCCAAGAATTTGGTCCACATTCTCTAGACCAAACTTCTCTAAAGAATTATGAGGCAAAACCTGAAAATGAATTGCATTGTTTTACCTAAGCCAACAACTAAACAAAGAACAGAAACATACAGAATAATGGCATTTCCAGTAGTTTTACCATGATCAAAAATCCAAAGTACAGATGTGAAGAAGAGTTATGTTGCAGACCTTATTCATCATAGACTTTGAATTCTTTCTGTTCTCTGTCTTGTAACAAAATAAATGCACCAAAAGCTGATGAGACTAATTAACGTAGGATCTGTTACAGTCTAATTGCTCATCTGCTTTTTGTGAAAAGACCTCTTATTCATGAAGGTGCTTGTTTGCCTAAGAAATGCAGCTGCTGCTTTTTCACAGGGTTGGGCTGGTTAAAAGTAAATAGCGGCATTAAAATTCTCAGATTGATTTCCTGCCTTATTCAGTCAGCTGGGAAATGGGTTAGGCTCCTCTTTCCTTGGTAGCTTCAGGGTCAAAATATTTTTTCCAGTGTTTTTTGAGACCCGGTACCAAATTCAGTTCCCGCCGTGAAATCAGATTTACGGAGGTGCGAAGGCCCGGTTTCTCGATGGCATTTGAGATCTTGACTCCCAGTGAAACTGCTGGGAATTGTCCTCAGATCCTGAAGGCTTAT